>NC_090937.1:1242963176-1243286942 GCF_040938575.1 Ambystoma mexicanum | reverse complement strand
CTTGATATCGTCAAACGCGGCCTGTTCCAGTGGACCCCAGTTCCAGATCGTGTCCTTTCTCGTTAGTGCCCTGAGCGGTTCCGACCTGGAGGCAAGATTCTTGATAAACCGTCCACAGTACATAACCATGCCCAGAAAGCTCCGTACCTCAGACACAGACTCCGGAGGCTGCGCCTTCTTTATGTCCTGCACCTTCTTGGGATCAGGAGACACTCCCCCCTCCTTGAACACAAAACCAAAGAACTCTATGGATGGTCGGAGGAATTCACACTTCTCCTTGTGCAGGGTGAGACCCAAGGACTGCAGTCTCTCAAATGTCTTTGCCAGACGCCGTAGATGATCGACCTCCGTTCTCGCAAACACCAAGATGTCGTCGCTAATATTCAGAACACCCTCCAAGTCCGCTAGGGCACCCCGGATTATGTTCTGGAATACCTCGGCCGCCGAGGAGACACCAAAACTAAGCCTCTTGTAACGGTAGAGCCCCCGATGTGTGGTGAAGGTGGTGATATAGCTCGACTCGGGGTGGAGGACAACCTGGTGGTACCCCGCCCTGAGGTTCAGTTTCGAGAAGAAACGATCACCTTGTACCTCTGCAATGATGTCGTCTATCGTCGGGGTGAGGTGTCTTTCTCTCCTGATGGCCTTGTTTGGGAGCCTCATGTCAACGCAGATCCTGACAGCGTCGGGCTGCTTGGGTTTTCGTGCCACTACTATGGGGGACCCCCAGGGGGTGGGGCCCTCCACCTTCTCTATTATTTCCAAATCCACCAGGCTATCCAGCTCTTTATCCACCTGTTCTCGAAGGTGAAACGGCACCCGCCGATGCTTCAGGGCAATGGGCTGCACCGAGTCGTCAATGTGTAGTCTCACAGGTTCCCCTACCATCTGTCCGATTCCCTTGAACAGTGCTGCATATTTCTCTAACAGGTCATTTATGTCCTCCAAGTAGACAGAATACGCAAAAGTGACAATACCAAGGGCCTCCGCTGCAGCACAGCCCAGCAACGTGTTGGTGCTCACAGGTTTCACATAGAACCGTGCTTTAATTTGCGAGCCATCATGCTCCACCTTGGCCACAAATGCA
Organism: Ambystoma mexicanum; assembly: GCF_040938575.1. Lineage (NCBI taxonomy): Eukaryota > Metazoa > Chordata > Amphibia > Caudata > Ambystomatidae > Ambystoma > Ambystoma mexicanum. The sequence goes on along the minus strand of NC_090937.1, from coordinate 1,243,285,855 downwards.
CCGTCCAGGGGAATAGGGTGACGACCACCAAAAGCAAAGATGCGGGCCCTTGGTGCAGCCAACTTGGGGGGTTGGTCCATAACATCATAATGTCCCCGTGCCATTACATTGACGGATGCCCCAGTGTCCACGAGGACCGGAACGGGAGATTGTTTCACCTCGATTACACACCTGGGCTGTCTCCTGTTCTTACTCTTCAGGACCCCCACACTCTAGACAAAAAACACATTTTCTTCCTCGTCCTCCTCCACTTCCTCCACCTGGGCGTCCTCCTCGCTCTGATCCACCTGAGCGACGTTGGGCGGCCGACCCTGGCGGGTGAAACCTGCCCGGCCCTCTCGGTACCAGCACAGGCATTGCCGCCTTGCATACCCTGGAAAAATGGTCTGGCAAGCCACACCGCCCACATGTCTTTCCTTCCGCCGGGCACTCTGCTGGGTGGGGCAGGTCGTATCCAGACTTTATGCAAATTATCCCCTGCCCTTCCGGCCCTCTCTCGGGGAACACCTCCAGGCCTTCTGACACCCCTGCCGGCGCGCCACATCGCACATACCTCCTCAGTCTTGATGGGTCACGACCCTGCCTCCATCTTGGTTGCTCTCGCCTCTGACACCTCATGGCACCTCCCCAATTCAAGGATGCGCTGCAGCGTGATGCCTGGTTCTCGTAGCACCTGGCGCCTGAGTTTGCCTGATGAGCATGCCTGCATGAGCATTGTTCTAATCATGTCCTCTGCATCCCCCCAGGCGCAGGCTAAGGAGAGACGCCTCAGGCGGCCATAGAATGAGTCCAGAGATTCATCGTCCTTTTGCTTGGCCGATAGCATCACAAAACGCTCATAGTCCGCGTTGGCAAGAGGCAAGAAGTAAGCCTGCAGGGCAGTCTTCGCCTGACCATATGATCCATCCCCAGGCGGCAGCGATTCAAAAATCTCTTGCACGGACGGTCCTGCCGAATACAGCGTGGTTGCCAGCCTGGTGTCATCATCCACCACCTGGGCCGCTCGAAAGTACATGTCCATACGGTCCACCCACCTTCTCCATCTGGGCCCTAGGCTAGATAGTGGGCCCGACACATCAAACTCGGGGATGGGCTGCAGAGCCGCCTGGGTGCGCACCTGGGCCATGACCGGAGGGTTCTGTGGAGCAACGGGCCCCGCCACTGGCTGTACCAAAGGTGGAAGACCTTGAGGAGCCGCCTGAATAAGTGGAGGTTGCTGCACAAGCTGCCCCTGAGGTGGCGCATGTGGTGGGGGTGGAGGAGGCCGCTGAACTGCCGCTGCGCCACCTTGGTCCTCAGTGTCACTCATGAGTCTGAGCGCACAGGCACCCCAGCATGGAACACCGGGGCCGCAACTCAAACTCCACAGTCACTGCAGCACCTTGTGATGATGAAGAGGGTGAAATCAGCGTGGCCACCCACCTGTTGATGAAGATGCACCACCTTGATGATGAAGAGGACGAAACAGAATGTGTCCATCAGCCTGATGATGAAAGAGATGAGGATGAACTGTTCAGCCTTCAAATGTTCCAGAAATTAGAAGAGGAAAAAGTGTGTGGGTCATATAGATCCTAGGCCCAAAGCCTTCTTCCTTGCTTCCACTCGATGTAGTAAACCCAAAGAAAAGCCAAAATTGAAGATAGGCACATATTCCTGCAGGTATGCCTTCCTGCTGTCAGGGGTTCCAAATATTAAGCTTGGGGCCGCTTCCGAGCCGAAACCGGAGCCTCGTGAAGTCCCACAGCTTGTGTTCCAAAATGGCTGCCAGCCGCGTGGGTAACGCACTACCTGCGGCGAAGAAACGAAGTATTGCATCCACCTCGTTTCGGTGAAAACATTTTATTAATATTCACCGCCGGTTCCGGGCATCGTTTCCCCCACTCGTCGCCACTGTTGAGGGTTCGTCCATGCCCCCATGCGGTCCCGTAGCCCCCAACTAACAAGGACGACACCTCACACAGGTCCTTGCTGTTCGGGCTTCCCGGTCGCTCTGCGCGGCCGGGAAACGCCCCGTTTATTTATGCTGCACGCGGCGGCATGCAACGTCACACCGCCGCGTGCGTGCCCGTCATCGGGCAGCGCCACAATTCCCAAAAGCGTTGTTGCAGGAAATAGAACTTCTGACTCCATGTCCTGCAGAATAGTATGGGACATTTTGGGGAATATCGCCAGCCTTACACGAGGTCACAGAACACGTGATGAAATACCTTAGTCACCATCAAGCAGATATTCTGCAGCCTCCTGTCACTGCTTTACAGTGAGGCGCAGACTGGAGAGGACACCAACGTCAACGTGGCTATTGCTAAAAATGCTCCTTCTCATTCATTCGCCGCTATTTTACTTTGTTTTTAGCCCCACTGGCAGCACACTTGGCCTTGTTTTGAATTGCCATAATTTAACATGGTACTACGAATATTGGTCATCAATCTGGTGTCAGTGCGTGTATTGCAAGGTTACGTTAGAAGCGTCAGATTCCAACGCATGGACAGAGAACCCTACGGCAAAGTCAGGCTTGCATCTGGAACAGAGAGGCTGACCCGGATATAATCATCATTCAAACATGAAGCTTGATTTTAAAATAAAAAAAGCTTCTGACAGTCCCACAAGAACTCTAAATCATGGCTCATAGCAGCACTATTAGTAACAGATATGTATGTGTATGAAGTTCTTTCCTATCGCAGCGATAAGGGAACGTTTGGGGAAATTAGCCTGATTGCTGTCCACTCGAGCTCACCAGCGTGCAAATGATTGACAGAATAAAATACATCAAGATCATTTTTTTACTCATGAATGTAATGTGAACTGTGAAAGGATTACAGCCTTATTTGCATAAGATGAGACGAAAAGGAGGTGAAATATTGTAATTATCTTTTCAAACTAACTTGGCACTTCAGTTTAAAATTAACCTATGCAAATGACAGGTTAAACCCAATGGCATCTTTGACTCCATGAAAATGAACTCTGTGTGTAGGCATATATATTGGCCAGTGAATTACCACTCGCTTTTAAGACATGTATCAATATTTCATGAAAGATTCACAAACCCACTCTCTTCCACAGGAAACAAGTCACAGCTTCACAGTACATTATCTTCATTTCTGCCAGGGAAGCCCAAGGTCTTTATAAACCCAGAGGCCTCTTTCTGTGAGGCAGCCACTAGTTTTTTTTTAAAAAACATTTTTTATTATTTTTATTCCAAACAACACTCCAAACATTACAACCATTTTTCAGGATTTATATTAAGACATTAGATGTATTAATGCACTTCTACGCCCCCCCCATCCCCAACAACTAGAGCCGTCGTGTCCGTGCCATCCACCTGAATCTCCTCAGGTGTCTCAGTTATCGTCAGATCATCACAGTCCTCTGTTTCGTGATTGACCTGGTGGGGGTTTGCCATTGAAGCCACCAGTTGTCTCCAGGCTATTAGAGGGCCTACCTCTTCCTCCCCCCCTTTAGTGACTGCTTCATACCAAACAGCAATTTCTCTTCAGCCCATTTCAGGAGGTCTGCCCACCATCTCTACTCTGGGCCGGTGGGCCTCCTTCCAGCACATTGCAATTCTACGCTTGGCCAAGATATAGGCCAAATCTTTCATCTTGCTAATATGCTTTAGATTACGTGGCCTGGGAAAACCCCCGAGCATACACGCCCAAGCAGACCCCACGTCAAGCGCCACCCCGCGACTGGCTAATCTCGTCTTCAATTGCACCCAGAATCTCTTCACCTCTGGGCAAGCCCAGAACATATGCAACAGCCCAGCCTCCTCCTCCACACACCTGGGGCATTTCTGTACAGCTGAGCCTCCAAACCTGGCTATTCTTCCGGGGGTCAGGTAAGCTCTGTGGGTGACATATAGCTGAATCTGCTGGAGTCTCGCATTCCGGGACACTTTCTTATGGTACCTCTGGGCTCTATCCCATTGTCCCTCTGTCATGGGTTCACCCACCTCCCCCTCCCAGTCAATCCTCAGCTGGAGCAGCTCCCTCGCCGCCTTCGCACACAGGAGCTCATATATACGAGATATTTTGTGCCCACCCTCCGAGACATCATACATCATTTCTACGGTGGCATCGGGTGCTTCTGCCAATACTGTTTCAGGCCACCTTTTCCTTACCCGTTTCATGATCCTAGTATAAGTGATGTATTGGCACTTATGCACCCCTGTCTCTTCCTGCAACCCCTGGAATTCCAATGCCCCCCCCCCCTGCCATATGTCTCCAAGGGTGGCCAGGCCCACCGGTTCCCAGTATTTGCGGACACCTTTTATCATTTGGGAGTCCTCCCCACATAGCACCACCAACGGGACCTGCTGAGAGTCACCCATGGTTTTCCATGCCCTGTTCCAGACCTCCCAGCCAGGCACCAGCAGTCTCCCCATCCCGACACTTTCGTTTTGTGCAGCCACACTGTCTCTTTCAGGAAGTATGGGGCAGAGTCCCCTTGCAAAAGCCTGGCCTCCGCTGACTACTCCGCCGACAGCCACCTAGCTACATACAATAGTTGTCCCGCCAGGTAGTATAATTCAAAATTAGGCAGGTTTATGCCCCCCTTATCACACAAGTTTTGTAGTTTCCACAGGGCCACCCTATTCCTAGAATTGTGCCATATAAAGCCCCTGCAGAGGCTATGAAGTCTGACAAAGAAACGTCTATGGATCAAGTACGGGACATTTACAAAAAAGTGTAATTTTCTGGGCAGGACCACCATTTTGAGCAGCGCTGCACTTCCCATCATGGCAAGGGGTAATCTGGACCAAAACACCATGCTATTTTTAATACCTTCAACTGCTTTCTCCGTGTTGTGCTTGTGCTCTGTCTCAAGTTTATGATATATGTTTATGCCTAGATATCTGAACGTCACAGTCTGCCAGGGAATCTGCAGAATGGGCAGTCCTCCCGGTGGAACACTTTTGTACCTGCCCAGGGGGAACACGCTGGACTTCCATGGGTTTACCGATATGCCCGAAAGGGCAGCATAGCGATCCATCACTTCCAGCACGTACTGCAGGTTCTCTTCCGGGAAGCGCAGATAGAGGAGCATATCATCTGCATACAGTGATATCAAGTGTGTGTTCCCTGTCGTACGAATCCCCACCTCTCTGTATTGTTGCCTAAGGCAAATTGCCAATGGCTCCAATGCAAGAATATATAACATGGGCGACCAGGGGCATCCCTGTCTAGTCCCCCTACTGAGCTACCACTTATCTGAGATTATAGTGCCTGTCTTGATCCTTGCAATCGGGGAGCTATATAACATCTTGACGCACCTGATATATCCCGGCCCCATCCCATATCCTTTCAGGGTCGCCATCAACCATGGCCACCTCACTGAGTCAAAGGCTTTGACCGAGTCCAGTAACACAATGGCCAGCTCACCCGGGTCTTCCTCAGTTTGCTCAATAATGTGGTGTAGCCTCCTGTGGTTGTCTGTGATGTTTCTACCGGGGACATAGCCTGTTTGGTCCGGGTGTATCAATTTTCCAATTACTTGCTTAAGCCTCTTAGCAAGCAATGTTGTGAGTATTTTACTATCCTGGTTAAGCATCGATAAGGGCCTATAGGACCCACAGTCCACACTCGGCTTGCCCGTTTTCAGGAGCGGGATAATCACCGCCTCTCAGAGGGATTCCGGCAGCTCCCCTTGTTCGTAGGCCTCATTGAACATGGTCAGTAGCGGCTGGAGTAGTTCATGCTTATACGCTTTATAGAAGAGGCAGCCGCTAGTTATTGATGGAATGCAAGGGCTTATTCTCACAGTATTAGAGATTCTGGAGCCACTAGTCCAGTGGAGTGGAGCTGGAAAAACATCTACATTTGATACAGTCATAAGCACCATTTTCCTACAATGAAACATAAAAATACGTATCTGCAGTAGCTGTCAACGGAATAGGGAATCGAGTCCGCTGGGCATTGGGGGGTGTTTAAACTACATTGGACCATTTTTAGTTTGCGCTTGCAACACCTTTAAGCCAAAACTATTGCATTAGAGTACAGATAGGGAGAAATGGCATATGAGACGGCAGACAAAGCTTGTAGGTGTTCTTTGATTATTTGGACACCCATTGACTGCACATGGCCATGCTAACCCCTATGGCCATTTCCACCTAGTGGCTGACCTTCCCTGCCCAAAACACATACTCATGGGATCTGTTTTATGTATTTATATCAAGCCTTACCATCAAACGTTGCAGTCTAAGTGCCTGCCAATGTTTTCTCAAAGCAGTCTTCAGAGAGTAATGACCTTTGTTCTGAGGGTGTAATAAAAATGTCAACCAGGTCCACCTTCAGACACTCAATTTATAAGAACTATACATATTTGTCACTGAAGTCCTGTTAAAAACAAGCATTGGCAAAGTCAACCATTTGGCTTGTGTATAGGTATTAGGCATTTGCCAGGCATTGCTATTAGATGCCTAGGTATTCACATCATTTTGCACCTGCTGCCTTCAATAGTCAGTTAATTCCACTATGGCAGTACCTGGCAAGTGCCTATCCCATTTCTACACAAAAGCCCAAACTGTTGGCATTGACAATGGTCGTTTGATGGTGATTTTGCTTAAAAAAAAGATTTTGGCCATCTTCTATCCGTCAATACACTGGCAGCATATTTAAATCTCATAAGGCATATCCAGTCCTTTGCCCTATCTCAAGATTTGTAATCCTTTTTTTTGTAGTGTTCCAGTGCCATATCTAAGATCAAAAACATCCCTGGAAAAGCTATATTGGACCTTTCGTTTAAAGACTGAGACCTTATTAACATGCTAAATGCTTCAAAGCTACAATATGTATTTGTCGTGGTGGTGTGGGGCGTGTGCTTTTTAGGTCCAGAGATACACACTTTGATGTGGTACACAATGCCAACGCTATCCACTAATCCTCCCCACCACCCCCCAACTAACCCTCCCCACCACCGCCTCCCCAACTACACCTCCCCAAAACACCTTCCCAAACACACCCTCTCAAACTACCCCTATTATGCAGTTGTCTTACATTAACTGTTGTACTGAGTCATTTCTTTGACTTCTTGTCACCGGACATGGCCTTTTTCAGTGACGCTGACAGGTGCAGTTAGTGGTACCTTGGGTGGCTCTGTCGGGAGCTGGCAGGTGAGTTGATGGTCCAGGAGGGGTTAGAACCAGCCATATCCCTGTGCTCTGGGGCCACCTTCAGGGAAAGGGTGAGGGACTCATCTAATGCAGAGATTGCCTCGTTCCCCTCCCAGCCCCTCTGTCAGCAGGATCGCTGCACATGTACAGCGCCAAGGGCACGAGAACAGTGCCGGCTGGTGGCTTGCACACTTTCACACATCGTGCATGTCTCCTCAAGCTGTTGCTGCACAAGTACAGCCATCTCCTCGTGCCTTGCTATGATCCTCTGGATGCCGGCATCCATTTTCTGGATACTGGGGATCAGTGGTGGAGGTGGGCTGTGTGAGGTCAGATGGTTTGAAGAAGGGATGATGGCAGGGAATGTGGTCCGGCGACTCATCAGTGCTGTCCCCGTCCTCCTGTAAAGCATTGTTGTCTGTGTACGTGGTGACGTATCTGGGAGGCTGGTGTTTGGGGCAGTAGCCATCTTGATTGGCCACACAGATGTGCGTCTGGGGCAGCCAGCTGTGCCTCTGTGGGTGCAGGTGCTGCTGCAGGAGCAGATTGTTGTGCCTCTCTGGGTGCAGGTGCAGCTACAGGGGCCGGGGTTTGTGTTGGCTGTGCTGGTGTGGCCTTGGCAGTGGTGGCGTGGGGTGTGGAACTCTGTGTCAATAGATGGGATGAACTCGGTCCACCATGCTCGCTGTCTGAAAAAGTGGCAATGAGGGTGAGATGGGCATGCCGTTATTCACCTTGAAAGAACAAGAGAATATCGAGGCTGAGTACCACAAAGGAAATAAACCAATCACGAGCTGAAAAGATTCACAGATCTTTTATTACTGTACCGTTTACAAAGAAACACAGATAGCTATCTGGCTCTCAACACCCCGCAATTTGTACCAGCCCAACAGAGAGAGGTGAGAGAGAGCTGGACGTCTAAACATTCGTGCTTTTATACAATTTTGAGTAATATTGTCCAGCCTCTCTTTATGTTAATAATTTGTGGTCTAGAGTTCGTGCCTAGTTCACATATGGATCATACAATATTATACATAGGTTTGCATTTCCATGGAAGCACAATTGGCGATGTATGTTCTCGAATCCTTCAGTAAGCATCATTCAATATCCCTTTACAATTACGTTCAGCCTGTGTCTACGCTCGAGGTTTGTTCTACATTGTCCCCAATGCATATTCAAGGATGAGTCTTGTGAGCGCAGACAACACTTAAACAACAGTTCATATGCAGTGCAAGGACTTATTGCCTAGTCTAAACAGTCGACTCTTGGACAGTCTAAACATTAACAGAACTCAAAGGTCGGGAAGCTTGGTTGCAAATTGAAAACATAGTCCACCATTTTAGAACGAAGAACACACGAGTGGAAATCAAAATGGCAGATGAATCTTAAAATGGCAGTGAAGTCAACCCAAAATCGAAACTTTGCAACGCGGTTTTCCATGTAGCTCGACTAGGCTTAGGCCAATATAAATATAAAGGAGGCACTATACAATTACCGTTTAACAATCTCTGTGACATCCTGTGACCTTGCAACATGCAGTTTCAACATTGTGTGACTTGATGCCTGTGCATGGAGTCAGGACGTCAGGATGGCTTTGATGCATGCATGTGAGTGTGGTACGGGGGAAATTTGCTCCTGGTGCATGCACGTCACCTTGGTCTGCTGTGTGCCTCATGTATGTGTTTCTTCTCATGTTGTCACATTGTGAACATGACCAGTTCTCATGTATCAATATGTGTTTGGTTGTTTGCGGAGGGACAATGCTTGGGTTCCCCTGGGTAACGGCCATGTTTTTTTGGCAATTCTATAGGTTGGATGTCGTTTGGTGACATGCAGTCGGACATGTCTACATGCAGTTTGTGCTGCATTTCCCTGGCCACTGTGCATAGTTGTTTTGGTATGGCACATTGGACTCACTGCCCTCTGCATGTGTTCCGTCGAGGTGCAGCCCACTGCTGCATTTCTCCTTCCATGACATACGCTTGATTGCCGACTCCGTTCAACCTCCAGTGGCTATTCATTGCTTCCTGTGGGCCAAAAGCAGGTTGCGGACCCACAAGCGGAGGTCATTCTACCACTTGTGGTAGTCTATTTGGGTGCGTGGGACAGGGTCCATGGCCGACACCTTCTGCACTACCTAATCCCATATGTCATTTTTGCGGAGATGGCTACTCCACCTGTGGTCAGTAGCAAACAGTTCCACTGCATTTTGTTAGAGAGAATTCTCCAGAATGGCTAATTTCCCTTACCTACTGAGTCCCTCAGCAGCTTTGCTGGATTTCTAGGATTTTTCTTTTTACCTGGTAAGAGTGTGAGCCTTTTTTCCCACTCTTACATGTGTTTTGCTGTGTGTGTTTAACATTGTTGTGTTCATAGACTTTGGAGCCTCACCTACTCCATAGGCATCATCTTTTTACTGTGTGTCACACAGCACCTTTAGTGCAGTGACACAGGGTTGTATTTTCAGACTTCCCACTTTAAGCTCCATTTTCTGGGACAGACTACTGTCTCCCAGAACATGTAAAGTTGCCATTGACTTTTTAAATTCACAGACCCGGTACAAACTATCTTCCATAGAGTACTGAAAAGGGTTAATAGTTATCCCTTTTTGCCTGTCTCTCATGTAACATTATTTTGTTCCCTTTTCATTAAGATTTGGCTGGTGGCAGTGGTATCTACCCTATTTTTTCCTACTGCGGTCTATGTAAATAGCCTTGGTACTGTTTCTCGTGTTTTACTCTGCGCACCAAACCAGGTTTGGTTCCTTTGTTCGCTGTCCTTTGGCAGGCTTCTGCACAGAAGCCCTCCTTAGGCGCCTGAATGTCTGAGGGGGACAGCATGTGAGGGAGGGGTTTGAGACTCCCTGCACAGGGTCTCCTTCGAGACCCATGTTGCACTCTGTATGATTGGCTGTGGTGACTGTCCCGCCAGGACAGACACTCTGCTGCGTGATTGACAGCCAGGCTGTGTGAATGGGGAAAAACTGCATAAAAAGCAGGTCTCTGGCACTTGGAAGGCAGAGTCGCCACTGGATCAAGAGAACCGATGGTAAGCTGAAAGAAGAGGACCACTATCACGACTGAACTTCCCGGGGAAGCCCTGAAGCGGGTCTGAATCTCCAAACTTTGACGACAGAGAAGATCTGCAAGGAATCTTCTTCCCTTGAGCTGGTGGGACCAACCAGTTCACCAAACACCAAGCAAGGCCTCCCTCTGCTGGTCGAATTTGCTGTGCACAGCTGCAGTGAATCCGATAGCCAGGAGGACCGGACTCTGTTTGGGTTTTAAGGAGCGCAACTTTTGTTTGTTGCTTTACTCTGCTGCTAGTTTCTTCCCTGGGCAGTGCAGGACCCTCCAGTCTTCCTACTTTGTGTCAGTCCGACAGTCGCTTCAGGAACCGTGAACCTGCAGGATCTGCCAGGAATGTCAGCCTCAGCTACAGCCTTCTTCTTCATTTAAGGTACTGTTCTAACCCATGTTGTTCGTTCCGTCAGACCGCGGTGAAAGTGTTTGAAATCTTTCGCCAATGCGAAGGCTTGTCCTTCTCTACTCTTTTAAGTAACTTTTCTTCCGACCAACTTCATTTCAAACTCTTGGGAAAGACTTAACCGTGAACTACTCTGAACTGTGTGATCTTCTGCAAAGACTCTATACCATTAACCTTGGCCCAGGCCTATTGATTTGAATCAATCCTCATTATAGCAAGCCTTTTCTCTATTGCCCTGCCTACTTACTTGTTAGTGCTGCTTAATTTTGTATAACCTTGTCTTTCCCTCCCTTTTAAATTGCTGGAGTGCTATTTTGCTAACACTTCATTTTGAGCTTAACTTGTCCAGAATTAATTGGGTGTTGTGTAGTATATTAAGAGTGTGATTTGTTCTGCTGCTTCACTTAGTGAATTGTTTTACAACTGATGTGTAAATAAATGTATATTCTTTTACTCAGAAACCTTGAGTCAGTGTTTGTTTGAACCATAGTAATTGTTGTCCTTTGTGTAACTATTAATACTGTTCACTTTACTCTTGAGATAAGTCTGCATGCTCAGCCATCACTCCCACTTTACTGTGTAGTACAGGCTTGTACCAAAGGTGAATTTGTACTGTCACTTGTAGTCTTAATTGTGTGTGGTGTTCACAAAGGGTACTGCATATGATTCTGCGTAACACTGGTGTACAGCATTGAGGATCAAGTATAGTGATTACACTTAGCGTGTTGCTATTAGCTTGGATCAACTAACCACAAGGCTAAACATCACTAAAAAACTATTTTAATGTCTGATAAGGAAAGCTACAGTCAGGAGACCCTCCTTAGTTACACTGTGGATTATCTGAAAAATCTGTGTAGAGAAAGGAATCTCTCTATGAAAGGGAAAAAGTCAGAATTAATTGAAAGGTTGTTAGAGAAACAAAGTCTGGAGAGTGGGTCTGAAATACCTGCCCCTCCAGCAAATGTGGAAAATGATGAGGATGATAATGTGTCTGTTATTATGGATGAGTTAGATGAGGTAGATGTGTCTCACAATGTAGGCCTTATGATCCTCTACCTGCTCAGCAACCTCACCATTTGTCCACTGGGACCCCATCAGGTCCTACACTCAGTCCTGAATTCATTATTCTAGAAAAGATGAGGCTTGAATTGGAATTCAAACGTATTAATGCTCAAAAGAGACCAAGAATTTAAGCTCAGATAAATGGTGTTGAATCATGCCTTAGAAATGAGAAAGTTGTCTATTGAAAATGCTTCTCTCCCAGAGACATCTAGGTCTTCCAGCCCTAAGAGACCCTGCATGCCTAAAGAAATTGTTGGTATGTATGAGGTTAAGCTTGATATTTTGGATTGGTTGGCAATGTTTGAATATAACCACGGGATTCAAGACATTACAGGGAATCAGTTGCTTCATTGGCTCTTCTCTAGGCTACTCACTGTTGCATCTGATGTTGTGTTGGAGTTGGGGGAGGTGGATAGGATGGATTATGAGTGTGTGAAGTTAGCCTGAATTGCTTGATTTGGGAAGACCCCCTCCCAGTACCTTAAGAGGTTTAGGATCCTCAAAAAGCATGATGGTACCCCTTGGGCTACCTGGGTATGTGAATGTTTGAAAAACTTAGATGGTTGGGTTAAGGGTTACAGAGTAAACACTTACGAAGGTATGAGAAATCTTGTTATGTTGGAGTCAATTTAAGATGCCTGCTCTCCTGAGCTCAGACAGCACTTGGCTGATTCTAAGGAGATAGATCCAAAGAGGATAGCTAAGGCTGCTGACTTGTGGGGTGCCAACAGGGCTACTAACGAGGATTCCTGGACAACTCAGAAGAAGGATCAGGCAAATCAGCCAAAGAAAGATAACAAGGAAAATTCTAAAACCTTTAATCCAAAAGAGGGCCCAAACAGCAACATAAGGGTAAACCACAAGGTAAACCGAATCAGGCTAGTGTACCATCTGGACCCAAACCAGATGGAGGTCAGAACAAGCCCCCATTCATCAAACCATTTGGGACGTGTTATGTTTGTGGGTCAACTGACCATGTGAAAGGGGATCACAGATGTAAGAGTAAACCTTCAGGGGTCCACACTGTCTCCTTAGCCTTCTCCCCAGAGGAAGAAGTACCTATGGCAAGTGGAAACTTTCACCTACTGGCTGATGAACCCACGAGAGTCTCAGCCAGTGTTTCTTTAGTGACCCTGGGCTTGTGAGAACAACAGAATTTAGATAGTGTTCTTGTGAATGGCCAGGAGACTCCTGCCATCAGAGACACTGGAGCCAGCATAACTGTGGTTGATGAATCATTTTTTAAGGTAGAGGATGTTGCTAAGGCACCCAAATGCCTAACCATGTTAGCTGGAGGCCCTGTGCAAATGCTTCCCCAGTTACCAGCTCTCATCCAGTGTAATGATATGACTTTCAAAATACCTGTTAGTGTGCAGAGTGAAGTGCCTGGGAGAGTCCTGTTGGGTAATGACCTGAATACTCTTGGAGTTGTGTCTAGTACCCCCAGGCCTCCCAGTAAAAGGAATCAGGCGCTCACTAGGCATGCCAGGGAGAGGACCTTGAGAGGCTCTCCAGGGGAATTGATAGAGGAAACTATCACCCCCACCCCACAGGAGCTGCTCACTGCTATTTCAGGAAAGAAAGAGGCAAAGGGGAAAACCAAGATATCCAAGAAGAAAGCAGATAGCACCCCTGTGCTACCAACAAGGACATCCCCAAGACTGTCCAAAGTCACACCTGTGACTCCTCCACCTGCTGAGGCTGAGTGTGAAGTATAACCCTGTGTGGTTGATCCAGCTTCTGAAGAGCCAGATCTGGAAGAAGACATAACTTTAGTTGGAGATCTGAATCCTGTTGACCATCCTAAGCTGCAGTGTTTACTGGCAGAAGGTGAACCCAACAGGGCAGACTTCAGCAGAGGACAAAGGGAGTGTCCTACTCTTGAAGGCCTTCGACAACAGGCAGCTTCTCAGCTTGATAGGCAAGAAGCTGAGAAGCATAGGTTGCACTATTAAGGTGGCCTCTTCTACAGTGAACTGACTGAGTCTATCCCTGGGGACTGCAAAAGACTTGTAGTGCCCCTAGAAAACAGACTCCAGTTCCTACAGTTGGCCCATGAAATACCTTTGGCTGGTCATTTGAGTTTCAAAAAGACCAAGGAAAGGCTCTCTTAATACTTCTACTGGCCTAAAATGGGTTCAGAAGTTGACAAATTCTGTAGGAGCTGTCACACTTGCCAAACTTCTGGCAAGAGTGGAGCCAAGAATGTGGCACCCTTGGTGCCTCTCACAATGGTGGGAGTTCCTTTTGAGAGGGTGGGCATCGACATTGTTGGTCCCCTTGACCCTCCCACATCTTCAGGAAAGAGGTTTATCCTGGTTGAAGTAGACCATGCTACTAGATATCCCGAGGCAATACCTATGAGGACTGTTACGGCTCAGGCTGTGGCTGAGGCTCTACTTGGTATTTTTACCAGAATAGGGTTTCCTAAGGAAGTATTATCCAACAGGGGATCCCATTTTATGTCCCACTACATGCAAGCCGTGTGGAAAAAATTGTGGTGTCACTTACACGTTCTCTACAGCCTACCATTCACAGACAAATGGACTGGTAGAGAGCTTTAATAATACTATGAAGAGCATGATAGGTGCTTTAGAGGAACCCCTTAAAAAAACTGTGACATTCTATTGCCATGCCTTCTCTTTGCTTATAGGGAAGTCCCTCAGGAGGGAGTTGGTTGCAGTCCATTTGAACTTCTCTATGGCCATCCAGTCAGAGGTCCATTGGTTCTGATTAAGGAGGGGTTGGAGAGTGTTCCATCCTCCAAGGCAGTCAGAGTAACTGACTATGTGATAGGTCTCCCAAGGAGAATGTTGCACATGATGACAGAAGCTAGTGATAACTTAACAGCAGGTCAGGCTCTGGTCAAACATTGGCATGACCAGAAGGCCACCATGGTTGAGTTTACTCAAGACCAGCTTTCACTAATGATGGTACCGACAAGGCAGAGGGCCTTGCAGGACAAATGGATAGGACCCTTCAAGGTTGTGGGCAAACTTGGAGAGGTGAACTATTTGGTGGTTTTAGGCAGACCTAAGGAGGATCCCAGAGTCTTTCACACCAACCGTTTGAAGGCATATGTCTCGAGACCAGAAGTGTGAGCTTTGCTTCTAGCTTCAGCTCAAGAGGAGGAAGAGAGTGATCCTCTATCTGACCTACTCAGAGGCCAACCTTTGGATGAGAACATAGAAGGAGTCAATCTCTCTTCTAATCTGACATCTGAACAACAGGAGGAGTGCAAGGTTCTGTTAAATCAGTTTGCTTCCCTGTTTTCACTTTCAGCAGGCTTGATCCCTTGGGCCCAGCATGATATTCTCACTGGTGACTGTTTACCTGTGAAAAGCAGAGGTTACAGAATGTCAGAACATGTGAGATCCCACTTCAAAGGAGTGGTCAACAAGATGCTTGATCTTGGTGTGATAGAGCCCTCTACAAGTCCATGGTCTAGTCCAGTTGTTCTAGTACCAAAGGCAGGGTCCAAGGAGTTGAGATTCTGTGTGGACTATAGAGCTCTAAATGCAGTCACTAAGACTGATGCCCATCCTTTGCCAAGGATAGATGAACTGGTTTATAAACTTGGTGCAGCCAAGTACCTCAGTACATTTAATCTGACGTCAGGCTATTTAAATAGCCCTGACAGACCATGCCAAGGAGAAAACTGCATTCTCAACTCCAGCAGGTCTCTACCAGTTTAAGGTTATGCCTTTTGGATTAAAGAATGCACCTGCTACATTCCAATGGATGGCAAATCAAGTTCTGAATGGGATGTAGGACTTCTGCATGGCATACTTGGATGGCATTGCAGTGTTCAGCCCTACTTGGAAAGAACATGTTGATCACTTACGATATGTTTTGCAGGCTGTTGAGCAGGCCCATCCGACCATAAAGGCAAGCAAATGTCAAATTGGTTAGAGCAAAGTGGTCTACCTTGGTCATGAGGTAGGAGGAGGTGAAATAAGGCCATTGCCTAGCAAAGTACAAGCTGTACAAAACTGGGCCACCCCTACTAAACCCAAGCGAGAGCCTTCCTAGGTCTCACTGGGTACTACAGGAATTTCATTGAGAACTATGGGTCCATAGCTTCTTTTCTGAATGTAATCTAATCTCCAAAAAGTCATGGCCATAGCCCCTGACCCTGGTACTCGGGGCCTCTGGGCTGCGCCAAAGTGTCCCTGCATGGCCCGAGGGCCCAATAATGCCCCCCAACACTCTCCTGGAGTCAGTCCTGGTGCCTTTGGCACCAGGCTCATATGACAGAAGAAGGAGCTGGAGCTCTCAATGGAAATCGAACAGTATGGCTCCACCTACATGGTTCAGTTCAGAACTGAACCATGCGGTGTGTTATCTAGGGTGTTGTCAGGCCTGAAGGCACCTGGATACCTGCAGACTATTTAAGCCACGCCCGAGCTGCAGCACACGCTTCGCGTTGCTCTGCACTTGCAGCGTGACGTTCACTGTGATCTGTCCTCGGGTTTCCAGGCCAGCACCTGCAAAAGAAGAGAAGAAGAGCACCATTAGCCATCCTTACCTCCTTGTAACTCCAGCTCCTGTCGATCGCTCCAGTGTCAACTCGGAAGCTCGTCCTTGCTTGAAAGACAAAACCCGGAGGAGGAAAAAGAAAGACAATATTAGTAAGTGTTCGCATCCCTCATTCAAGCATCATTCGGAAGCACGCTTACCTGAGTGGAACTCGCTTTTGTTCTATTCCATGCTGGCCTCCATCAATCGGCAAGAAAAAGGCAAAGCGGTAACTCTCATTCTTACTCAAAGGCGGTCCGGACAACATCTGCTCACCACTCCGCAACCTCCCGGTCCCACACCGTCCAGAACATCACAGAGGCCTGCAAGAGAAGAATAACACAGGTTAGCAAGCAGCAAAAGCACACATAGCGCCGCGCTCCGTGCATTCACTTACCATCTCGAGCACAGCCCCCTCAACCAGCTCGACGTCTTCATAATCCCTTCTGCACCTAAGAGAGAAGGAGGACATTAATAAGGGCAATTACAATTATGGACAAATTATTAAGAACAATAGACTTACCTGAAGAACTGAGTCGCAGCAAGTCTGGATTCTCGGGCCTGCGCCAGTGAAGCAACTTGGCAGCGAAGCGCCCCATTCACGACGCACCTCTGCACAGAACTGCAGGACGGAAAAAGTGCATCTTATTGAAATCCAAGGTGAGGAAAACTCTAAGGGGGATGTTGGGGTTCCCAAGGGAGGTCGGCCCAGAGAGGAAGAGATTGTGGGCTAAACCAAAACTCCCGTATTCCAGACTAGATCCTCGGCAGAACAAGAACTTGGGGGAGGCGAATCCAGGCTCGGAGCAGCCCAACCAGGTCGGGTGGTGTCCCTGTGGATACCAGGTGAGCATTACACCAAATTCCCCAAAAAGCTTAGATGGAATGAGGAGTGCACTCAAGCCTTTGAAAACCTGAAGAAACCCCTTTGTCAAGCTCCAGTCCTAAGAGCTCCTGATTATCACCAACCCTTCATTGTGCAGACAGATGCATCCAATACAGGTATAGGTGCAGTACTTAGTCAACTGAATGAGAAAGGTAGGGAGCACCCCATTTGCTTCATCAGTAGGAAACTGAAGGAACCAGAAACAAGGTGGACAACCATAGAGATTGAGTGTTTTGCCATTGTGTGGTCTCTGAAGGAGGTTAGGCCATACTTGTATGGATCTACTTTTGTGATTCAGACAGACCACCAACCCTTGAGATTGTTAATGCAAATAAAAAGGGAGAACCCAAAACTTCGCAGATGGTCAATCTGCCTGCACGGGTTTGATTTCACCATTGAGCACAGGTCAGGATATCACCATCAAAATGCTGATGGTCTCTCTAGGATGTTTATAACCAATTAGAGTGAGGAGATTCATCCAGGAGTGGATTAAATCCTCCTGTCCCTTAGTCTGGTAGGGGGCGAGTGTTAGGGAAAATTCTCCAGAACGGCTAATTTCCCTTACCTACTGAGTCCCTCAGCAACTTTGCTGGATTTCTAGGATTTATTTTTTTTCAGCTGGTAAGAGTGTGAGCCTTTTTTCCCACTCGTACATGTGTTTTGCTGTGTGTATTTAACATTGTTGTGTTCATAGACTATGGTGCCTCACCTACTCCATAGGCATCATCTTTTTACTGTGTGTCACACAGAACCTTTAGTGCAGTGACACAGGGTTGTCTTTTTCAGATTTCCCACTTTAAACTCCATTTTCTGGGACTGACTACTGTCTCCCAGAACATGTAAAGTTGCCATTGATTTTATTAGTCTATTTAAATTCACAGACCCGGTACAAACTATCTTCCATAGAGTACTGGAAAGGGTTAATAGTTATCCCTTTTTGTCTGTCTCTCATGTAACATTATTTTGTTCCCCTTTCATTAAGATTTGGCTGGTGGCAGTGGTATCTACCCTATGTTTCCTACCGTGGTCTATGTAAATAGCCTTGGTACTGTTTTAGGCTAAGTTAGTAGCCTCAAACTTAAATCCACTGGACCCCATTTACTTTTATTTGGTTCCGGCTGGGTTCATTCGCCATTTCTTTTTGTAATGGTCTTTCTCGTGTTTTACTCTGCTCACCTAACCAGGTTTGGTTCCTTTGTTCGCCGTCCTTTGGCGGGCTTCTGCACAGAAGCCCTTCTTAGGCGCCTGAATGTCTGAGGGGGACAGGATGTGAGGGAGGGGCTTGAGACTCCCTGCACAGGGTCTCCTTGGAGACCCATGTCATACTTTGTATGATTGGCTGTGGTGACTGTCCCGCCAGGACAGACAGCCACCCTGCTGCGTGATTGACAGCCAGGCTGTGTGAATGGGGGAAGACTGCATAAAAAGCAGGTCTCTGTAGCTTGGAAGGCAGATTCGCCACTGGATCGAGAGAACCGATGAGAAGCTGAAAGAAGAGGACAACTATCACGACTGAACCTCCTGGTGAAGCCCTGATGCGGGTCCGAATCTCCAAACTTCGACGACAGAGAAGATCTGCAAGCAATCTTCTTCCCTTGAGCTGGTGGGACCAACCAGTTCACCAACACCAAGCAAGGCATCTCTCCCCGGTCGAATTTGCTGTGCACAGCTGCAGTGAATCGGATAGCCAGGAGGACTGGACCCTGTTTGAGTTTTAAGGAGCACACCTTTTATTCGTTGCTTTGCTCTGCTGCTGGTTTCTTCCCTGGGCAGTGCAGGACCCTCCAGTCTTCCTACTTCGTGTCAGTCCGACAGTCGCGTCAGGAACCGTGAGCCTGCAGGATCTGCCATGAACACCTGCCTCAGCTACATCCTTCTTCCTCATTTAAGGTACTGTTCTAACCCATGTTGTTCGTTCCCTCAGACTGCAGTGAAAGTGTTTGAAATCTTTTGCCAATCCGAGGGCTTGTCCTTCACTACTCTTTTAAGTAACATTTCTTCCGACCAACTTCCTTTCGACTCCTCTATATCCATGGTTTGGTAACAGAACCATGTGAAGAGGGAAATGTGTGAACACCTGATTTTCAATGATCGCTCGTTATGACAGTGGGTAAGTATTTAGTATTGTAGAGAGTCATTATTGCATCTGTACTAATACATAACAGTGGCTGCTAATGGAAAGGCAACACCTTTTGCCATTTTCACATATAAGATGGCTCCTGGTGGCAGAGTTTTTATAACTTTAAGGTAACTGTGATTTATGCTTAGGATCACAGTTTGTAGCATGGCATTGTTTGTTAATTCTAGCCATGGCTGCCTGAAGGCCAGCTAAAGGCTGCATTTCAAATGAACACAACAGTCGCTTTGAGTCTTTTTTGCAGGAAAAGGGAAAGGGCTGATTCACTTTCAGTGGAAGATGATATGATTAGTGTATGTGCTAAATAGATAGCCCTCCATGTTCTATTGTTGATGACATGCCAAAACACAATTTTTCTACTTACCATATGGATGGTTTTCAATTTAGAACAAAAAAGTATATCATGGATCACTGGGACACGGGCGTGCCAAGCATAAACACCATCTCAAGCTGTCTTCTTAGAATCCACATTTAAGTTTCAGGGGCTGATGAGTGGAAATTGGGCATAGTTTGATCTGGATTTTGTGCAAACAAAGAACGATAACGCTGTTTTTGGAGTGGACACATGTATTATAGTACCTAGAATTAACTATTAATAATAATAATAATAATAATAATAATAATAATAATAATAATAATAATAATTTGCATTCATATAGTGCTACGAACCCTCAGGCATCTGAGCGCTGATTATTATTACCCACTGTATGTGGTGCATTAATCAGTCGTGCTCCCAAATTCCCATACTGCAACTGAATAAGAGAAGAAATTGTGCTAGCCGTAGTCATTCTCCCTGAAGAGGCAGTGGCATTCCTCTCACACCTAAAATTGTTTATGAATGCTTTGAGTGGGAATCTGCAGTTGGCATTGTAAAGCATTGTAAAGCATAAACAATATATGAGAGTATCCAATTCCGAATATATTTGAAAGGGATGACAATATACTGGACTGGAGCACTAATAGAAATCTTGTCATTAATTGGTCCTTTCTGACTAATTGCTTAAAGGTGCAGGACACCAGTGAAATCCTCAGGATCCCAACACAAACACTACCTGGATGTAACAAATGTATTCCTGGAAATGGTGTTAGTTTTAATTACCAGTTCTGTGGTTTCTTTACATCAGAAAGGTGCAGTGTATCATGGAAAGTAGCTGGGACCTTGCAAATGCACCACAGAGGAGGAGAATGTTCATGGCACTAGAACATTTGACAAGAAATCTGGAAGCACTATTATTTCAGCATTGTGTTGTTTACTGTATCGTTTTTTTCATATTTGCTCTCGCTCAATCCACATGGTCCATAGAACATTCAAAACCCTTTCTATGTACTGTTAGGTATAATTTGATTACATTCATTGCTTTTCATTCACAATGGCTCAAGGCTGAAATATCTTCCTGTAATTAATGTCAAACATAACAAGACCAAATGTGTTATTGAAAAAGGAAATTAGCTAATGCAAATGAGATTCTGTGCTCATGATGCCATGCTAAAAGGCAGTGTAAAATATTTCACAATTTACATTCTAGTGTTCTAAAAGGAAACGATGGACAGAATGTTAATTGCAAATAACAAAAGGGATTTTGTATATTTATGAACCAAACTGTTTACTATTTAAGTGTTATATGAATAAGGAAAAGCTTAATAGCACAATTTGGTTGCATGGGAGATAGGATATCTCATATAGTTTTTGTAATCTGTAAAATGTGGTTCACCTAAACTGTATGTTTATACAAGCTCAGCTTTCCTGATACCAAAAATGCACAGTCACCAGTGCATTCACTGTGCCAAAGGTATCAAAGAGGCTAATGGCACATCTGTATTTATTTGAAGAAATAAACCCATGTTTAAAATTGCTAATAAAATAAACTGAATTCAAGTGTTATGTTGGATTCAGCTCAAACCCATAGATTTGGTTTTTTAAGAAAACAGGAAGGCCAATACATTCACAGACTGTTGGATCACCAGATCAATTCTGCATTCTTAATAGCAAATGCATCAAAAAGGTCCTTACCTCTTACCCTGACAGTACCATAGAGTTCCAAGCAGAACACACCTGCTCCTTTAACACAGGACATGTGTCTCTGTTGACACCAGGAACCATGCAAGACATGAAATTCAAGATTAATAAATTGCACTGCACAAAAAAGTGACAATTGGGAAATACGCTTTCAGCTGTGACTTTTGAACTGTTTGCAAGATTTAAGTCATAAAAATAGATCTGAATTCAGTGGTACAAGGAGAGCAAAACACACATTAAAATAAATTAAAATGTATGAAATAATAATACATTTGCATATTTCAATAGCTCTGATGCATGCACTCATGGAAACATGAAGGATGTATGTGGCATCAGTATATTCTTGTGAATCCAAATATATATTTCTCATTAAGATGACAGGTCCATACCAAGAACTATAAGGAAAATACATATACAAATTTGATTTTACATTTCTAAGGGAAATGCTACCTAATAGCAAACACATTCCCTTATTTCTTCTCCTCTTCAATATCTATCTGAACCCACTCTCTGCACTCATCTGCTTCCACAATATCACCTGCTACAACTACGCAGACAATGGGCCTCATTAGGACCCAGGCGGTAAGGGGTTTACGGCGGCGTTTCTGATTCCGAGGTCCCTTAGCGCCATGGAGGTTTTAACACCTGCTTTTAGCAGGTGTTAAAATCCATGGCGCTAAGGGACCTTGTTGTTAATTATGCCACCGTAATTTACGGTGGCGTAATTAACGCCTTCCCCACTCCCATTATGCCCTATGGGGCAAAAATGGGAATGGGGAAGGGTAAATGGGTTAATGGGGACTTACCGCCCCACTCACCTCGGAATGGGGCGGTAAGTCCGCCAACCACCATGGCGTAAACTTAGTTTACGCCATGGTGGTAAAGGTACGACCCAGGCGGTAACTTACCGCCTGGGTCGTAATGAGGCCCAATACCAAGATCATCCGTTAAAACCAGAAATCACTACTCATCCAGATCTGTCCTCATGCCTCTTGGATATTGACCACGGAATAACGACAAACCACCTCATCCTCAACCCTGGGAAAACAGAAATCCTAGTCTGCTGGAAAACCACGCTCCTTTCTCAACCTATCCCCTGACCTCACTCTCTTGGATGCATGCTAGACCCAGATGTATCCCTCTCCCAACATATCAACTCCGTATCCAGAACCCGTTTCTTCCACCTACGCATCCTCAGGCATATCTTCCCATACCTCACCTATCATCAACAAATCTCTGCCATCATCTCCATCATCCTCTCCTGCTCAGATTATGCAAACTGCATTTCTCTGGGTGCACCAGTGTTCCAACTAAAGCAACTGCAAAAAATCAAAAATGCTGCAGCCCGTCTGCTCATTGGCCTCGCTCCCAGAGAACGCTTCAGCCCAACACTAAGAGTCCTCCACTGCCTCCCTATTGGTCGACTGACTACCTTTTAAACCATGTGCATCACTCACTGTGATATCCACGACACCGGCCCAAAATTCCTTCGAGAAAACCTCACATGCTACAGACCCTCCAGAACACTCAGATCCTGTGCAGCACCTCTTTTAGTTGTCCCCCATTATAACTGCACCAGACTGGGCGGATCCTCCTTCTACGTCCAAGCTCCGAGCATCTGGAACTCTCTGCCCCTCGACTTCTGCAACATTGACAATTACCTTGCATGTATAAAGACCCTCAAAACCTGTCTCTTTCCTTCCTCCTCTTGAAATGTTCTTGAACCCTGTGCTATAATTGACCCACACACAGTTGCACTGGCCCAAACCTGACAAAACACCTATTTCTCCAAACCACTGTGGATGCCGGCAGCATTTGCAGTGGCACAACATGGTAAAGTCAGCTTCCCTTCCCTCAGACGATTGAAACATCACTCCCTGTCCTTCCAGGTCCCCACCTCTGCCCAGGCTATCACATCTAGGGAGTTCTTAGCTGGCAAGACCTGCCAATTGCATAGGACCTAGGAAAATGACATTTAAAATGAACTCCATCCCTGTTTAAGCTATGTATAACTCACACCACGTCTGTGGACATATTCACAGGCTCGGCCCCCCATCCATGCACTATAGAATGCAGCTAGCGCTTTGAAAATTCAGTCTAGCAGTTTACATAGCTATCCACACTGAAAACCCTGACCTACATGAACACCTCTGTCATTAGTATAAAGCAACAACCTATAAGAAATGTTGGTCTAGCTGGGCACATATTAAGTCTACTGCAGTAGCACTCTATCCTAAACCATCAACATCACCACCCATGTTCTTGACCTCCGGGTTGCTTACTGGAGCTTAGCCAGCACATTTCAGGCATCACCACCAAATAGGAGCTTCCTTTCGGTCAGTCCACCTGCTCCCAAAATCCCTCTCAAGTAATCAGGCTTTGTCTTGGGAAAACACTCATTCAGCTGCACCTGGAAAAGGCTTTAGTAAGAAGATTTTCTATTGGCTACATGTAGGTGAAAGCCCAATCCTCTTTCCTCATGTCAAACAGGCTCTCTTACTTTTCTGCATGCCCCAATGTCTCTTCACTTCCAATGTGTTAGCAATTAAATACTCAACATACTCCACTCATGAAGCATCATTTGAAAAAACATGCTCTAAATGAACAGAGCCTGCAATAGATTATCTTCATTTACTCACACCCCCTACTGGCTACCTCCTTCTTTCGACTGGCTGATTGAATTTACTTTATCATTGTATTGTTGTGTTCATACGTATAGCACCATTTCCCCATTTGTATGGCCTCAATGTGCTTTGTGGTTGGAACGCCCTTGGTGACCGAAGTCCATGTATGGGAGATTCTAAAAGTTAACTTTAAGATGCATGTGTGAGTTCTGCCAGGTTAGGGTTTAGGAGGGCTGGCTAGGCTCCAGTAAGCAGCCCCTAGGGGCCTCCAAAGGGTTTAATCTGGCACTGAGCAGATTAAGCTGTTTGGAGGCCCCTAGGCAGTCCAAATTTCAGGTCCCCCCTCGCAAATCATCTCCTAGTACATTTTTAATTTTCTGCAACGCTTTGGTATCTCGACTTTTTAGTCTACATAACAGAGCAACAACAAACAATATTTATGCTTTGTTCAAGAAAATGAAAGAATTCATAGGTCTCAGGCAAAAATGAGTAAAATTGCCTAAATAAGGTAGATTTGCTATCTTACGGTAGATATAAGACAGTGAAGTTACTAAAACTTCATTATAACTCAGAAAAGCTAACTTAGTAATGATGTTTTCAGGTACCGTATAAATACTTGTCAGTGTTCTGGAAGCTTCTACTTGCGGATATTCTACTAGGGTCTGGAGTCAGCAGGAACCCGCGACACAGTAACTCAGAGAAAGCTTTGTTTGTGGAGGTTTGTCTGCACGACTGCGTGCCACACAGTACAGTGGGATGACATTGAACTAAGTAATGTGCACGTCGACCGCTAGATGGAGATGACCATCACTACTGTATATCACATGTACCTAGTTTGCACCAGATTTTTTTACAAACTGACAACTGCAATAAGATAAACTGTTAAGAGACAAACTATTATGGGAATCTGATGTCTCTGGTTTATGTAATTTGGGTACATTAATACTGTATTTTCTCTATAGTCTCTATAGTCTATAGAGTCTTTAATGTAAAGTTTCTGTTTGTTTCTCTGAGGTCATTCATTGGTTTTTCTCTTTTGGAAACAATTTAAGAAAGCTTGATTGCAATTTTCTTTCAAATCGATATTATTTTGATGTGTTGTCACAATGCTCCTTAAAGGAGTGGGGCCCAGAGGCCGGTGCACACATTTCTTACTAGGTAATCCGGCACTGTAATCTGTTCTAGGCCTTTGAAAGACAAAACAGCAGTGAATACAATAATCCAAGAGCATGTCGTCAAATGAAACAAGAATGTATTAAATCCCAGAATGAGTATTTTATGGAACTCAGGTTACAAGCAAAGTTGCTGAATGTGGTCTGGGCCTGTAAATTAAACTTTGTGGAAGTATATTTTAAACAGATTGCCTTCAAATCTATATTTGTACAGTGCATATTTGTCAATGGCACTATTCAATTATTAACTGATGTCCTGGTTTTTCACAGGAGAAAATTATATCTTGGTTTGCAAGTGTGGTGTACTATGTATCTCACAGATATGCAGGGATTGAACCCTTCTTGACTAGTGACAACCAAAGTTTATATCAAAGAAAATCCTGATTGGAGTTTTCTACTCACAACTGGCAACCATGCAAAGCCCTGGATTTTTTAAAAATTTTTTTATTAACAAATAGAATGATTAGGGTCATTTAATCTCAAAAAGGGATAACCTGACAACCGGAGGAAGACAGAAGGAAGATCTGTCCCCCACCACACTCAGGGAACATTAGAGGTAACCTATGCTCTGGTTCAGGACCTACCACTCTCTACTGGAATCTCCTAAGTGGGGAGAGAAGACCATGAACAGGAATCACCTCATCTTTGCATCCCCGTGAAAGGGCCTACAGCAACCGAGAGGCAGACCAGCCGAAGATCCCTGTTCACAAGACCAAACCAGTCACTCTGTGGTCACAGCACCTGGAATGAGAGGGAAATCACTGGTGCTGTTTGCTTTGCTCCTCCACCAATCGAACATTTGCTTGCACCTTTGGCCAGCTCGCCACAACATTGTGTCCCAGCCAAAGCTCATCACCTGGTAGGTCTGAAGCAGTCCTTCAGCCAACCCTGGGAAGCAAACTGAATCACTGGAGAGTTACTCGCCAACTCTAACCAGGGGTTGCAACCATGACTCAGCCAGCTAGCTCTTGAACTGCCACCTTGCCACCAAGATCACCACTTCGATGACCTTTGCATGCTAAATCGAACCCCTGGAGCATCACTCATCAACCCTTCCCAGCAGCCAAAGGCCAACTTGGCTTGGCCCACTGGAAAGTGTTCCTGGGACCTGCATCTTTGAAGAGCCACCATTCTCTGGCACTGGGCACCCGCATTCGCCCCTACTCTATGCCTACTTGGTGCTGGGGCCTCCACGATCCTAGGTGCCCGAACTGAGCCTGGTCAGCTCTCAATCTCCATTTGACCCTGGGCCTAACTGTGTCAGCTCACCAAGAACTACATGTGGTACTATTGCTGATTCTGAAATGCCCACTCTGTCCACTTGGAAGCTAGAGACTGGTACAGTCACGATCGCTCCTGTTTTCTACAAGATATCCTTTTAATGGTAGTATTTTACCTATCATCCCCTGGAACTATGCCCAGAGTGCTACTTTCTCTGGTCTGGCACATCTTCCCCATTCTTCTTTTGGGGCGGGTTTGAGTACAGTGTATCTATTCATTCTACGTGCAGATGCTGTGTTTTAATTAAAGTGTTTATATTTTGATAGAACATTGATTGGACAATCTCTGTATTTTGGATTGTGATACTGTGTTGTTTGGGCCACTACTGGTTTACTTTCACACCACTCTTAAAAACATTGCCTTCCCTTGGCCCAATGTTAGTACAAAAGGCGAAATAGGTATATCTCTTAACAGTCTCTGATTTACCTTTATGAATGCGCTTTATTTTGGTTTGTAGACATGTGAGGGCTTAGTGGGCCATTTTCTCCTGACTCATCCTTGTACTCCTGCGAGGCAGAATCAAATTCATTGCAACAGGTGAATAGGAAAAAAGGTTATTTTCTCCCCTTTTGTCCATGAAAATACTGTCAAGGTGAATGACCAAAAACCTGAACAATAAAAACAATCACAAATAGGCCAAATAATCAATGTACAGTTTGCAAGGAAGCAAAGTTGTATTAAATGCGAAAAGTATCATATTGTCCTGTGGAACCAGACTAACGCAGAGCTCGCCCCACCCAAAGGAGTACATATTTTATAGAGGAAAACCGAAAATGAACAAAACTATGTGTAAACCCCAACATTCCAGTGTGGCAATTCATTGTTGTGTATGGATGGTGTGTTCACGTTCATGTTATTCAGTCCTGTTTTTATGACTGTTGTTTATCTCCTTCCTGAGATCCCGGAAGACTTGGTATGCTCCGCCCGCAAGGGGAATGGTAGATTGGATGAAGTGTTTTCTCAAAAAATCATGTCATAGGTACACCGCGTTGGGTCACAGATGGAAAGGACCAGTAATAATATATAACGGCTTCGAGAGGGAAAGGGGCTCTTCTCGTAAGGAACACACAGGTCAGCCAGGCCTCTGGTGTATGGAGAGTTCCGCTATGGGCCATTTGATCGGGCCGGCTCTCGCTCTCCCCTCTCCAGGGTTGAGGTAGCGAGCAGAGTCATGTGGGATGCAGCTCAAAGCGGGCTGAGAGGACCCGTGTGTGCGCGCCATTCGTGAGGGACAGACGGTAGCTGACGTCAATTGTCTTTCCTCTCTCCGTTTACGGAGCGGCATTCAGAGTGTGCTACTGTTGGATGAGTAAAATATACTTTTGGCCACCTTGCGGCCATCGCTGCACTGTCATTTCTCTTTGTGGCTGTAGGAAGCAAACGCAGGGGAGTGTGAATGAAAAATGTTTTAGAAGGGTTGGTTGCTCCTATGACAGCCAGCGACGTGCTTATGTAAACAGAATCATTGAAGGGGGATCCTGTGGGGACTCACTGAGCTGACCACCCTCGGGTTAACCGCGAGCCACAAGTCACAGGGTTATGATATGATATGATATGGCATTTATAACGCGCCTATACACAGGGGTTTCAAGGCACAATGAGGTAAGGGAGGGGGAACAGAGGGAAGACAGACAACAATCTTACTAGGACAGGTGTCATTTAGATCGCACAAGTGCAAGGGAAGGGGGAAAAGGAAAAGTGCAAGGGGAAAGGGGAGGGGAAGTGCAGTACACGGGATAATAAATAAACAAGACAAATAAAAGAATGGAACGTGCAGTACATGGGATAATAAATAAACAAAATAAATAAAAGAATGGCCAGCAGGTGGCAAGTGCAGGGTGAGTGCAGACGTAAGTGCTGGTGAGGGGACGTAGGGATACAGACAACAGTGCCCAGGTGCAGGGGTTGCCAGGGAGGCAGTGCAGGCGTGCAACTGGCAGGGCTTGGGCCAGAGATCAGAAGGTGGCCAGGTAACCCCTGCAGTCTCAGTATCAGCCAGGAATTCAACAGGGGAGAGGGGGAGAGAAAGCAGAAGTAAAGAGGAAGGTTTTAAGGTGCTTCCGTAAATGAAGGTGGTTCTCTTCAAGTTTCAGGGAGGCATTGAGGCTGTTCCAGAGGGAGGCCCCAGCCAAAGAGAGAGATCTACCACCAACTCGTTGCTTGGAGAAGCGACTGACCCTGAGGGAGTTGGAGGCGGATGAGCGAAGAGCTCGAGATGGAAGATATTTAGGAAGAGAGAGTTGAAGGTATCGAGGCCCCATGCCCCAGAAGGCCTTGTGGACGATGCAAATTGTTCTGAACTTAATCCTCACATCCACTGGGAGCCAGTGCAGAGATTTCAGTGCTGGAGAGATACGATCCCTGGGCTTGAGGCCAACGACAAGTCTTGCAGTCCTGTTCTGGATGAGTTGCAGAGGGCGGAGAGTAGAAGCAGGAAGATTTAGAAAGAGGCTGTTGCAATAGTCCAGCCTAGTGAGAACCCAAGCTCTGGAGACAGTGAGCTTCTGGGGAAGGAGAGGAAAGGAAGAATACCTCTGAGGAGGTGCAGCTGGTAGTGTGACTTCTTAGAGACATCAGAGATGTGGGGAGAGAAAGAGAGTGTGGAGTTGAAGATGACCCCGAGGTTATTAGCCTTGCATGTAGGAGCAGGAAGAGGGCCAAGAGAGGCCGACCAGAGGGTTAGAGGAAAGGAGAGAGTGGGTGTGCCGAAAAGGAGAATCTCAGTCTTACTGGTATTAAAGCAGAGATCATTGGCGGCACACCACTCCTGGATAGCAGACAGACAGTCAGAGATGAGGGATGGAGAAGAGGTGACCAAAGGAAGCCTGAAAATGAGATGTGTGTCATCCGCATAGCACTGGAAGTTGGGGCAGAGAGCGGCAATGCAGTGGGCAAGGAGTGCCAGGTATTGGTTGAACAGCCAGGGGAGAGGTTAGACCCCTGGGGGACACCACAGGTAGAGAACAAGATAGCCGAGAGGTTCTTGTAGTGGGTTCCATGATATTACCCTGCAGCTCTGTGGGGTTGTTCTCGTCACTTATATGTCATTGGGCACTCCCTCAATGAGAAGGGTGTGTGATGCGGTAAGCCAACAAGGTATAGATGGGGAAGAGAGATCCTCATAGGTAGTGATGCCTCATTAGGCCTCATTACCGTCCAAGATAGGTAGGGAGTGAAATTAGCATGGTGTTTCTTGTCAGGAAAGAGTGAGTGCCAAGGCAAGCCGCCGGAACATTCTACTAAATCAAACACTGCTGAGCACATAAGCCAGGGGTACATTCTGCATGTGTGCTGCAGCGGCGATTAATGAAACGGCCATTACCTGCATGGAGAACTGTGATGCTCTCGTTAGGGCATTGCGTGTTTGGTGTCTGTGCTGTGTGTTGTGCGTAATGTGGTAGCCTGCAGCTGCCCGGGTGGTCCAAAAAAGAAGTAATTGTTTAAGTATGAAATGTGAATGATCTTGCACACAAGTGATCCCTCTGAGGTGAAATAAGTATTTATGTATGAAATGTGAATGATCTTGCTCAGAAGTGATCCCACTGAGGTGAATTAATTGTTTATTTATCAAATGTGATTGATCTTGCTCACAAGTGATCCCACTGAGGTGAAATATGTATTTATTTATCAAATTTGAATGGTCCTTGCCCAAAGTGCCCCCCCCCCACGGGTGCTAACTAATGGTTTATTTATCAAATTTGAATGATCTTGTCCCCAAGTGACTAAATGGTGCTAATTAATGGTTTATTTATCTAATGTAAATGAGCTCCCCAAGTGACCACACTGGTGTTAGATAGTTTTACAATACAAGAGGAAATGTACAGATACTTTTAAATGTGTATGTAGTGCCTTAACTAAGGGAGAGTGCCTCAACTAGAGGCATTGTTAATGTAATATTAGTCTGGGATACCGGGGATCTGATTTGTTTTCTGCACACTATTATATAAATACAGAGTTTCACTCTTACCAAATGGCATGAGGCTGTGACTGTTTATTTAAACCTGGTTCAATCAAAGTACAG
The DNA here is from genome assembly GCF_040938575.1 of Ambystoma mexicanum. Lineage (NCBI taxonomy): Eukaryota > Metazoa > Chordata > Amphibia > Caudata > Ambystomatidae > Ambystoma > Ambystoma mexicanum. The sequence goes on along the minus strand of NC_090937.1, from coordinate 1,243,255,543 downwards.
CTAGCCACTAGGGATGGGCTGGCCATAAGGAAAGGGCCTACCCCCCACCCGATGGGGCCTCCTGCACATTCAGAGGTCTGCTATAGGTCCTCATATGAGGGTCCATCCACAATTCCCCCAGGGTTTTCATTTGCACATGTGTGCGGTAATTTGTAAGTATCCCAGGCTCAGGATTCCTACAGGTAGCTGCTCTCCCCTCCTTTTGGGACCCATAGGGAGATACAATTTACATATGCATAATAAAGATTACAACTTGATCCCACACTTCCCTTTGACTAACAACTGTATACAATTCTAATTATCCCCTATTGTCCATTACCCTATTGGTCACACATCATCAAAAACTCATTCCCCAAAACACGTGACCTGCTACATCGTCATTGTCAAACTCAGGAGCTGATTGGCTACCAGGTACATGTTTCCAAAATACATTTCTTTAACAAACAAATGTCATTGACCATCACGTGATGTGCCCCCCTTCGTTCGGAGCCTGAAAAAAATGTGAATAGCAAGGTCAACTCTACTTTGATAATACAATGGATCAGAAAATGCATCCATTCCAGAGCTTGCCTTGTGTGCTGCTCTCCCTCAGGCAAGCGATAATCATTGCTCCTTCTACACTTAACTTTGCCAACTTCTGGGCCTGCTCGACTGTTTCCTTTTCCTGCTTTTGCCTTCTCCTGCAATGATGCACTGTTATAGACTGAATCTCATCCTATCCCTTTTCTTCCATCCCTTAAACCTTATCTAAATCCTTTTGCACATCTTTCAGGAGTCCATTCCATAGCATCCGATAAAATATCGCTATATTCTTGTCCCGGGGCTCCCCTGCCTCTGCCCTCACATTTCTTGGTTCTTGATCATATAAATTGCAGGTCTTCATCTAACTTCATGGTATGGGCCATAATCGAATTGATGTCTGGTTTGTCAGAGTATGCTGATCTTATTGCCTTCCATACTCTCATTCAACAATCATTAAACTGTGCTCCATCATGGTTGTCATTATTTATCTGTGCCCCTGGGTACCCTGCCTTCCTCCATATGTTGCCTGCCAGTTCTCCAAGCAGCACGGAAATACACGTTTCATGTCCCCCACTGCCAATGTAATCCCACAGTCTGTTTTTCTAATGCATATATCCTTTTGCCGGCCCCCGCTCTGAGTGAGCGTAATGCATTCATTACATGTTTTCTGTCCATGTGTGCCCGGGGTGTATATTGTGCCCTCCCATGTCCCTTGTGTAATAATGGTAGCTGTTTCCTTCTTTTTTAGTCTGTATGGTTTTCCCTCCTCTCTTGCCTTTTGCTACATCTGTACGACCTGGTTGTGTCATAAGACCTGGTCCCCATACGCTCTCTACCCTCAATGTTGGTACTGGTGGTATCTTATCCTCCTGATTCTCCTCCTGCTGCTCCTCTGACACCCACTCCTCTTCCTCCTCTGCAATCTCTGCATCTCTGCCTGTTCGAGTTGAGTCAGAATCTACATTGAAGGCATGCAATGGATTCTCTGGGTGCCCCCCCAACATTGAGGCTATTTTTGCTTGTGCTTGAAGCTACCTGCACATTCCTGATCACTTTAATATCAATTTGAAACAGAATGTCATCCGCTCTTTGTTTGTCTGCACCTATCGTCAATTTCCGTCCCTCCCCCTGCTCCTGCAATGCTCATGCCTGCTCTGCTTCTGGCTTATGGTGTGCCATTTCTAATTCACTCTGTGCCCTATTTTCTACCCACATATTAACAGCGAGAGCTCTCTGTAATGGTGTGGGATGGGATACATACTGCAGGTTGGTATAACCTGCTGCAGCTGCAAGGTGAAACACCCATTTGGAGGCAGGGCTCTGGGGACAACACTAATTATTACCATATTTTGGTTCCTCTGGGGTATCTTCTAAATCCTTGATCATTCCTCAGAGTTCGAGGATACCCTGCCTACATCTCAACATTCTCCCTTCATACTTCGCAGCCAGATACGTATACATATGACCCAACACTTCCTTGTTATTTGAGACCTCTTCGGGCCATGGCTTGAACATTCCCCCTTTTGTATCCATGACCCAAGCACAATGATATTTGAGAATTGTTTTGTGGTACTGCAGAATCACAGAACACACATAATCAAGTGAGGTATACCTTTTCTCAGATAGTCGATCAGCAGCACCATTCTACCCACCCTCCCAATTCTGCGCGCAATCCCTGTGTCCCCTCCCAATGTTCAGTCAACTCAAACAAAACAAAACCCCCTTGTCCCATCCCGCTCACACACACAAGCACACATTAAGCATCACACACCCTTATTCATACAAGTTGGCTACCATCGCCTCATACCACAACAATTCTACATGCACATTAAACCACAATGTATACCAAAACAATCATCAAAAATAAAACCACACTTATTTACACAATGGCTTAGACCCTTCTCTGTCTCCTATCCTCGAGATGAGGGAATTTCCTCTCCTCTAACCCCCTTGTGCCAGGTGACGGGATCCCTGGCCCTCTACTGCCTTCCTTCTTGTATGAGGGGTTCCCTTTGACGTCTCTTCTCTTTTATCGCCATTATGCTACTTAGGACATCCCCTTTCCTCTCATTGGAGGAGTCCCTTTGGCCCCTATTATAAAAACTATATTTTGTTACATGATCTGCTCTCTCCACACACTCACAAACACTCAACTTCATAATGTTTTTCCCCCATTGTTTTCTCCCACAAAGGTGCACTTACGTCTATGTGTTCTCCAGAGCACCTCTATTAAGGGGTCCCCTTCGATTCACCTGCAGACTGGGTGCAGCGCCCTGCTCAATGGAACGGGCAGGCCTTCTGGCAACATGGCACCTGCAAACCTCAAGTTATGCAGGTGGGGCTGGTCAATGCAGACAAGTGCCAAGACCCAGAATGCACGGTGAGGGGACACCCGGCCTCACGTAGAGTCTGGGATCACGTCAGGGTCACCAATTTTGTAAGGTGAATGACCCAAAACCCGAACAATAAAAATAATCCCAAATAGGCCAAATAATCAATGCACCACTTGCAAGGAAAACTAAGTTGTATTACATGCTAAAAGTATCAGACGGTCCCATAGAACCGAATTAACATGGAGCTCGTCCCACCCAAACCAGTTATATCTTTTATAGCGGAAAACCGCAAATGAACAAAACTATGCATAACAATGATTACAACATGATCCCACACTCCCCATGCAACTCTAAATATGCAACTCAAATTTTCGCCAGTAGTCCATTACCCTATTGTCCACACATTATATAAAACAGAATTTCCCCAAACACTTGACCTGCTACTTCGTCATTGTAAAATACATAATTCATTTCTTTAACAAGTAAATATTCTTGACCATCACGCGATGTGCACCACTCCAGCAGAGCCTGATAAAAGAGGACTAGTGAGGTCAACTCTGCTTTGATAATACAATGGGCCTCCTCATTCTTTGACACTGTCAACCATGCCATTTTGCTTAACCTTCTCCATGATAACCTCAGTATCACTGGTCAGGCTCTGGCGTGGCTGACCTCTTTCCTCTCTGACCGACCCTCCCAGGTCCAACTTGGGTCCTTCCTCTCTGCTATCTTTTCCTCTACCTGTGGTGTCCCCCATGGTTCTAACCTCTCTCGCTGGCTGTTCAATCAATACCTGGCACTCTTTTGCCCACCGAAATGCCGCTCTCTACCCCAACTTTCAATGCTATGCGGATGACACCCAGCTCATTTTCAGACTACCTTCAGCCTCCTCTTCTCCTTCCCTCATCTCTGACTGTCTGTCTGCTATCCAGGAGTGGTGTGCCGCCAATGTCCTCTGCCTTAATGCCAGTAAGATTGAGATTCTCCTCATCGGCACACCCGTGCCCTCCTTTCCTATAGCCCTCTGGCCGGCCTCTCTTGGCCCTCTTCCTGCTCCCACCTGCAAGGCTAAAAAACTCATGGTCATCTTCAAGTCCACACTCTCCTTCACTCCTCACATCTCCGACGTCTCTAAGAAGTCACACTACTAGCTGCACCTCCTCAGAGGTATTCTTTCTTTCCTCTCCTTCCCCCAGAAGCTCACTGTCTCCAGAGCTCTGTTTGTCACTAGGCTGGATTACAGCAACAGCCTCTTTCTAAATCTTCCTGCCCCTACTCTCCACCCTTTGCAACTCATCCAGAACAGGAATGTGAGATTTGTCCTTGGCCTCAAGCCCAGGGATCACATCTCCCCTGGACTGAAATCCCTGGATTGGCTCCCTATGGCTGCAGGGATTAAGTTCAAAACCCTCTGCTTTGTCCACAAGGCCTTCTTGGGCATGGGGCCTCAATACCTTCAACTCTCTCTTCCTAAATATCTGCCTTCAAAAGCTCTTCGCTCATCCGCCTCCAACTCCCTCAGGGTTAGTCGCTTCACCAAGCAATTAATTGGTGGTGTATCTCTTTCTTCGGCTGGGGCCTCTGTCTGGAACAGCCTCCCTGACTCCCTTAAACTTGAGGAGAACCATCTCCGGTTCTGGAAGCACCTCAAAACCTTTCTCTTTGCTTCTGCTTTTTCTCCTCCTCTTCCCTGCTGACCTCCTGGCTGTAACCGGAACTGCACTGGTTACCTGGACCCCCTCTGATCTCGGGCTCGGGTTCCTCCCCCACCAGCGTCACACACCTGCACCGCCCTCCTGGCAACCCCCGCACTTGGGGACTGTTTTCTGTATCCCTGCAGTCCCCCTACCAACCCTTGTCACCTGATGTCTGCACTTACCCATGCATTTGCCACATGATGGCCGTTACTTACTTATTGTTGTTATCTATTCCCATGTACTGCACTGTCCCTTTCCCCCCTCTCACACACTTGCACGATCTGAATGACACCTGGCCTAGTAGGATCGTTGTCTGTCCTCCCTTGTTCCCCCTCCCTTGCCTCGTCGTGCCTTGAAACACTTGTGTATAGGCGCATTATAAATGCCATATGATATGATATATTATTAAACCAGACACTGCGGCTTGCGCAACTACCTGTTCTTGTAGATACATTTATTGGCATCTCCTCTGCCCCTCCCATCCCAAATTACGGTACAGCCCTAGCATGTCACACCCTTTTCTCTCTGGGAACCCAGGTGTCCATAAATGACATGATAGAGGCACCACGTTTGTGATTGGAATTCGCTTATTTATTGATCCATAGGGTGCAGTGCCTGCAGTTCAATAGAATGACTGCGCTTTGCATCAGGGCAGTAGTGCTCAGAATCTTCACCATGCCTCTTGAGATCACAGAATCCCATGCCCTGCTCACAAGAATACAGCCATCAAAAGGCACATCTGTACCCTTCCTCCCCGGATCCAACATTCCTTTCCCAGCTCCACTGAGCTCTGCAGCTGGACTCAATTAATTGTTATTGGCAGAGCGCTGCTGCCTAGGGCCTTGATAGCATAACTTCTCTTTGGGAGAAGGAAGCATGACTTGTCTCAGGATCAACTGGTCAGAGCTACAGCTCCACGTTAGGGCCTTTTCTCATACTTTCACAAACTATCATGTAATGTGCCCTAAAATACAACATGGTAGGGACTCCTGCTACCTTAGTCCCAGACCTCACCTTTACTGCAGCTCTTCTCTGACTCCATCTCACACGTCCACCTATGTTGGATACCCTATACTACCACTAAATGCAAAGTACATCACCCTACATCTTTAACCTCTGCTTCTGCAACGTGAATTCATTGCTACTCTTTCTGTGTAGCTGTATGGTGTTTCTAATATGTGTCAAAGCTAACTACAAATTGAAGCATGTGCATTCTGCCACACCCAACAAGAACGGCTTGCACTAGGCCACTTGCTAATATGTTTTGCACAGTATAAATCTCTTTGCCTGCCTGGAACGTTGCACTTGCATCCTAACAAACTTAAGATTTTTCGAAGTACCATTACACTGAAATATTTTAATGTATCTCTTAAATGTCATAGACCAAATAGAGTTGGCATGCCCCACACACTATTCATTCTTCTATCTTCATAGGCATGCTCTACCCAAACTTAAATAACAAGCACCATTTTTCCAAATACCATTGTGCTGAAATAGAAGGCTTCTGCCTTATATGGACTTCCAATGTCAATTCAAAATAATTGTTTGCTTTACCTTTTATTTCAGTTGTATCATTTCATGCTTGTGTGATACATGAACTCATTATGGCATTGTGCTCTCCAAAATAAAAGCTTGTACCTGCTAGTGATTTCCAGATATTTCAAGAGTCATATCAGTGGACTGCAACATGTGGGTTTGAAGATGCATTGGACTGTGACTGCCGTTATCCCTCACCATTGACTATACTTGCTAGGGGTGATGGTAGTTGTGGTCTGAAACATTTGGAAAGCCAACGTTTTCAAACCCCTTGCTTAGATTATCATGTACCTTCAATACAAGTTCTTATTAGATAACATGGGTTGCTCATACAATTTTATGAGAAGACAATGGAATATATTTCTGCACATTGTGGAACTGTTTCTTCTGAGTTATGTGCCCTCTAAAACAGGGAAAGAACTATTTAATTATGAGTAGCCGTATATTTTAGCTAGAAGATCCTATGTTTATTATCTGTAGGTGTGTGTGTCCAGGTGTGTGCGTGTGTCTGTGTATGGAGGCTTGCTTGATTATGTAAAATAAGCTGTATATTGTATTGAGATGCACACATAAGTAAAGCAGCAGTAGGCAGGTCATGTGTTCTTTTCTGTAAATAAGCTGCTGGTCTCGTATTTCTTGATGTGTAATGTTAAAAACAATAGAATATTCAGACTACGTAAAAACCTTTTTTCTTGTCAAAGGTTGTGGGGTTAGATTGGCATGGTAGGCGGTATTAAATCAGCAATATTTCTCGGTAAATGAATCAAACACTAAAAATTGAATTTGACAAATAAAAGTCATTACTGTACCATAAACCTAACAATGCCCTCCTGTCTTTGCCTACCCCAACCATGCCCCTAAATATTCCCCTATCTGTAGTAGATGATTGAAATAGGAGGGAGTGATAATGTTTCAGCTGTACGTGGAAACTCAATGACTCTCTACTGAAACTTCAGAACATGTCTCATGTCTACATAGGTACCCCTTCTATGACAAAGCATCACTCAGAAACGGACTCAGATATCATTTTATCAAATGGCACGCATTAGTCAATGATCAAATATCTGTCCTTCTATCCATTTCTCTTTGAGTCCCAGTGTGTTTCTGTCTATTATCCAAATGTGACCCAGTTCAGACATCTTTGAATAAGGGTGGCATACGTATGATATTCTCTCTGATCATATGCATGTGTACATACATGACTCTTTCTTTAAGCATAACAGATCACTCATTCTGTGACACATTCTCCTTTGTTTACCACATCTTGTGCCTAACCCTTTGACAGCACACTTCCTCCTCAAAATAAACCATCTCCTCATGAGATGAAAAGTATTTACTTGTATAAGGGTATAAGGGTATCGGACATTGCATAATATGTTTTGTCAATATGTTTGTGTGTACTCACGCAGCAGTTTATTAAGACAGACTCTAAGGAATATAGTTCTTCTAATCAAGCAAATAATAAAAATAAGAAGGAGAAACTAATGGAGTTGGGCATGAGAATCTTGAAATCAAGGATATTATGAACTGTAATATACCTGGCACTATAACAAGAGCCTGGAGTAATGCTGCAGGGTTGTTTCTAATGAAACCATACATTGAAGCAATGACATATCTTTCATGTATGCAAACTTTCAATTGGTTTGTCACAGGATTATTTGCTGTGTTCATGTTTCGGTCCCCTTTTTCATCGCAGTATTTATTGCCATGCATTGTTCCTTGGTATGTGATTTATCACCCTTAGCTGTTTTTTTTTAATGTATCCCTTAAATGTCATAGACCAAATAGAGTTGGCATGCCCCACATACTCTCCATTCTTCTATCTTCATAGGCATGCTCTACCCGAACTGTATAGGTTACCTACATTAATGTACATACATTAATGTACATCTCAGATCAAAAAACAAGCATACATTTTAATCAGACTATGAACCTGAAAGAGCCATTGGGCCTCATAATAAGTTTACCGGTCCAGGGACTGCGGTACCGGTAAACTTGCCGGTACCACAGTTCCCAGACCTGCAAACTACGAGTTGTGCTTGCGGGTGCCATTCTGCCTGGCGGGCAGAGCTTCACCCGCAAGCACAGCATGTCCGGTGCCACTTCATCCGACCTCCCCATTCCCATTGAGCCCTATGGGGCTCAGATGGGAATGGGGTGTAATGGATTCCGGCCCCTGGCAATGAGGACATACAGGGTCTGCCAAGGTTGTTATGGCCGTGTATGTCCCCATTGCCGGAGACTGGAAAACAATGCAAGTTCGGCGGCAGCCTGCCGATTTTACCGGCAAGGCTACCGCCGAACTTTTAATGAGGCCCTTTGTCTATGTATTGTAATGGAATACGTTGGTGGCAGAGTTTCAGTGAAAGATTAGAGCATTCACCAGAGGGCACTGTTGTGTGGTAGATAACTACCAGCCAGTTAGTGGTCCTGAGCCAAAGGCTAAAACTTCTAATGAGGGCGAAGATGAACTAACACACAATAGAGCTTGATGTAAAGGGCTCTAAGGCGATAAGAGCTTGTGCAGGGGGAAAATGGGAGCCTCACTACGCGCTTCCTCTGACACAAATTGGTTATGTCTCCTTGACCAGTACCCAGTGAGTACACATCAGAAAGCAAAGCTTGGAAGGCAGTCTTTATAAGCAGTGAGAACCTTTGTTCCAAGCTTGCTGATTGGGTCGGGAGCTGAGAAGAATAAAGGTGCAGCATAGAATCCAGGATTCTACTGTGTCTGTAGCCTGGATTCCACACTCTAGCATTAAGTGCTGAGATGGTGGTGAACTTGGTCAAAATTGGCCTGCCAGAACGAGCCCTGGTACGGCTGAGTGAAGAGAGGGCTTCGGCGACGACTCGGCCTGATATCAGCAAAGGCCACTCCCCACAGAGTGTATCCCTACAAAATATCCCCACCAAAAATATCGCCATACATATGGCCGTTTGTCTCGCCATAGGCAATATTTTTGGGAAGGATATTTTGTGGGAGCAGGGGTTGCGGGTGTGTCCCGTGCACATTTTAAAATAATGCGGGTGTTGCAGGGGTGCCCCCCGCAGGGTCAATATTGCAGCTAAAATATGGAAATAATTTTGTATAGCGATATTTTTTGCGGGGATATTAACACATGGAACCCCACACAGGTTCCCTCCAATAGCCCTTTTTAAAAAGTAAAATTGGTTTACCTCAGTAGAGTTAGTCCAATTTTCTTTTAAGACAATACAAAACAAGTACTACATGCTTCTTCTTGCGAATGGTAGGTAACAGCCTAGAATAATAAAACACTACTGCTGGGTTGCAAACAAACGTCTATTGCATGTTAACACTGCAAAAAAGGCTGTTTAGTTACGCCTTCAGGTTACAACCTCATCACCAAGGACACCTTTCCAATTAAAAAACAGGACTCTAGTATAAGAATGCAAAGCACAAAAAAAATGGATAAGAGTATACATATTTTAGTGGATTGGATCATGTTGTTAAGTAAAATATGTGCACTGTATAAACAGTGTAGACACTGCACCGCCTCCCCTTTGCACCCCTCTCAGTGGGGTCCTGTAAAGTGTGACTCATGTTACGGTTTTCCATTTCCAATTGATTTCGCCTAGTACACCTGACAACGTCATCCATGTCTTTGATCCTGTGATGACAGAACAGCAGAGATTTCAGCTAAGTCACATATCACTCCTTATCTTTCTTAACTAGGGTGTCAATGATCTCACAAAGACATCTAGCAGTACATGAAGTAATGTTGGGGAATGTTAGTTTTCAGAAGCACGCATATTCTTTTTGATATTTTGAGAAGGAAAATTGGGGGAACTGAGTGTGCTCATTGACTTGAAATGGGGTGGATGATATTTTAGAAGAAGAAAGTAGGTAGAAAGCACAACTTGGGTGGCTAACCTTATGCTACAAATAGAGGTGGTTGGCATTATTATATATTATTAACATAGTATTAGGCTAAGTTATTGATTGCAGACTGAGCTTCAGGAAGCAAAGCGGCACTTTACAAGTCACAGCATAAAATACATGCTCTGGGATGCAGATCACAAGGGATCAATACCAGGGAGTGGGAGTCTAACAACATGGGGGGTGAGGTATTTGGCAGCAAGGGATCTAGAAGCAACCAAGCAAGACAACTCAGGGGAAGCAAATCGCCCAGCCTCTCGTTAGGTGGTCAGTGGTGGGTGTGTAGAGCTAGATTTTAGGGAAGAGCAAATCCTTGAAGATGATGGTTTTAACTCTTTCTTGAAATGTAGAAGTGAGAGGGCAAGTCTGGTGTTGATGGGGTGATTCCAGAGTCTGGGGCAAAGAGAGAGCAGTTCTGTCTTCTGGTTCTTTCCTTCCAGCACTGGCAGAGTTGTCACGGTTTCATTACACGGCACACTCCAGCCAGGGACTTCTTCCCCGACAATGAATGTGGTGTACAATAACGTTTTTTTTTTTTATAAACCACAGGTTCTTCTCTGTTTGAGTAGGCCTCCAACCCGTCTCGCATCCAACCTCCACAAACACCCTGTGTCACAATGGACCAGGAATCAGGCCGGTGTGTATTAATAAGATATTTAATAATTTATTATTTAATGAAAAAGGAAAATCAATCCATTTTACAGCCACTAACGTTGTGGTACACAATTGCACTAATCTCTACAAAACAATTAGGTCAAGATATCCTGCTACAATGCTCACAATCTTTAATAGCAACACAGAAAAAAGAGCAATTTTAGAAAGAGATAACACCAACAGCTTATCACTCCCCCTACAACACTCACCCCCAAACATCAGCTAACTGGATTCCTTTGAATGGAAGGCAGTGGCAAGGAGTGGGAATTGAGAGAGAAAATTGAATTTGGGGAAAAGCCCACCACCCTTAGATGGGAAGCCAGCAAAGAAAGCCAGCAAAAACCTGTTTTTGGAGCAAAATGGCAGAATGGGATTTGGATTATTACTCACAATGCTAGATGATAGAATGAAAGGAAATTCGTATTGCTTATACTTGGGGGCAAAGTAAGAATCAAATGGAAAAATCTGTTTTGGGAGAAATTAAATGCAAAAGGAGAAATACAGTGGCAAATGGAAATTCGTTTTACACTGGATTTACAATGACAAGCAGCTCAGGGAAGGGGTTTTGCTTATAAAAGGAACATTGGTTTTCAAAGACAAGGACTGAGGCACATAACAGATAGACTTGTAGACAAAAGGAATTGCTCTCAATGGGACTATGATTTGGGGTTTTAATAGGACAGATGCAAATAGGAATTTGTGGGGTAATGCACACAATACACTGACAAATTCGGTTTTCAGTTACAAAGAGACTAATTCTTTTGAGGCAATACTTTAATGACTCTAACAATTAAAGAAAGACACCAGGGACAAGGTGTTTAATTTCGATTTCAACCAATTTGTGCAGTGACTTTCAATGGGGAATTAAATGATTTACTTAATCTATGCTAAGGATTTACACAGACACTGGGAGGTTTACCAAAGGGAATATGCGAACATACACCGGCTAAACAGATTCTTCTATGGGAAGCTGACTGAATTACAATGGCCATGTGGGGTTTTCAATGGGGTTTTCAATAGTGTTTTCAATGGGGCTTTCAATTGGGGAATTATTGAGTGCAATACTGCAAGAAGGAAGGGCTTATGCAATTTAGGGCTGGGGTATTAGTTTACTTACAAAGTAAGCCTTGGTTTGGGATTCTGGAAAGCGATCTGGATATCAGGACACTCTGCACAGCTGGGCAATGGGTCTGTTCACTGCACTCTGCCTTGGTTTAGTCCTGACCTAGTACAGTCCCCCTTATATAGCACAAATGACATCGCTCACTTTACAATCTAGGGGGAGTACTCTGTATTTACCCCTACCACTCGAATTGGACAGTTTACCATTCCTCTCTCTGCCCTGTGGCATGATTGGTTCAAGGGAAGAGAGCGCCATCTGTCTGTTTGCATTTTATTACTATTCTTTGTCCTCCTTGGCCACTTTTTGACAAAGACAAGTTATGTCTCATAACTTCATAAATCTACTAGCCCCTGACCTATGAATTAGATATGTCGTTTTAGTTGGCCATGGGGAATTAGGTAAGCCAATTGCCAACTCTGTACGATGTAGCATGGCCCGGTGGCACATTTCTGTCCTATTCACAAAATGTATAACAGTTACAACTCTGCAAATGATCAGACATGTTCATGATTTCATCCACCATCTTTCCACCAATTGTCATATTTGTCCCATTTTTAGAACAGCCAGAAAACCATTCTAACTGGCCATTTCAGTCTCCAAGGTCCTAGAAAAAAAGCACTTTCTCTCTTTAAAACAGCCTAGAAATTACATAAAAATGTAGCAGTAAACAAAATGACTTATTTTTAATGTCAATTGGGAGGATCTGTCCCCGTCTGTGGGAGGGGTGCTTCATCCCGAACAGCCGGTGACCAGAGATTTTTATGACCCCCTTTGAAGTTGTCAGTTAGCTCTTGGTAGTGCATGCAGGAAGGAACTCACACCTCCTAGTCAAGCATAAGCCACAATAGCTTTCTTTGAAATCCCTGAGCCCCTGCCTTCAAGTCAGACAGAGCAAGGAAATATGATGCCCTAAGTAGCATCATATTTGACTGTGGGATGGTTCACTGGTAGGTGCAACTTCCAGTCGAAAGTGGGGCTTTTACTTGTGAAGTTTCCTTCCTTAGACCAACTGGTTTTTCGGGTATTATGAGCCTCTTCAAAGGTGATTGAAGTCTTGTGGGTGGAAACATAATGTATATTGCTTAGTCAACACCCCCACAGCATATTTCTCTGACATTTCAATACGAGCAGCACTATCTTTTTACTGTGTCCTTTTAAAAGTCATTTTGCTTTTTCATACGTGTGCAAGCCGTTTCTGCATCTACTCTTTGAAATCCTGTCTTGTATGTCACGGGATCCTTTAATTTCTTCTTTTGGGAGTGGGTTTGCATTTGCTGTTGACCCATTGACAATGAGGGGTAGCCCCCTTGCACATGGTTCTCAGATTTGACATGAACAAAAGAAAAAGCCAAGCCATTCTTTTTCATTTGCAGCATTTCAAGGCCTGCTGTTCAAGTGAAATGGAAAGCAAAAGTCGTGGCAGGTTGTAATGTTGAAATCCTTGCCCCTCATGTGAATTAAAAGTAAAACAAGGCTGTTTTTGGATGCAGTGCATAACTTTTTGTCATTCAGGTGAAACAAAAGCATGCAGGGCCGTTTTTGGATTATAGTGTTCAACTGCTTGCCACACATATGAAATAAAAGCAACGCAGGGCCGTTTTGGAAGCAGTGCATAACTTCTTGTCATTCAGGTGAAACAAAAGGCTGCAGGGCCATTTTTGGATTATAGTGTTCAACTGCTTGACACACATATGAAATAAAACAACGCAGGGTCGTTTTTGGATGCAGTGCATAATTTGCTTGTCATTCAGATGAAATAAACGCAAAGCTGGGCTGTGTCTGGGGTGCAGTATTCAAATGCTTGCCACTCATGTGACATGGAAAGCAAAGCACGGCCATTTTTGGTGGCATGGTTTAAAGGCGTTGTTTCTGATGAAGGGGATTTCTGTTTAGAACCTTAAATGCACCCCACAGAGTTCAAGTCTGAACATGTCCTTGTTTCTTGCGGTATGTGCTTTCAGCAGCAGACAGTGCCATACGTATCCTGATGTCTAGCTTCTACTGTGGGCATGCATCCCACCGGTGTTACAGTTCTGTAGACGGGAGACCACCCGAGGGAAATCCTGAAAGTGACCCGCACTTGCTGGATTTCTCTACTCAAATATGCAATGCCAAAGTATTCCTTCAGCGTGGTGCTTGTCTGTGGCCAAATTGTATTTGGCATTGCAGGCATGGAGGGGCAGCATGTTCCGTATATGAAGTGGTTCAAGAGTGGCAACACACAACATACACATGTACTGTTAATTTAAAAGTGTAGCCCTTTGAATGAGATATGGCAAGAAGAGGAGGGGCACAAAAGGCTCCTAAAAGTATGCAATGTAAGAGTTTCATAGGGTACCATATTAAGAATAGCCATCAGCACTTGTTACACCAATATGGGCCTACTCACATTTTCCATCACCTGTGCGAAAGGGTGCAAACACCTTTCAGGAGGCAAAAGGCAGTATTGGGCACTCTTCTGGAGGTTAACATCTACATATTATTACGCAAAACAAAGGGGGTCTGGGAGTCTCTACCACCACAAACACAGCCCTTTGACCTGCTCTTGGGTGGATGGCCCCTGGGAGAGTCTCAAACAAGTCTTTAGCTATTTCTCCTCTGTGGAAGGGACAGTGGGCTGTGTTAATGCTGGTAGAGAGACTCCCAGACCCCCTCTTTGTTTTGCATATTAAGTAACTTTGGGTCTCACCCTAAGTGACCAGGGGAATCCAGGCGTGGACGCCTTGTTCACTGTTCTTAGAGAGGCACAGCTCCACCTCACTGATGAGGCCGGACTAGACCGAAACACGTGTCTAGGGTTGCTGTTGGTACTCTTGTTCAGAGGAGAATTGACCAGCATTTCGGTGCTTGGCTGCTCCTGGGCAGGACAAAGACTAATATTCAGGGATATTACTCCTCTGTGAAAGGGACAGTGAGCTAACGACTTGGTTGAGACTATTCCAGGGGCCATCCACCCAGGAAAAGGTCACTGGGCCATGTTCTGCTGGTAGAGAGTCTCCCAAACCCCCCTTTGTTTTACATATTATTATGGTTCACATCCCATAACAACCAAACTCAAAATACCATTGAAAGAATTTTTAAAAGTCTGATTGGACATTAGAGTGTATCAATAAAAGGATCCAAATACAATATTCAGAATTCTAATGTGCTACGGGTGCGAACAAGACCCAAACCCACAAACCTAAAGTCAAAGGAATCAAATTCAAAAGTGTGATACACATTCAATAAAAAAAACATGATATGTTTTTAATTGTGTAATAATGAAAAACATGTTTGCAGAGCGACAGTGGGTACTCAAAAGTAGAGTTGGATGTAAAGTGGTTCCAAACATAGACAGTGTGATCCCTATACAGATTATCTGAAGCAGTTAAGATAGTTGCTGCAGCAAGAAGCGTACAAAAACTTTGACCCCCCCCATAACAAGATTAGCAAGCAAAAGCAACAAAGAAAACAATGCCACATCAGGAGGACACTGTAGGACAGTGAATGGGGTATGGCAAGAAGAGGAGGGGCACAAAAGGCTACTAAAAGTATGGAATTTAAGTGTTTTATAAGGTACCATATTAAGAAAAGCCATGAGCACTTGTTACACTAATATGGGCCTACTCACATTTTCCATCACCTGTGCGAAAGGGTGCAAACACCTTTCAAGAGGCAATAGGCAGTATTGGGCACTCTTCCAGAGGTGAACATCTACATATTATTACGCAAAACAAAGGGGGGTCTGGGTGTCTCTCTACCAGCATGTCACAGCCCATTGACCTGTTCTTGGGTGGATGGCCCCTGGGAGAGTCTCAACCAAGTCTTTAGCTATTTCTCCTCTGTGAAAGGGACAGTGAGCTGTGTTCGTGCTGGTAGAGAGACTCCCAGAACCCCCTTTGTTTAGCATATTAAGTAACTTTGGGTCTCACCCTAAGTTACCAGGGGAATCCAGACATGGACCCCTTGCTCACTGTTCTTAGAGAGGCACAGCTCCACCTCACTGATGAGGCCCGACTAGGCCTAAACATGTGTCTGGGGTTGCTGTTGGTACTCTTGTTCAGAGGAGAATTGACCAGCATTTCAGTGCTGGACTACTCCTGGGCAGGACAAAGACTGATATTCAGGGATATTTCTCCTCTGTGAAAGGGACAGTGCGTTAAAGAATTGGTTGAGACTGTTCCAGCGGCCATCCACCCAAGAACAGGTCAATGGGCCGTGTTCGTGCTAGTAGAGAGACTCCCAGACCCCCCTTTGTTTTGCATTTTAAGTAACTTTGGGTCTCACCCTAAGTTACCAGGGGAATCCAGGCGTGGACGCCTTGCTCACTGTTCTTAGAGAGGCACAGCTCCACCTCACTGATGAGGCCGGACTAGACTGAAACACGTGTCTAGTGTTGCTGTTGGTACTCTTGTTCAGAGGAGAATTGACCAGCATTTTGGTGCTTGGCTGCTCCTGGGCAGGACAAAGACCAATATTCAGGGCTATTTCTCCTCTGTGAAAGGGACAGTAAGCTACCGACTTGGTTGAGACTCTTCCAGGGGCCATCCACCCAAGAACAGGTAAATGGGCCGTGTTCGTGCTGGTAGAGAGACTCCCAGACCTCCCTTTGTTTTACATATTATTATGGTTCACATCCCATAACAACCAAACTCAAAATCCCATTGAAAGATTTTTTTAAAAGTCTGCATGGACATTTGAGTGTATTTCAATAAAAGGATCCAAATACAAAATTCAGAAGTCTAATGTGCTACGGGTGCGATCAAGACCCAAACCCGCAAACCTAAAGTCAAAGGAATCAAATTCAAAAGTGTGATACATGTAAGTGACTTCAATCCAGCACTCCAACTAAGTCAATGCCTAGTCTGGGATGCCCAATGGAAGCCCTTATTTATATATTTGTATGTCAAAGTTCTTAAATCTGGATGATGAACCCTTATATAACGCCCCTCTCTTTGAATCTCCCCGGCCTCACTGAGCCAAGAAGTAGGTTTGTTTTGCAAATTAAAAGGTTTATTTGAAGAATTGAACAATATATATGTCAAACTTTTATGAATAAAATAATATCTGATAGCACACTTATGAATATGACAACTATCAGAAGTGGGCAATAGCACAATATCAACAATCTCTTCAATCAGTTAGGAGTAGGAATAGAAAGGATAAGGTAGCAGAGAATACTGTATATGATTCAAGGAATTGCAATGATGGGAACAATGCAGTACAGAAATAAACTTGATATGATTTCAATCAAAAGACAATATGATCACCCTTTCCCCCTGTGACAACTCACTCCCCCCACTATGCAATATGAAGAGGTAGAAATGAGGGCACACAGGTTTCAGGAATATTAATCAACAATGCAGTTCAGTCCTAGTTCCCCCAGCAAGCTTAGAGAAAACAGGTATGATTTTAAAACAGGCAAAAATACTTTTGAATGGGATAGCAATGAATGGGAAAATATGCTAAAATGATTTTAATTCACTAAAGGGGATTCAGCACTAGTGAGAATTACTTTGGATTGGTACAGGTCAACACTAGCAATGATTCATGAAGGAGTATCAGATTGAAAACTATTTTCAACAGTTGAAAACAAGAAGCAGCTATTTTGACATGTGGTGAAATGGGGCTAAATTGCAATTCGTGGCAACTTTTCCGCGTGCGTGAAACGAGATTACGGAAACATTATAATGAATTAGAATGTTATAGGTTCTTTGGAAAGCTTCAGATCTTAGCTTCAAAATTCCAGTTCTAGGACGTGCGGTTAAAAAGTTACGGAGGTTTTTGTGTAGGTAGATTTTTCAGAAATAAAGTCAAGATTTAAAAAATGACAGATCGCGCATTAAAGATTTAGCAACAAGGATAGGCTTAGACTAAGGAGCTATGAAGAAGCAAGACACTCAACGGGCAGCCACCAGAACAGGGCGCCTCCGCTCTGATCTCTGTCCGTCAAAACACTTGTCCCTCTTCAGAAAATATCAGCGCAAAGATGATTATTGCTACAATTATCACAAACAATATAATGAGAAGAATTCAGGATGGACACAGGATTCTGTAATGCAGTTCTGGATAGGCTAAAATGGTTGGAGTAAGATTACTTTAAACTAAGAGATGACTATGGACAGTTCTAGACTAAATACTCCTAGGCTTTGGACTGGAATGGGCCTCGTCAAAGATCTGGTCAAGGGTTTGGCTTCACTCTCGCCACCGGACAGGTCTCAGGCACGTTGGTTCTGCTCTCAGCATTGCACTGCGTTCTGCACGGCCTCTTGGACTGGACTGATGGGTTCTGGATACAGCGCTGCTTTCTGGGTCTGGATCTTGGTCCTAGCAAAGGGTTCTTAGCCAGAAGCAAAACAGCTCAGCCAGGCTGTTGGATTTTTAGATGCCCCTTGGAAGTTTAGGGGTTATAATCAGGTTGCAAAATATTCTGAAGGCCTGATGCAAAGAGTTCAGTTTTGGGTTAGGCCTCTGCTTCAGGGTTGTAGAGTTTGGTTCTAAAAATCGGTTCTAGATCTGGAGTCTGGAGTCTTCCTGAAGGGTGCTGCGCCATGAAATCAGCTGAGTATTGGAAAAATAAGTGTCCTATCTGTCCTCGCAGTTCCGATTTATGTATTTCCAAAGTGGGATGATTCTACAATGCCCAATCCTCTAAGGATCTGATAGGTTAGAGGATTTCCTATCCCCTGACTGGAGAAAGGATCAGCGTGTCAGAATGAGTCAGAGTGATGCTGTGTTTATGGTCCAAAAGAAATCCCTCCCTTTTGCTTTTACATAGAAAATCTATTTTCCCAAAAAACATATTTCCCAGATACACAAGTTGTTGAGAATACATAATTACATGACAGATTGCTTAAGGTACATTTCTGTTCAAATCCCATGTTTCTGCAAGCATGGGTTCGGAAATGACAACATTTTCGCGCTTTTGGAGGGTTTCTCAATATTCATTCTGCACCAAATTTGATACATGCATGCATATCCTCTATGGGCATATTACTGTAAGTGTTTATGTTTCTAGCATAAACACAGTATCTACAATATGAATACAATTCGGGGTTTAGTCACAGAACAGAGTCCAGCTTAGTCTTGAACTGTGAGTGCATTTTTCATTTTCACAATCTCAAAGTTTTACATTTTTGTCAGTTCAGAACACTTTGTTATAAGCATTTTTATAAAACATACACTTACTCCAATATTAAATCCACATCTCAGTCTGATCCGCCCCCAGAGCGGGGCTGACTCAGAGGGTCACATGTCTTGTTTCCTGCCAGCAGTTTGTGGTCAGTTACACCCCAAATTAGCATTCCCTATTCAGTCCAAAACATCTATTGTTCCTTTCTCTGGCTGCAGAGAAAATCTCCTCCCCTCTTGATTAGCATGCCAATGCGACATCCTCCTTCTGGTGGGAATGACAAGGTGTGAAGGGTTCTCAGGGGAAGCAAGCCTTTTGGAGTTTTAACTGCATCAGGTTACTTTCTGATCAATTGTAACGTAGTTCCTTGTGAAAAAAATAACATTTATAAACTTAAAAAAAGCAACATATCTTTAAATCAAGTCTTTTTCAACATGAAATCACTGTGTGGCACTCTATATGGCATTTTGATGGAATTATCTTCTTTGGCATAGTTTGAGTTCAATTGTTCAACTTTACACATATGGTTTTAAAACGCTGGCTTTCTGGTAGAGGTTAGCAACGGTATTACACCCATTTTGACAACTGTCTTTCCATCAAGTATCTTTAAAATAGGATTCTATTCTGATAACATATGATTCTTGCTGATATTGTATTGATGTGGATTATTTAAGTAACTGATGTGGAACACCCAACAAAGAGGTTGGATCTTTTAGGTGATTTGTGAGCCATGATTCTAGCAATTTTTGACAATCAAGAAAACAGATTTTCAAACAGCTTTGTGTTTCTTTTTCAATGATGGGAGTATTGAGCGATACCCCGGGCCCCTCGTATTTTTGCTCCCGGTCCCCGGGTCGTCCTCCTTGGTCAGTCTCCATGGTTTATCTCTCTCTCTTTCTCTCCTAGGATGACAAAGCAAAAACATATTTGTAGACATTTCCCCACCACTATTAATGTAGTGGGGATGATATATACATTTTATAATTCAGGAGACACTTGCATTATTGTATTTTATAGATTATATAGGGAATATTTTAGGGTTGATATTTTATGGATCTGAAGTGGCCCCTTATGCGGTTCCAGAAGACTCCTCCAGTTGCTGCAGAGTGTGCCTTGGATGGCAACACTTCAGCTGATTAATATGAAACCACTTATCTTCCCCTTCTGCCAAACTGCCTTTGGGGATGAAGATCTTGTAGGCGATTGGTGAGATCTTGTCTACAATTTCAAAAGGTCCCTTCCAGGTTGGCAGAATTGTCTGTTCGTTGGCCTGGTTCCTTTGGAAATTGTATAGATAAACCTGGTCTCCTACATTGTATTCTTTTCTAGTAGTCTTCAAGTCATAGTGGGTCTTCATGCTGTCGGCTGATATTGCTAGATTTCGCTGAGCATAGGCAAAAGCATGCTAAAGGTGTTTTCTTAAATGTTCAACATACTCATGTGTTGTGGAGGCATTGATCAATGTCTGCTCTTGAGTCCTGTAGAGCAGATGCTGGGGAAGCACCATCCTGCGTCCAGTCATCAGCTTAAACAGTGAAATTTTAGTTGCAGATGAAGGGGTAAATCTGATGGCCATTAGGACAAGAGGTAATCGAATATCCCAACTTGGCCCAGAATCTGCCACAATTTTTTTAATATGCTCACAATGGTTTTGTTGTAACGTTCTACTGCACCACTAGAGGCTAGCCGGTAAGCAATATGTAGCTTCCTTTTAACCCCAAGTATCTCCCACATCTTTGTCATTACTTCGCTGGTGAAATGGCTACCTCTGTCTGACTCGATCCTTTGGGGTAGTCCAAAACACGAAAAGATGTTGTTGATCATCAGGGCAGCTGCTGTTTCTGCCTTGCAGTTTGGGGCCGGGAGACATTCCACCCATTTAGTAAATAATCATGTCACGGTCAACATGTACTTATTCCCCCTAGAGGAGCGAATCACGGGCCCGATGAAATCTATTTGCAAATCTGACCATGGCAGTGTCATCCCCCTCTTTTGAAGAGGTGCACGGTATGTGAGGGATGTTGGCTGAAATTGTGCACACACAAGACTTGGTCGAGGTCCTGCCCCATGTGTGGCCAGTATGCAACCTCCCCTAAGATTTCAAGTGTTGTATGAAACCCCCTATGACCGGCTGTGGCCGCATCATGGGTGTGACTTAACATCAGGCTTCGGAATGAGGTAGGAACCACCCACTGATCATGGCCAGCTAGGGATTTCCTTACCAACAAACCGTCTTGGATTTGGAACATTTTTGGACATTTCATCAACACTCTGAGATCTTCTTTCCCAATGTATTCGGTATCCGTCAGGGGAAAGTTCTCAGGGTCCTCAATGTGTTGATAAAACTTACCAATTATTGGATCCTCTTTTTGAGCCGTAATCAAATCAGCATCTGGGGTTTCCTTACTCCATTGTGCAGTTGAGAGATCATTGTGAGCATTTGTCTGGGACCTAGTGAGTGCAGTGACCTGGATTTCCCCCAAAAGGGAGTCGATCTCTAGTAGATCCCCTTGGATGGCCCCGGTTTTGGCCAGCTGATCAGCTAAGTCATTTCCAGTTTTGTCTGGTACCTCTACTTTGGAATGACCCTTGATCTTTTTCCAGTAGATGGTCATCCCATTCGAGGTGACCAGATCATCAATATTTTGAATTAATTTCCCATGTTTCAAGGGCTTGTTATTAGCACATAGTATGCTTCTGGTTTTCTAATTAACCAGGTGCTCCACAAACCTGTTCCGTACATAATCTGAATCTGAGATTATGACCAGTTCGTGGAGTTGATGGTGGACAGCAGTGAGGATGGATTAATGCACAGCCATTAACTCTGCCACTTGACTACTTCGGGGACCAATCTTGTACCCAGCGGAGGGTTCTGGGATCTCATTCACCCATGTATTCCCTACACCGGCCACAAGTTCTTTTTCCCTGTTGTTGTCAACAGGGTAAGAGCATCCATCCACATAGACAGTGGGCATTCCCTTACACTTGTCTTCTTCAAAGACTTTGTGTGGGGAATTGAGGTATGCCTCCATATTGTCCTTGATTTTTAGACGTTCGTCCTCGAGATAGTTTTCTCTGTCACAATCATGCAAGTCAGCCAGACCTTGCGCGAGGGGACTCTTCTTGTTTTGGCCATATCTGACCTCCACAGGAAAGCCTTGCATTGACAGAATCTAGGAAGTAATTCGGGAATTTCTCATATTTCAGGCCCGGATTCTGTCACTTTGGAGATATTGCAGAGGCTGGTGTGGAGTCCCACTATGATGTGTTCCCCCTGGATAAATGGGTGGTAATTCTTCAATGCCCACAACGTTGCCAGGAGTGCCTTCTCGCAATTGTTGAATTTTTCCTCCACAGAGGATAAAGTTTTACTCGCATAGGAGATTAATTTATTGACCTTGTCATGCTTTTGGTATAATACTGCAGTCAAGCATGTATTAGAGAACCCTGTCTCCAAGAAGAACTCCTTGTTTCTGACAGGGTAAGCTAGGCAAGGCACTTATGAGAGGCTTCTTTTGAGCTGTCTTACTGCCTCGGATTGTTCTGGACCCCATTCCCACTTCACCGCCCCCCTTCAAAAGATGAATCAGGGGTCTTGTGATCTCTGCATAGCCCTCAATGAACTTTCTACTATAATTAGTCAGTCCAAGGAGGCTCCTTAATTCCTGCAGAGTTGTGAGGCCCTTCAGTTTCTGGAGTGCTTCCACTTTCTTTTCCTGGGGACAGAGACCCTGAAGAGTAATCTCATGCGCCAAGAAACTAACACGGGTTCTACACCACTGTGCTTTCTGAAAGGCAAGTTTTGCTCTGGAGGCCCTCAACTGTGTCAGAACATAATGGATCTCCGCTCTGTGTTCCTCCACAGTTGAGCTTTTGATGAGGACATCCCCCTTTCACCCAGGTCGGGCATGGCCTTATGTAGGAAAATGTTGAACTCATTGCTGGAGTTGAGGTATACGAAGGGAGTCCGGGTCCATGTGTACTGCTGGCACCCAAAGGTAAAAGCCAACTTCTATTGGTCCTCCCTACTGACAGGCACAGTCCAGTATCCATTGGTCAGGTCTATTGCAGTGAATACCTGTGACCCCTGGATCTGGGCCAGCCCTTGGTCAATGTAGGGAAGAGGCCATTGGGAAGTATGGACCCGTTTGTTGAGCTCCCTAAGGTTGGTGCAGAGTCTCCACTGGCCGTTTGGCTTCAATATCCCCAGCACCGGATTATTGAAGGTGCTGTGGACTGGACGGATTATTCCACGGGACTCAAGGTTCTTAATGATTTCAGTCAGGGACTCCATTGATGCGAGGGGCAAGCAATATTGCTTCACAAACACTGGAGTCATGCCAGGGTCCGTGGGAATTGTTGTTGTGTGGATGTCGGTGCGACCACAGTCATATGAGTCCACCGCAAAGAGATCTTGAAAATCCAAGAAAACTTGTTTCAACTTTTGCTTCTGCTCCAGAGTCACACAGGCATCAGCTAGGTTCACTCTCTCTTCAACCATCTGCCTGAAGCCTGGAAAGACTTCTGGTTTCGTTATC
The DNA here is from genome assembly GCF_040938575.1 of Ambystoma mexicanum. Classification (NCBI taxonomy): domain Eukaryota; kingdom Metazoa; phylum Chordata; class Amphibia; order Caudata; family Ambystomatidae; genus Ambystoma; species Ambystoma mexicanum. Next base: position 1,243,232,131 of record NC_090937.1, on the reverse strand, counting down.
TCAGTGGCCTCCTCCAGCTGGATGGAGAAGTCCCTGGTCAGAGTGCTGATTTGGACTGGTGGCTTCAGGTGGGAAAGGTAGCCCTCATGGACCTGGAAAATCACATCATCCCTTCTGAAGTCACAAGTCACATCTTCCTTGCCATAAGGGCAGGAAGTGTACACCAGGAAGTTCCCCCCATGCCGGGTAAAGATCCTGTCTGGTGTTGTGTTGTCATCACTGTCACTGTCAAAACAGTCCTTGGGGATTGGTCATAACAGTTCATTACCTAGATCAATGGAAAAATGTCGGTCATCAACCGCCATTCCAATAAGTCTCCACTGGCCGTTTGGCTTCAATATCCCCAGCACCGGATTATTGAAGGTGCTGTGGACTGGACGGATTATTCCACGGGACTCAAGGTTCTTAATGATTTCAGTCAGGGACTCCATTGATGCGAGGGGCAAGCAATATTGCTTCACAAACACTGGAGTCATGCCAGGGTCCGTGGGAATTGTTGTTGTGTGGATGTCGGTGCGACCACAGTCATATGAGTCCACCGCAAAGAGATCTTGAAAATCCAAGAAAACTTGTTTCAACTTTTGCTTCTGCTCCAGAGTCACACAGGCATCAGCTAGGTTGACTCTCTCTTCAACCATCTGCCTGAAGCCTGGAAAGACTTCTGGTTTCGTTATCTCAGTGGCCTCCTCCAGCTGGATGGAGAAGTCCCTGGTCAGAGTGCTGATTTGGACTGGTGGCTTCAGGTGGGAAAGGTAGCCCTCATGGACCTGGAAAATCACATCATCCCTTCTGAAGTCACAAGTCACATCTTCCTTGCCATAAGGGCAGGAAGTGTACACCAGGAAGTTCCCCCCATGCCGGGTAAAGATCCTGTCTGGTGTTGTGTTGTCATCACTGTCACTGTCAAAACAGTCCTTGGGGATTGGTCATAACAGTTCATTACCTAGATCAATGGAAAAATGTCGGTCATCAACCGCCATTCCAATAATGGTGCCTGCGGCTAGAGTAATACTCTTTAAGTCGCTGTTATCCACCTCTATTGGAATGGTGTCATGTTCTACATTGACTAGTGGTGTTGGGTTTACCCCCAACCCTTGTTGTTGGAGAGAAGCATTTAGATGAATATAAGCATCAGGGTTTTTCAATTTCTGTCCTCTTTTAACTTTCACTTCCAGGGAGAATTGCCGGGTCCTTTCTGGGATGGTGACTTCCTCTCCAATCTGAATTTCAACTGCATAAGGTAGCAATTGAGCTGACCTAAATGCTTTCTCTGGATCATCAAAGCCCATGGGATTATGCGCTAATCGGGACCAAGCTTTGAAGTTTATTAGGTCCAAACTAATGGTAAAGCGATTGAGAATGTCACTGCCTAAGTAAAAGGCTGCAGTGACGTCTCGCACGACCCAACAATTATGGACTATGCTCTTGTTGCCTATGGAGATTTTGAGCATACACCTGCTTGGCAGGAGATGTTTGGAATTGGGTGTTTCCAGATCCATTTCCCATTTATCTATCAGTTTGAATGTGGGAATGGCTGGATCTTTTGGGAGTTGGCGGAACATGGCTTTGCTGATGAAGCTCTTACCGTTGTTCACACACACTCGGGCGAGAACAGAGTCCTTCCCTTCATTTAACTGAACAGGGATGAAAAACTGCTCTCCAATTTGCTGAATATGAGTCAGGCTCTGAGCTGATTTTACATTTTTCTGGACTATTGGAGTGGGAATGTCTGATTGTGGATTGGTAAAGAAATTCAGAGTGTTTCCTTCTAGTGTGGAATACCACCTTAAACTGGAAGGAAGGTTGATTTTCAGAAATCGAGAGGACCCCTCATAACCAGTCTGTTGTCCTACTGCTATTACTGTCACGTCTGGAATTTGGTTGTTCTGGAAGTGAAATTCTACTTGGTCAGATTTTTGTTCAACCATGTGGCATGTGCCGTTTAAACTAACATGGTTGACACTCTGTTTTAATTTTATTGGTCGGCTAGTCTGGGTCCAGGGGACCTTTTTAAGACAGTCTATTAGGGGTGACAACCTTCTCGGGAGGTCATTCCCTAGTAAACAAGGGGTGCCCTCTGGAGTCACTACTATGACCGCGTGTTTCACCTTGCGTCGCCCAATTTTTATGTCCAAATCCGCAGTCCCCTCAATGGGAATTTCCTTCCCGTCGAAGTTCTGAAGTTGTCCAGGAAGGGAGGTGAGAGGAATTTGGTAATTCTCCCCCCTTCCTGAGTTTAGTTCATCAAAGGCCTTTTTGGACAGAAGGGTAGCTTGGGATCCAGTGTCCACCAGTGCCAAAATTGTACCCTGCCCCTGTACCTGAACCGGGGCATAGTATCTTCCCTCCTTCTCCGCAAGGGGGCACATATAATGCACATTTTTGGACAACTGGTGGGCTAATTGTTTAGTTTTGGACATACCAAGAGAAGAGATTTGGGCAGAATTCTGCGGGGAGTCTTGGGAATCTGAAAGAAAAAGTTGGCAACTGGAGATAGGAGAAGTTTTGAGTTACCCTGGTTCCGGTTCTGGGCCCCCCCCCCCTTTTTGGAGGCAGTCACCAAGGTGGGTTTGAACCAGGGGATTTTCTTGCTGTTGGTTCTGGGATGGTATGATGGGCGGCGCTAGCTCAGTCCCCACATCTACCCAGTATGGATGGAAATCCCTTGGGACCCATTTTTCTTTGGGAGGAGTTCCCCCATCTCTGAAGGAGAAGATCCTTTTCCCAGGTTCCTCTGAGGATCCCTCTCCTTCAAATTGGAAGATCTGTACCTCCTCCACAAAATGGGTCTGTTTGGGTCCTTTGTTTCTCCTACCCCTCCAGCTTTACTCCTTGGGTGGCAGGTTTTCAGGGGCAGGAGATTTTGTTTCTGGTTCCTGGGTTTCCAAGGGCTGTTTACAATTGGGGAAGGAAGCTTCCTCCAAGGGTTTACACCCCCCTTCCCCTTGTGCCTCCTCCCTGGGAACCAGTGAGTTATTGGGGTGCTGCCCCTGTCATTGTTCTGGAGCACCAGGTCCAGAGTTTGGGGCATTATGTGCCGGCATGCTCATCTGAGGATTCTGCTGAGCCTTCAGCATGCGACCCAGATCGTTTGCCATATTTTGGACCTGGCGCTCAAGCTATGAAACCCGCTCAGGCTGATACAGGATTCTGTTTTCTCCCCTGGGCTGATCCCGGGAAGGGTACCTATCCCTTCTCTGGTAGTAGCCTAGGTTGGTAAGATTTGGGTACCCCTCCACCCTTGGCCTCCCCTCGCCCGGATTAGGTTGTCTGGGCTCAGGGAAGTGGGGAAAGAAGGATGGATGATTTTGGGGTTGGACATTTTGTGGATACTTGGGGGAAAAGTTTTGCCCAGGATTTGGTGAATTTCTGCCCTCCTGGGGGAAGTTAGGAGGGAAGTTCCCTGGGTTAGGTGCTTGGTTGGACCCCCCCTCTTGGGCTGGAGGAGTCCACACATAACTCAGGATGGGTCAGTTTCCCTTGAAGCAGGAGCTTACATAGCCAGGGGAGTGAGGGACCCCATTTGTGGGACTACCTCCTTGACTCCCTGTCTGTGACTGGCCTGAGGGCCTTCTGGGCTTCGAATTATTCTGTGCAGGCAGGTTTTTAGGCCCCCCCATCTCCAAATCTAAAATGGGGGCAACCTTTACCTCTGCCACCTTGGCAGCGGCAGGGGTGCTGGTCGGTTTGGGGCTTTTCTGAACATTATTTTTATTTTCTATGGGCTTCTGCACCTCATAGATTCGGGTGGCCTGTTCAATGACCCAATCTAGTGACCTTTTCTCATGAAAATCTCTCACTAGCTGGGTCATGATGAATTTGGGTAAGGCATGGAAAAATGTATTTACAAATTCTTTACTGTCCGTGCACACCCTTTTGGTAGTCTGCGCAAAGGCACTCTTCAAGTCCTGCACACATTCTTGTGGGGCCTGATCCTCCCCACATTGCAAATTGTAGGCTGCCTTGCGAGCCTCTTGGGGATTTCTATGAACAGAAAAGTGCTTTAAGATGGCCGCCCTGTATGTGGACCATCTTGAATGAGTTTGACCCTTCAGCCCTGCAAAGAAACTGGAGTATTCTGGGGAGAATGTCCATTTGACATACTGAATGCAGCTACTGCTGTCTTTCAAATAGAAAGTCTCCATCATTTTCTCAAAGAGCTCTAAGTGTTCCCACACAAAATACTTGGCGTTCTTGTGATAAGGCGTGATGACACTCCTTATTGCCTTGGTTTGTTTTAAGGGGTCCTTAAGCAAGGCCCTTTTGGCCTTGTTGGCCTTCTTGGTTCGGGTAACCCTGGTCCATTCATCCTCTGACTCAGAGGCACTGCTCCCAGAGGTGCCGTCTGATCTTCCAGGTTTTCTCGGATTCTGCGAGCCTAAGAATGGCTGGCAGAATGTGGGGACCTAGTCTCCTGTTTTCTGGGACGCTCTGAGGAGTCTTCTGATTCCTCCTTGCTCCCAGGATTTGATGGGTAGCCCCCCCCACACTGACCTAACTGGGCAGAGATTTTCAGGATGCCCTTAGTGGGCCTACTCTCCTGGCATTCCCCACTAAATTGAATTGTACTTTGGTGCCCATACCCAGTTGCCCGCCCATCCATTCCTGGGAGGTACCTGCCTGTGAGCCCCATACTTCTGACTGGATAGTAATCTGCCATCCCCGTGGCCCTGGGCTCATGTGCGCCAAGGGACATGGGGGTGGCAGAGTCCAGGGACTGAGAGAGATTGAGGCCTCTGGTACTAGGGGTCCTGAGGTTATGCTCAGGTGTTTCCCTGATACATACATGCATATCCTTTCTCGGCATATTACTGAACGTTTTTATGTTTCTAGCATAAACACAGTACCTACAATATGAATAAATTCCGGAGTTTAGTCACAGAACATCGCACGGAGTCCAGCTTAGTCTTGAACTGTGAGTGAATTTTTCATTTTCACAATCTCAAAGTTTTACATTTTTGTCAGTTCAGAACACTTTGTTATAAGCATTTTTATAAAACATACATTTACTCCAATATTAAATCCACATATCAGTCTGATCTGCCCCCAGAGCTGGGCTGACTCAGAGGGTCACATGTCTTGTTTCCTGCCAGCAGTTTGTGGTCAGTTACACCCCAAATTAGCATTCCCTATTCAGTCCAAGGCATCTATTGTTCCTTTCTCCGGGCTGCAGAGAAAATCTCCTCCCCTCTTGATTAGCATGCCAATGCAACATCCTCCTTCTTGTGGGAATGACAAGGTGTGAAGGGTTCTCAGGGGAAGCAAGCCTTTTGGAGTTTTAACTGCATCAGGTTACTTTCTGATCAATTGTAACATAACATTTATAAACTTAAAATAAGCAACATATCTTTAAATCAAGTCTTTTTCAACATGAAATCACTGTGTGGCACTCTATATGGCATTTTGATGGAATTATCTTCTTTGGCATAGTTTGAGTTCAATTGTTCAACTTTACACACATGGTTTTAAAACGCCGGCTTTCTGGTAGAGGTGAGCAACGGTATTACACCCATTTTGACAAGTGTCTTTCCATCAAGAATCTTTAAAATAGGATTCTGTTCTGAGAACATGTGATTCTTGCTGATATTGTATTGATGTGGATTCTTGCAGTAACTGATGTGGGACACCCAACAAAGAGGTTGGATATTTTAGGTGATTTGTGAGCCATGATCCTAGCAATTTTTGACAATCAAGAAAACAGATTTTCAAACAGCTCTGTGTTTCTTTTTCAATCAGCATTGCTATTTCCAAGTGGTTTCAGGCTACTTTGTGGGTAGCCCAACGGTGGTTTTTGGCAGTGGTCTCCTGTGCTCACTAAGATAGGCAAAAGTGGATGGTGGTCTATTTTTCAGGTTTTCACTGCGCAATTTCTGGTGATTTCTAGCGAGCAGCATGCTTTCCAGTGGCCATTTCTGAGGTTTCTGCTGCCAACAATGCGCAGTGATGCTGCAGGGCTTGGATGAGTGGGTTGATACATCCCACAAGCACATTCAATCAAAAAGCATGGTATTTTTTAAATTGTGTAATAATGAAAAACATGTTTGCAGAGCGAGAGCGGGTCCTCAAAGATAGCATTGGATGTAAAGGGGTTCCAAACCTGGACAGTTTGATCCCTAAACAGATTTTCTGAAGCAGTTAAGATAATTGCTACACCAAGAAGTGTACAAAAACTTTGACCTCCATAACAAAATTAGCAAGCAAAGCAACAAAAAAAAACAATGCCACGTCAGGAAGCCACTGTAGGACATAGAAGCTAGCTACTACAACTGTGCTTTGTTGGGAGTTGAGCTTCCAAACAGCTATCAACAGCGCGCCTGATAGCTGATAGCTGAGCAAGAAGCCTGTGCAAGCTTATATGAGCTTGAGCTGATTGTGTTGAGTTATGAAGTGCGGCTTTGTGGCTACTGTGACACCATGGAATGACTGGAGAGATGCCATAAAACAGATGAAGGAGAAAAAGGAACAGGCTACCCCTCCCTTCACGTTCCAAGGAGGTGTTTGACAGAGAACCTACTTTAAGCTATTACTTGTTTAAGCCTTGTTCTTGAACTTTTTTAACATGCTGTGTTTTCTTAATTAAACTTTGTTTTATCTGTATGTTCTGTGTACTACCAGTGCGATCTCCTATAGCTAGCTTAAACAAGTACTAGCTTAAAGTAGGTTCTCTGTCAAACACACCCTTGGAATGTGAAGGGAGGGGTAGCCTGTTCCTTTTTCTCCTACTTCTATATACACTTACCCTTTAGAATCAGGCCCCCCGTTAACAAAAATAGGGTTATTGCCCCAATATAAGTTTTCCTCCCATAAAACAGATGACAACAAGGAAAGAGATAGATGCAACGTAGACAATGGAATATTATTTGTATATATATATATATATATATTGTGGAAAGACAATGGTCACAATCTAAATAACATAATAAGAGGAGCAACCATTCACAAGAGTATATGGTGCAACCATGTCCAGAAGTCCATAGTTAGTGGAGACAACTGAGTTAATAATGGAAAGGGAAAATAAATACACCCAAGCGTATTTACCCTAGGTCCGGAAACCTCGGTCCAGAGAGTCTGGAGAGCCAGGGGTCTGCAAACTCTGGCTCTTCAGAAGTGTTGGATCACAACTCCTATCATCCCTTACCAGCATAGTCAAAAGCCAGACATCATGTGAATAGTAGTCCAAAACATCCGGAGAGCCAAAGGTTGCAGACCCCTGCTCTAAGCTTTGAGGAAACCAGTAACAATAAACCCATAGAATAAATGGTATTGTATACGATTCTGATAGACATAATACAAATATTGAAAACAAGGAGAAGTCCCAGAACCCTGAGCTACTAGTCACAGTAGAGAGGAGAATGACAGGCTCTGCGCACGACACAGAGATAAGCCAGAGGTCAAGGGAAGTTGGGGCTCAGGATCAGAATTCTGATGTCATTGTCACTATATGGGTATGACATTAAACAATAGCTCAATATCTATACAAATATGTTAGGATTATGACGGGAAAAAGTATTGTATGTTCACTGTTATTCAAGTGGTTGCTCTACTAACACATTTTCTGCTACATAGGAACGGATAGTAGCAAATCTATGGGAGACAAAAAACGCAATCTCGGCAGGACCATATGTAAAACAAAAATAAAACAATAGAGGATGTCAATGAGTTTGAACCAATCAACCACAGGACTATCTCTGTTATATAACTGAATGCAAGATGCATATTTGTGAAGGGAAACCCTTGCAATTTGAGCCCAAAAGAAGATGGATGCAGCATGTTGGAGAATTCTTAGCATCAAAATGCCAAATGTATTTTCATGGTTCAGGCCTCTCTGGATCTTGTGAAAAAAGTTTGGGGTTTTGATTGTGCCAACTATATTGAGTCCTGCACCCTAATATGTAATTCTGATTCCTCAGGTGTCACAGGTATGTGAGGAAAAAAGAGGCAAAGACCCCTACCTCGTTTCCTCACACAATAAAGGACTGCGCCACACATATGTTTTGGTAACCAGATTTTGAGTTTTAGTCATAACACAAACACATTTAAAATTCATGCAGCAACAAGATGCCCTTTTGGATACAATGGGCCTCATTATGAGGTGGGAGGTAAGGGATTACCGGCACCGGAAAGGGCACCTGTGCCGGTAATCCCTTACCTCCCTACTTCAAGTTCCCTTTGCAGGTCCTTCCTTAACGCCTGGTTTTTGAAGGAGTTAAGGACGTGACCCGCAAATTTGTGGTACCGTTATTAGCGCCTTCCCCATTCCCATTGAGCCCAATGGGGGCTCAAATGGTAATGGGGAATGGCCCTGGTGAATGGGGAATTACCGGTCGCTCCAACCTCGGAATGGACCGGTAATTTCTCCATTCACCAGGGCGGAGTCGGAAGGGTTTTGGAGGCAGCCATGGAGCTAGTAACTCCATGGCTACCTCCAACCTCGTAATGAGGCCCAATGGTAACGAGACCGGTGGCGGTAATCCCTTACCACCATACTCTGAGTTCCCTTTGCGCCCTCGCCCTTAACGCCTGCTTTGAGCAGGTGTTAAAGTCGAGGGCGCAAAGGGGCCTCCAAGCCAATAACGGTGACCGTAATGAACGGTCACCGCTATTTGCATCTTCCCCATTCCCATTGAGCCCTATGGGGGCTCATTTGGGAATGGGGAAGAGCCTTGGTGAATGGGGAATTACCGCCCCGCCAACCTTGGAATGGGGCGGTAATTCCGCCATCCACCAAGGCGCTGCCGGTCCGGGTACGGCGTCAACCAAGGCGTTAATAGCGCCATTGGTTAGCGCCGAACTCGGAATGAGGCCCAATTTGTTTCAACACAGCATGTGTCTTTCTTAAATCACATATATTATATTCTCTCTAAGCATTCCTGACGTGCATTTGACAAGTCAATACGTTAGTTGACTGTAACTAATGAGTTCTACATGCCATTGGCCCTCAATACGACCCTGGCGGTAAGTGAAAAACGATGCCGGTAAAGGATTACGGGCATCGCTTACCGCTAGGGCTGATTATGACCCGAGATAGCGCTATTAGCGGCACCGTAATAAACGGTGCCGTTAAAAGCGCCATGGGCGTGGGCACGCGACTCCCATGCCATAAATACCGCCATGGCGCTAAATTGGAAACATTACGAGTCACGCGGACATGGTAATAATGCCTTTGTGAAGGCCGTAAAGTACCTTACCGTCATGATGCTAATACCGCCACCGCAGACCAACCGTAAATGTCCATGTGCAGTGTTCCCAGCTGCCACAGGTGCACACAATCAGCACAGGTGGAGGCAATACAGACTGGGCAAGCACAAAAGGGGCACACCCCACCCCTTCCCACACACAGTTACACTTCAGAATGAATCCAGTACTACTAGCAATGCTGGGGCTGGAGGACCTGATTGCAGTGGAAGTGCTACAACAACAACTATAAGAAGTACAACAAATGGTAGCACAGAGGAGACGCAGGAGGAGAAGGAGGGCAAGGCAGGGCCAGCATGCCCCACCAGCACAGCCAGTGCCACCACGCAGGCAGCCCCCAATCCCACGCATCAGAGCCAGTCCATTCAACTCAACCGCTGAGCAGATCCACACCCTGTACCGCCTGGACCGGGACACCATCACCACCATTGTGGACATGATACATGACGACATATTGAAAAACGCACCGCCATCCCACCCCTACTGAAGGTGGTGACTGTGCTCCACATCCTGGCCACAGGCACCTACCAACACACTGTGGGGCAACTGCATGGCATTTCACAACCATTATTCTCATGTACGTTGAACCAAGTGCTTGATGCCCTCCTCAAGCACACAGACGACCACATTTCCTTACCACGGTCTGCCCAGGAGATCTCAAACACCAAAGTGGGTTACCATTCACTGGCCGGCATACCTGGTTGCATTGGCGCCATCGACTGCACCCATATGGAATTGGTGGTCCCACATGCCATGGAGGTAGTGTACCGCAACCGTAAGCTATACCAACCAATCAACGTGCAAATGGTATGTGACTCAAACAAGATCATCACACATTGCTGTGCTTGATTCCCCGGATTAACCCATGATTCAATGGTCCTGCGGAACTCCACGATTCCACGCTACATGGAGCGACATGCAGGGCACAGATCCTGGCTTCTCAGTGAGTCGCATGTTCGCATGTTAGGCTCATGGAAATGTGATGTGGGTAGGTGATTGAGGCATAGATGCATACTTCACCTGGCTGAGATGGGGGGGATTGATGCATACATAACCTAGCTGCGAGTGCAAGAGGGAATGGAGGAAGCTCACACCCCAAAATCCGCCCAGACTGGACCTGACACCTGACCACATAATGCAAGATGCAAGCAGCCCTACCATGCGAATGAAGCGGTGTCCCAACCATCCCACAGACATCTGCATGTGCACTGTACCAAATCCGACTGCATCCCCCACAATGAAATGCAGCCACAAGCAACGACTATAGCCAATACAAAGCACAAAACACCATGAACTGAAAGGCCAGTCCCCCATTACTGCATACAAAGGAGTCACATGAGGGTCAAATACATCAATACACCGCTACACTGACACAGAAGCCCACCTAAATTGCATGACACCATTTGTTGTGCGTAGTGAGAGCATCAGGAAACTGACATCAACGTTGCCAGGATGACAGCATACAAATAAGTGGACATCTGCAAGATCACAGAAACAACGGACGTGGACTGACACAGTGCATGTGCACTCACAAGGAACTGGACCCCCCCGCGCACACTAATCAATGACATGCAAAACAGTCCATAAGAGGAATAAACACATAGCAGTCTCATCGTGTGACTCCATCCATGCATGGAAATGGGGTTGAGATGAAGAAACAAATGCATGCCATGGTATCACTTAATGAAGTCAAACATGATGAGTTAACTTACACATACATTGTTGTCCACATGCAGGTGATGCAGGCTATCCCTTGAAGCGGTGGCTCCTTACCCCAGTCCAGAACCGACAGAACAGGCACAAGGAGGACTATAATCGTGCCCATACGCGAACCCGTGTGGTGATTCAGCAGACATTTGGCCTCTTGAAGGCACGGTTTTGTTGCCTAAGCAGGTCTTGTGGGGCACTCCTGTACCGCCATGAGAAGGTGGCAAAGATTGTCATGGCGTGTGTGATGCTACACAATATGTGCATCAGACGGAATGTGCCCCTGCCCCTGACGCAGAACATCAACCACCTGACGAAGAGGATGAGGAGGGTGGGGATGGGGCAGCACCTCAGGGAGGAAGCGATGCACAGGAGGGACGTGACATGCCTCGGACTCTGATCAACCAATTCTTCTAGCACACATGGATGGGGGGTGTCACATGGAGATGGCACTTGGTGCATTGGGTGTGTCAGGGACATGGACACTGTAGACTGTTCACCAATAAAGCACACGTACGCAATGAGCAATGTCCCTACATGTGATTTGTGCATAACCAAAAAGTGTATTGAAAAGGTAAATCTAAGTGAACACACCCACTCCCCCCTCCCCCTTCAACTCCCCAACACACCCACTCCCCCTCCCTACTCTACTCCCCAACACACCCAATCCCTCTCCCCCTCTACTCCCCAACACACCCACTCCCACCTCCCCCCTCTACTCCCCATAACATGGTGTCGATGACTGTGCACAAGGGCATCATGTGGCATCAGTACACGAGGCTGCGCCTATTGGCACCCCCCTCTCCCGGCACCCGGTGCACCCCTGCCGTTACGCCGCAGGTTCCTGCCCGATCTGTGGACGGGGCTGGTTCGGGTTGAACTGGCAGCCGAGGAGGAACTGGGTTGGTCACATGGACGCATGTCCCGCATTGTTTGGACTAGCTCTGAAAGTATGTGCCGCACCGCGGCCAGTTCGGCACAAATGTCCTCAGAAGTGGACTCAATGGCAGACCTAACAGTATCAGCACATTCGCGCATTTCCCCCCTAGCGGTGGCGCATTCTGTGACATGCTGTGTCAACAGGGCTGCAAGTTGCTGTTGCTGCGTGATTATTTCCTGCATGGACTCTTGGCTGTTGTGGCCTGTCAATTATGCTGCTCCCCTCCTGCACATCTGCTATTGGGCAGGGAGTAGTCGGCCAAGAGTTTCCAGGAGATTGCCCCTGTATGCTAGTGTCGGGGACAGGTAGGGGGAATGCAGGGGGCCAGTGGGGGGACACATGACAATATCTACATCCCCTTCCTTGTTGTCTGAGATAGCTGCGGTGGCAGCAGTCTCACCTATGGTGCTGCTTTCTGCGGATCCAGTGCCTTTAGTGGACACCACTGGGCGGATGGTTGAAGTCGGTGGCGCCGAAGTGGTTGACTTGCTGGTCATCTGTGCCATGGCCTGTGCTGTGCTGTGGGATTTATCCTGTTGTGGGGGTTTGCTTTTTCTACCTGAGGTGGAGGGACGGTGTTGTGGCTCTTCGGGCCTGGGCTTCTTGGTAGGTGTTGTGCCTGTGTCTTCATCAGCACTGTCCGAATGAGAGCCTGTGGTGGACCAAAGGAGAGAGAGGGTTAGTGATGGGTCTACGGACATTGAGCAGGCATTGTGATGGCTGCATTCATTTTGATTGCTAGATGGTTCACATTGGAGGCAGTGACATACAGGTTATCTCACTCTTAGGTGGTAGAAGCGTGGAGGCATATGGGTGGCTACAGAAAGGGGGTGCATTATGCATGTGTACAAGGTGGTCAGCACTGCCTGTAGGCAGTCTTGTGCTAATGTGTCCGGTGGATCCTGTTAGGCATCATTGCACTTCCCAACCATCTGGACATCATTGTGGTGAGATTGGCATACTTGGACTTAAGGCACCTACCTGCGTCACCTGATGTCGGGGCTCCTCTCTCCATATCTCTAACTCCCTCAATGCTCTCCGTGCCTATGGTGGCGGCATATATCACTCCCACGGCTGTAGTTTGATGGGCGACTCAGCTCCTCTGCCAGTCGCCAAGCCGAGATTCCGATTGGCCGCCAGTATGCTCCTGACGCAGAGCCGTAGATCGTCCCACCTTTTTTGGCATTGTCTGGCATTGCGGGGTGTTGTGCCGATGACACTGACCCTCTGGGCTACCATGGCCCATATGGCCTTTTTTTGCTGCAGCGCCGGTCTGGTCATCCCGTGGAAAACACAACATCAGCGTGCTCTTGGAGGGTTTCGACAAACATAGTTAGCTCCTCCCTTGAAAAGCGCTCCTGCCGCAGCCGATATCTGCTCTTCTTCAGAACTTTTGGCATTGTGATGTGGAATGGGTGGTGTAGAAGGTTTGTGGAGGTTGTTGGGGTCAGGTGTCCACTGGTTACAGAGGATGGCAATGGATTGTGTTTTTAAAGATGGCCGCCATGCTCTTTCCCGTTCCTCTGCGGTGATGCTACTTCCGGATCCGCTTGTTTACGGTCACCGCTAACAGCGGTTCCCATTAATTTCGGTTACCGCTATTAGCGGTGACCGCTAATGTCAATGGCTAGGGTGGCGGAGGTGCTATTTGCACGGCATATGATGCCGGTAAGTGGGATTTTACGCCCTTTAGCAGCATGGCGGAGATTACACTACTGGCATGGCGCAATGTTCGTGTCCGAGAAGTCATAATGTGCCGCTTTTAGTGGTCTCTCGGCAGCACGGACACGTTATTTGCACCATGCCGGTAATGGCCGATACTTACCGCCAGGGTCGTAATGAGGGCCATTGTCTCTGTTCTGTTCACCATTCTGAATTAGAGATTACCGAAAAAGAGTAAGCTCCCTCTCCTCGCGTTGGCTGATTTCAGTTACTGCTCATCCATGGCTTTAGGTGTTGCCATGGAGACGTATGTCCAACTTCTATTTCCGCCACTCCAAAACATACTTGCGAGCCTGGGCAACATATTTTGGGCTCCCAGGTCTGAAAATATATTCTTGTAGGGTAAATCTCCCCAACTGTGTTAGATAGACAATCCGAGTGTAACTTCCTGCATTATTTTGAGAGATTGATTCTTAACTTTAGCTTGTGTCGCATCTAGACAGAAATGTGACTGTTAGCATGTGCCACACTCAGGATTCTTAACTTTAGCTTGCACAGCATCTAGATAGAAATGTTATTCTTAACATGCACCACACTTATAATTCTGAACCCTAGCTTGCGTTGCATCCAGATGGAAGTGTGACTGTTAGCATGTGCCACACTCGTATGGAATTCTGAACTTTAGCTCGTGCCGCACCTAGATAGAAATGTTATTCTTAACATGCACCACACTTAGAATTTTAAACTTTAGCTCGCTTTGCATTTCGATAGAAATGTAAATGTCAGCATGTACCGCACCTAGATGGAATTCCATGATTGCAATGGACAGCAATGCCAACTAACCAACCAACTGACAATTCCATAACTCTGCATACAACTCTCAAACTCTAACCAAACACAACCACAAGCCTAAAACGCAGCAATCCGCACAAACTTCACAACAATGCAACAACAAAACAAACCACACTTAGACTTGCACAACAGCACACGACGACTACTGACCGTAAAACACCCCAAGCCCAGCCAACGGACCCACCGGGCTGAGGCTGCCAACAGCACATCACTGCTCTCTTGCACTTTTCCAGCTTATTCTCACTAACCCACCCCCTCTCTTCCCCTTTTTCAGAGCCGCCAGAGCGCCAGGGGACCACTTCGGCGGTGATAGTGCGCGGTACAAATGTCCTTTAACATTGACATTAACATTCGTGATTAATTACATTTATTCTTGTATTTGTTTTGAACATATATAAAATAGAGTTGTGACAGAATGGGCAGCTACTCAGCTATTTAGCACATATAGTATGATGAAATAAAACATGTTCATTTTACAGTTCTGTTTATAAATAGATTTTTTTTTATTTTAGTGTGGGTCGTAGACTGGGGGTTTCCCTAAGTATATTGCATTGATGAGGAAACACTTCCTCCAATTAGACGAGATACAATTTCGGTCGCCAAAGAAAGAATTTATTACATTGATCATATTTTTTGTACCTAAATAGGTGCTAATCTTTAGATATAGTGGATAATTAGGTATTCGACTTTCAATAAATGCAGACGTTTGAGTAAAATTTCGACTGTGCATCTAGTCAGCATAGTTTCTCTTCTCTACTGGTGTCTAATAATGTGTTATTGGATTTGTGTGTACAAGTATGATGAGATATGACATTAGATCACAAGTAATGGCCTGAACAATATACAATTATATATGTGAAGCACAATATCCATATACAAATTTGGTTTAATAACTATCCATATACAAATTTGTTTTAATATGTCCAGTCGGATAAAATGCGTGAAATACCCACATTTTGGTTTGTTCTATCATATTCTATTATCTACTCATTACAAAAAATGTATCATTTCATTGTCTTTGTTTAGACCAAATTCAGTTGTGCGAAACTTACAAATTAAACGTGTCTCAGCTTGGCGTAACAAGATTTCTCTATTTTCTCCTCTCCTTCCCAGTACTACTTTTTGAAACCCACAAAGTTAAGGTTCTGCTTTTCTTCCAGTTGATGGTTCATCTGCCAGTGTTAAGCAATTGGTTAGGATGCATCCTGGCTTCCAATTACTGAAAGATGTTCTCGAATTCTAGTCCTGTGTTCCCTTATGGTGCTCCCAATATAGCTGCGTTGGCATGTGCAAATGATAGCATCAACAACGTATTTTGTTCTACAGTTAATGTTACTCGTTATTTTCATTGTAGTTCTTTTTGAGTCATTAAATACTTGAGTGTGCAAATGTACATAACCCACATGTTCCACATTTCCTGAAGTCTGTAGGTATGGTTGGTAACCAGGATCTGGTGGCCTCTGTATGTGCTTGGGGGAGCAGTGACAGGCTCAAGATCATTTTCAAAGTTTTTGCTTTCCTGAAAATAATTTTGGGTTTCTCATCTATATGCGTTTCTAGATGTTGATCAAGTTTGAGAAGATACCAGTTTTTTTGTTGTCACAGAATGTGGTTATGTATCGTACTTTTTCCATATACCATTGTTTTTTTCTCCCGGTTGGAGGTGATTGTTTGTTCCCTTGTCATTTGATTGGCTTTCACATATGCTTCTTGAATACATTTGGAATTGTAGCCTCTTTGTTTGAACTTCCTCCCAAGTAGGTGGCATTCTTGATGAAATTCATTGTTGTTTTCGCAATTTCTCCTGGCCCTTATAAATTCTCCTTTGGGTATGTTGTCTTTTACTGACTTGTAATGACAACTGGTTGCATGTAACGTTGAGTTTGTTTCCATTGATTTTCGATATGGTTTAGTCATTAAATGGTCTTCAACATATATTGTGAGGTCCAGAAAAGCAATGCTTTTTCTGTTGACTATTCCAGTAAAGTGTATGTCTTAGTCATTCACATTCATTCTGTCTTGGAAATCAGTCAGTCCTTGCTCATGTCTGTTCCAGATTAGCAGCACATCAAAAATAAATGTGGCCCAAAGGACGACCTTATCCAAAAAAGAATGATCCTTGTACACAAATGTATCTTCAAACATGCCCATGAAAAGGTTTGCAAGGTAAGGGGCATATTTCACACCCATAGCTACTCCCCTCTTTTGTTGATAGTATTTATTATTGAATAGAAAAATATTACACTCCAGTATCACAGTCAACATTTCCTTGAGTATTGTTATATAATGATAGTGAGAAGCTGACTTATCTTGGAATATGTAATCTAACGTTTGTATGGCTGAGTCATATCTAATTGAGGTGTAGAGCGTTTGCACATCCCAGGTAGCAAGTTTATATGTGGATTTCTATTGTATATGTTGTATGTTCTTTATTACGACTGTTGAGTCTTCTATATATGCTTTGATCTTTGGCACCCTTGGGCGTAACACATTGTCGATGAATTCACACATTTTTTCCATTGCCCAACCAATCCCACTGACAATTGGTCTTCCTTCTGGTATCTTATCAAATGGCTTATGCACTTTTGGCAGGAAATAAATGGTTGGTACTACAGGATGTTGAACTAGAAGGTACATTTTTTCTTCAGCAGTAATCAAACCTTTTCGTTCCCAGGTATTAATTTGATCTGTCAATCTGTTTTTGAATTCCATGGTGGGGTTAGAGCGAAGTTCTTCACACCAGAAGGGTGTTCCAAGGTGGTTTTGAGCCATCAGTATATAGTCATCCCTATCCATAATGATAATTCCAACCTTTGTTGGCTTCTTTTATAACTATGGTGTTATCTTTTCTTAGTTGGTTCAGAGCCACTTGCTCTTCTTTTGTTAGGTTTCTGGTTGTTTTGGTGAATCTCTTTGTCTTCTTACGTTGTTCAAACATTGTATTGATGTTGGTTTGTATAGCTTTGTAAAAGGCATCGATCATATTTTCTTGTACCAGTTGCGGTGTGAATTTAGATCTGGACTTTATTGTTTCCTGCATTATGCTTACTGTTTTAATTCTTAAATCGTGCAAGGTTTCATGTATCTCTAGTTCTTCGGATTCAAGTGATCTAAGTAGATGAATATTCTCAATGTCTTGCACAGTCAGACTGCTGGCTACAGGTTTGTCTTCTACTGTACGGGTTTGTCTCAGAAGGGAGACTATGCTGACTAGATGCACATTCGAAATTTTACTCAAACGTCTGCATTCATTTAAAGTCAAATACCTAATTATCCACTGTATTTAAAGATTAGAACCTATTTAGGTGTGCAAAACATGATCAGTGTAATAAGTTGTTTCTTTGGCGACCGAGATTGTATCTCGTCTAATTGGAGGAAGTGTTCCCTCATCAATGACAATGACTTAGGGAAACCCCCAATCTATGACCCACACTAAAATTTAAAAATCATTTCTTAATGAATGGAACTGTAAAATGAACATTTTTTATTTCATCATACTATATGTGCTGAATAGGTGAGTAGCTGCCCCATCTGTCACAGCTCTATTTTCCATATGTTAAAAAGAAATACAAGAACAAATGTAATTAATCAAGAATGTCCCAAAATAATGCAGGGAGTTACACTCGGATTGTCTATCTTACACAGTTGGGGAAATGTACCCTACAAAAATATATTTTCTGACCTGGGTGCCCAAAATATGGTGCCCAGGCTCGCAAGTATGTTTTGGAGTGGCGGAAATAGAAGTAGGACACCACGTCTCCATGGCAACACCTAAAGCCATGGACGGGCAGTAACTGACACCAGCCGATGCGAGGAGACAGAGTTTACTCTTTTCAGGTAATCCCTCATTCAGAACAGTGAACAGAACAGAGACAATGGCATGTAGAACTCATTACTTACAGTCAACTAAAGGAATGACTTGTCAAATGCACGTCAGGAATGTTTAAAAAGAATTTAATATATGTGATTTCCAGCGTGCTCTTTTAGAAACAAGCAGGGCATTCCGAACACAAAGCCTTGTATTTAGGGCTTTTTGAGCCTATTTTTCATAAAAATAGTGTCACTAATCCTAATCTGTTGTGGTTGAATACAAAATGGACAAATGAAGGATTTGTTGAATGCTGTATGATTTAAATTAAATTAATATAATAAATTCAGCACGTGTGACTATGGAAGCATAAGGATGAATACAAAACACTTGACTAAAAGCCAACATTCTTTCAGGAGGAATTGATCCCATAGACCGCACCTTTTCGAAATCAAACTCATATGAAATCGGAATTAGGTAAAATAAACACACCTTTTAAACAACATCATTATATCTTTTTGAACTCCGCCGCACCAATGCTCGTGCTTGAAATTACTAAACAATATTTTGACACTATACAACAATGAATTTGAACTGCCAATGCAAATATGTTTGTGCATTTTAATGTGTTATTGTGTCTGAACAACAATATAGTTTGTGAACAGTGACATGTGATGTTATTCTAGACATTTTTCAAAGCTTACTGACTTTAGTTATGTAGTTTTTTGGAAAAGTCATGTACTATTGAATAGCAATTTCAGACATTCCTAAACTGACCTTATGTATATTTTATTCTTTGTGTTTCTGCAAACTCCTACCTGCCCCACCCGACCCCCCTCCCTTTTTGTATGTCAACCACTATACTTCACGTTTTGTGTTATATTTGGTCCATGAATGACTAATGGAACGCACATGGAAATTGGCAATCTTCTGTTTTACTCTTAAGTTGTCATTGGCCCTGATTTGAGAAAGACACATGCTGTGTTGAAACACGTGTTATCCAAAAGGGCACCTTGTTGCTATATGAATTTTAAATTTGTGTATGTTTTGACTAAAATTCAAAATCTGGTTACCAAAACACATGTGTGGCGCAGTCCTTTATTGTGTGAGGAAACTCCTTTTTCCGTTTCACTCTTGATCTTGATTCAGCACAATGTATTTATTTACACTTTTGTGAAGCACACCAAGCCCGTGGGCATCTGGGCGCTGGTTACAGTGTTAGAGGCGAGGGGAGGCACAGGAGAAAACAACAGTGGGTATTGTCCGTTGAGAGGGATGAATTTCAGTTGAAAAGGTGAGTAGTTTTAGTTATTAGAAATACAGAGGGAATGTGCTCAATTCCTTTATGAAGAATATTATTCACGGATTTATATGAAGGTCCATTCAAACAGAAATCTTTCATTGCTGTGTAAGTTTACACTGCTCTATCGGGACAAACAGAAGTAGAACTGCTGTCATTATGCGTTTTCATGCACTTTGGGAATTGCCCTGTTGCCCTATTGTGCAGTCTGAGCCTGGATACATGCAGATGCAATGCTTTACAAGATGATGCAAGGGGCTCCCTAGGATTAAAGACTGTGCACAAGATATCCCATAAACTTGCTACCTTGCTTTACTTTTGACCTCTTATAAGAACTATTCTGAAATGTCTGATGCAGCGGCTTAGCCATATCAGAGCAACCGCACCACTTCAAACTTTAAAGAATGTTGTGCACTTGGATGATCTAAAACAGTGGCATCTAACTTGGCAATATGAAGGTGCACAGAAGGCGGGGGCTCTTTTTATTTTACTATAGTATGTGGTGACGTTTTTTTGTCTATTGGTCACCTATTATGCTGCCTGCTATTTACACCGAGTAACATGCATGTAAAGCTAGTATTAGAATCTTTTTTTTGATATGTACACATCTTTCCAACTGCATTGGGGAAGAAGAAAGGAATTACGAAAGAAACGCCAGTGAACTTGGTGAAGAAAACATGATCTGATAACGATTATGTTATCAGAGCTTCATTTCCTCTACCAATTCATAACAAGTTCGAGGTGTTTTTGAGGTTCTGGAGTGGGTCGGAAGACTTTTGAGTCAGATATCCTTCATTTTATAGAGCAATTAAATGTAACAGAATTTTAATTCTGCATTATTAAACAGACATTTTTCCCCCACAAAATGATTCTTTTTACGAGGTCACGTTTCTCTGACTACAGTGATCTAGTTGGACAAATATGTGGTTGCAGCATTATTTAGATTATAAAAGTAAAGTCGGCTTTCTGGCTACCGTAATTGTTTTTTTTTTACTGTGCTCAGATGGAAAGCTAACATTGTCAATGGATAGTTGTCTGGTGTATTATTTTCAGTACTATTGGATTTCATGCTCTTGCATATTTTGCACGATTTCAAATCTGAAAGTGCTTTTTTGCATTCACATTGTATTCAAACTTCGCAAGTCAAACAATAGAGTTTCTAACATATAACGTTCAAGCAATTAAGGTAGATTCAATGGTGGTAGTCTTGATGTTCACCACTTTATTGATAAAGAAGTTGTTTATGGACTCACGTTGTCCCAATGATTGTGAAAAAAGGTGTTTCAAGGATAAAATTACAGTGATGATCTGTTGCCTGAAATAGGCATCTTCTGTTGTCTGCTGTCTAGATTATTGATGCAGTAGTAGGTGGATGAGACAATTTCTACGAGGGTGCTCCTGTTGGTGCGCCATGCTTTGAGTATGGTGAGATCAATTTTTGATTTGTTTGGACGTCAGAGTTCTTCTTCCCATCATATGGTCATTTTCTAATCATGAACTCCAACGTAAACCAGGGAACACATGCTTTTGTACTGGACCAACATCATCTGCAGCTGGGCGAGAAGTGGTTGCCAGCGAGAGTAGAGATCCAGGACTTTTTTGAGGAAGTGTGAAAAGGAGAAGCACGTGCAGCATGTGGGCAGCCTTATGTTGCTGGGTATCTTGCAGGAGAGTTGAAGTGGAAGGGTAGCATGATCTGACCAATGCAGTTCAAGGGTGCCTACAATTTGAGTGGGGAGTGGTGGTGGGGGAGAGGGGTACAGCTCTAATGTTTCTCCTAAAGTGCTGTTTTATGTTTATGATGTCAATGAAGTACACGTATCCCAATCTGGTGACATTGGTGACTGTGCTTCTAGGATGGATGAAAGTGCAGAGAAAGGTATTTTTGCTTTTAGTGGCCAAGGCAGATGCTGTGAGGTCTGTCTATATATCTAGATAGCCCATGGCAGTACCAGGGGAAGGCACAACAACACACGGAAGGTTAATTAGGCACAATGTTGCATATATGGTGTGGGTAAGGTGGAAGTGGCAGGTGAAGCTCTGCATGGATGAGAATGAGGCTGGTTCCTGCAGGGGGAAGTACCATGTACTCTTGTGTATTACTGCAAGGTCACCAAAAACTCATCCTAAATGTTGGAGAGTATATACGCCAGGGACAAGGACAACACGCATGTGTGAAGCAGAGGTGCTATCAAAGGTCTATGTGTTGGGGTCATTGAAGTTGTGTAAAGTGATCAGCTATGAATTATGTTGAGTCAATGGGTTGTGGTGCAGAAATACTGGCCCCTCCTGGTTCCAAGAGGCACACATAGGTGTCATCCATGCCTGTGTCACCCCTATCTGAGATGCCTTCGCTTTGGGAGCCCGGAAGATTGGTTTAAGAAGAGCAGTGCAAGTTATGTCATCTTGGGGACATGGCCTGGTGGTAACAGCACTGGTGGGGCTCAAGCATGGACCTTTTCGAGAGAGGAGCAAATGAGTCTGTTTAGAGATAAGGGTTTGGGAAGATATTTTAGCATGGGGATCTACAAATTCGAGTTAGACAGCAGTCTGAAGAGGACTAAAGTAGGGTGGGGACTTTAGCCATTCAGGGTGTGAACCACGTGGTCTTGGGAACATGGCCAGGAGACTCCATGTTGGCAGGGATCATGCACGGAGAGAGAGGAAGAAGTAAGACTCAGTGTGAGGAAGAGAGTCAGGGGAGATAGACATCATGGGGATCTGCAAATGAGGGTCTGGACGTAGTCAGAGCAAGCGTGGAAGCTGAGTCACGTTGTCTTATGTGCATAGCCAGGCAGCTTTGGTTTTTGTGGTGGAAGTGAGTCTGTGTGTGCAAGGGAGGGTTGTAGTAGAACGCTGAAACTGGATCTGCAAATGAAAGTTAGGTATCAGTAGAGTAAGGAGTACCTCATTTGAAGGTGTAAGTGGTTAAGACCACAAATTCCATGATCTATGGGGAGGAAGGATAGATACTCATTTGCATACTGATTACTGAAGACCTTTGCCTGGCTACCTAGCACACCCATTATTTCGAAGAATATGTTTCCAAATGCCTCCTAAATGGTGAACATGGCTTTCCATTCACTAAACCTCTACTCACGAATGTCCTGGTGCAGTAGGAGATTTGTTATGGAATGCTGCTAATACTGCATGGTATTGTGCTCTCTTTATGTTCTTGACATTCCTGTACTTCAAAACAAACTTTTCTCTTATATGAAGCTGAACATGCTTCAAAACATAATTTGCAGTATATGTCTAATTTACAGGCGTCATCATTGAGTTGAGGATCTTATGCTGTTATGACTTCAAATAAGTTACGCATTACCCTTTCTTCACCTCAAGACCGGATGTCTTGGAGAGATTCTTTTATTCACAAATGTGTTTCCCCTAAGCCCCTCACCCAGCAGGGACCCCGCCCAGAATGGACTCAGCAAAAGCAAATGCCAAGCACAAACCTGAGGAAACATGTCTTGCAGAGAGACAGACAAAAGAGCAGTTAGTTGCTCAAGTATGTTAATGCATTTTGTGTGTATGTCTAAGTAAAGATTCATCAAATTCTTTTCTGGGAGTGATTATTGGCCGTACACAGCCTGATAATTGTTTCTCTAATTTGATAATTGTCTTGATTTATACTGTGGTTGTTTTCAGGCTTAGTCAGATCTGAGAACTTTCCACAGGTATGGCCAACAATGTAGCTGTGATTCGTAATGACACTTTCCCCAATCCAGCCATCTGTCTATGGAGTGCAGGAAGACCCGTACATCTACTTGTTTGTGGGTGGCAAGGTTCTGTTCTCATTTTGCAGATACAAAACCTGCAGGGTGAAGAACTAGAGACACCCTTAGCTGAAACACATAGGGATGTATCAGGGTGACATTGGAAGGTGCACAGTGCACAGTGAAGATCTAGAGACACCCTTAGCTCGATGCATAGGGATGTATCAGGATGTCATTTGATGGAGTATACAGTGTAGAAGGAAGAATTAGAGATACCCTTAGCTGAAACGCATGGGGATGTATCAGGATGACACTTGATGGTGCACAGTGTAGAGTGAAGATCTAGAGACACCCTTAGCTCGATGCATAGGGATGTATCAGGATGTCATTTGATGGAGTATACTGTGTAGGAGGAAGAATTAGAGATACCCTTAGCTGAAACACATAGGGATGTATCAGGGTGACATTGGAAGGTGCACAGTGCACAGTGAAGATCTATAGACACCCTTAGCTCGATGCATAGGGATGTATCAGGATGTCATTTGATGGAGTATACAGTGTAGAAGGAAGAATTAGAGATACCCTTAGCTGAAACGCATGGGGATGTATCAGGATGACACTTGATGGTGCACAGTGTAGAGTGAAGATCTAGAGACACCCTTAGCTCGATGCATAGGGATGTATCAGGATGTCATTTGATGGAGTATACAGTGTAGAAGGAAGAATTAGAGATACCCTTAGCTGAAACGCATGGGGATGTATCAGGATGACACTTGATGGTGCACAGTGTAGAGTGAAGATCTAGAGACACCCTTAGCTTGATGTGTAGGGTACAGTGTCGAGTGAAGAACTAGAGACACCCTTAGCTCAAACGTGTAGGGATGTATCAGAATGACATTTCATGGTGCACAGTGTAGAGTGAAGAACTACAGAGACCCTTACCTTGGACACGTAGTTATTTATAAGGATGACATTTGTTGGTGGACAGTGGAACAGCACCCCCAAATACTAAAACCAAGGCCATCAGTCGTACTAAACACAGATCTTCATGGGTGGATACAGCTACCTGGAATCACTGGATATGAAGGCTCTGCTAAAAGCTTCCAACAAAATTGATCTATACGTGTTGACAATTCTGGTGAGTGTTGATGCTAGCATCAAAACTCTTAAAACTCTGCTTAAAAGACTATGGTGTAAAAAGGTAGGTTCACCTCCCATGTGTGCTCTTTATTTTCCCTGCCTACTATAGACCCCGCACCAACCAAGGGACTCGAAGCCAGACGAGTATATATTGTGGGATACGAGTATACAAATGTCATAGAAACAATCTCCAAGGTCATTGGCTTACAAAGGAAAGCAGTCAAAATGCATTCGAGTTCGCTTTTTCCGATCAAAATCCATTTGTTTCCTTTTGGAAAACAGATTGTTCCTGTTGGCCGTTCTGAAAAATAAAACTGTTGAAGCAGCAAGAATAAGCGAAAAAAAGCGTCTGTTCTGCAAGGTGCGGAAAATGTATTTGAAAATGACTTATAGTTTTAGGACTTCATCTCACGGCGCTGTGAGTGCCAGAAAATGATATTGAAGCACCATTTTAAAGAGCGAGCGCTACCGTAGTTTTAGTATTTCGATCATTTAAGATGGAGCCAAATAGAAATTGAGCCATAAGCGTCTAATGCGATCCACTAAGAAGACCTGTAATGAGAAATGTCGACTGGCTTCCAGGCAGTGCCGTTATGATCTGAAAAGGGCACTCCTTCCTGCCATTGTTGTGCAGGTTTTCGGGATGTGAGTGTTTCAATTGAGGTGCGACTCTGCGAGAGAAAAGTCTGTTTAATAATTTGATATTTCCGTCAGAGCAATGCTGTGTCCTAAACTCTCTTCCCCGTTAGTGCTTAAATGGACGTCTATTGGCCTTAGTAGACCTTTCTGCTAAACCCCGATGATTTGTACGTCAAGCCGGTCAAGTGGCACAGCGAGTAGAGCGCTCGCTTTGACATCAATGCAGAGCCTGCGAACGCAGGTTCGAATCTCGGCAGCGCCAAACTCAGCGTTTCATCCTTCCGAGGTCGATAAATGAGCACCACACACCGTGGGTAATAATAAGCAGCGCTCAGATACCTGAGGGTTCGTAGCGCTATATAAATGCCAAATTATTATTATTATTATTATTATTATGTATGGGGCAAGCTAAACCGAACTTAATGTACAGCCTACCTGGAAACTAAAGGCAGAGCACGAAAATCAAATATATTCCGAGCAGCATTTTCAAAGAATGAATTACAGAATTAAAATTATGAACCGTATTTTTGCGCATACCTTATAAGTGGAAACTGCTCGTATAATTTTGCGGAAATGGTGTACTATTTGAGTATTCCTTCAGTCCCTGCAGTTTCATAGATGAGGGTAGATATTTGTGAAGTGTAGAGCAACCAGGTACAGAAGCAGTAGGACAAGATGGGAGTCTGGGGGAAAGAGGGTCTACTTTTCCAGTTCTGGTAGTTTGAGGATTATTGGATCAATGGACTAATGGAAGACATCTGCCTGCACCTGTAAATCGTAAACCCGGACGTAATCACTGTGTGTTGTTCACGTGGCAGCACGGGTCACTGCAGCACCAGATAACACGTGCAACATTTTGGGAATGACAAAAAAAAAACAACGTTTAAAAAAATGGTGGCTTCCGCACATGTCTGACCTGCAATCAACATCTTTGCAATTTTTAAGCTTGACTGTCAGCCCATAGTCAGCAATCGAAAATCATCCTCTTGGATGACCCTAATCAGAGCATTCTTTCTTCTGTAGAGCGGGCGCCTGGAAATCATTAATGAAGTGCGTCACTGTTGCAGAGGGCATCTTTGCCGCGTGCATTTCCGGTGAAGAACAGCATCTTACAACTACGTGAAACATGAGCTTCTTCTAGTGACAGTTCTCTGGATTTTCGCCCACTTCTGGATGGTAAACATTAGCATGCACACAGGGCAGTTTCTGGACAGTATTGCGCCACGGGGCGACACACCAGAATTCACCAGGGGCCCCCCTGTTGCTCCACTACTGCTGCCAATCGTAACGCATTTCCTCTCCAAAACAATGTAATAATTGCAATATAAATACCGTTTTGTTGGCTTGCACTTAAATATAATAAGTGTACAAAATATACAATATTTTAAACAGGAAATTCATTTTCTAGCTCATGGTTTTGTTCGTTGTCTAAATGAAGGGCCCTAGATGACGGCATAATATATTTTTCCAACAATTTTGCTTTCAATTGCTCATGTAGCAAGAGCCAATAGTTCTCGTGAGTTGGTGAATACAGTGCTCAGAGACTGTTTCAAGTGCTCCGGCAGAAGATTGGAAGATGGATGTGAAATAAAGGGAAAGAGTTAAGAGTTGGTGAAAAAGAAGGCAGGTCCCAGCAAAACTAGGCAAAGTAAGGCTATCAAAAATACCTTGGAACTACTTTAAAGTGCCATAGGGAATACCAGAGAAGGAGGTAGGCTTTGAGGCTATGTTGCCATATGACCTGCACGCCTAGACTATGTATACTTGCCAAATGGTCTGAGTGCATGAGCATTTAATGGGAAAAACTGGTATATGGTATCTGAGTATAAAATGGCAATATCAAGAAATTCCATGAATGCCTAGGCACAATATTGCAAGAGCTACCCTCTACTGGGGTGATTTCTTGGGCATATATTGCCGACTTGTGACAAATAGTTCCATTCCGAAGGGATAGTGTATGTGCAAGGTGCTGGTTTTGGAAATTTTACAATGCCATGCGACAAGTTTGAAACCCTGGTGGCACTGACTAGACCCTCTTTCATTCTGAGAGCGATGGGTCGAGTGCCGTCATTGGTTAATGCAAACACTGATTAATACAGAGGTTATAAGTGGTGCATCTACATGGAGCTCTACAATGCCAAAATAATGCACTGCCTAGTAGATTGTGCTAATTGCTGTTGTCTGATGGCAAAAGCTGGCCCAGTGTGTGAATACCTGGCAATACTGCGAGTTCCTTAATGTATGATGACAATACTTTTAATAGGTTTTTGTTAGGGAGAATCCTCAAAAATGTGCTAATTCCCTTCACCTTAGAGACCCCCAGCAACTTTGTGGATTTTGAGGACTTGATTTTTTACCTGGAGAGAGTATGACCCTTTTTTTCCCACTCTCTCGTGTATTTTGATGTGTGTTTTACTCTTGTGTTCTTTGATTATGGAGTTTTAGACAACTCCATAGGCGTCATCTTCTCATGTGTGTCACACTGCACCCTCAGTGCAGTGGCACAGGGAAGCCTTCAGGCTTTCCCATGGTTTAAATACCTTCTCTGGGATAAACTACTGTTTCCCAGAGAAAGTAAAGTGAAATTGACTTAACTAGTCATTTCAAATTCCTAGACCCAGCACACCCTATCTCACTATAGAGTGCTGGAGGGGTTACCTAGTATCCCCTGTGTCTAGATACTCATGTAGCAGTCAAATGCTACCTTTTCCTATCGAAACAGCTGGTGGCAGTGGTTTCACAACAAAATACTATGATTTTTCCCGACCGTAAACACCGGTAGCATTAAATCGCAGAAGCCATGTTTTTCAAGATGGCGTCTGAGCCCCCTTTGTTTAAACAGGTCCCGGTCTTCTTTTTTCGCCATTCTTTGTGGAAAGGTCCTTCTAGAGTTTGTCTATGCGCGCCAAACCTGGTTTGGTCCCTTTGTTTCATCGCCTTTGGCTGGCATCAGACTGAAGACCGCCTTTGGCGCCCGAAGGTCTGGGGTGGGCAGGAAGTGAGGAAGGTGCCCGAAACTCCCTGTGTTTAGTCTCCTAGGAGACCCGAATGCACTCTGGTGTCATTGGCTGGCTGACTGTCCGGCAAGGACAGCCACCCTGCTGGGTGAGTGGCAGCTAGGCTGGAATGAATGGGAGGAAACTGGATTAAAGCTGAGTCTCTTGGCTTGGAAGGCAGAGTCAACCACTGGAACGAAATAACCAAAGACGAGCTTGAAGAGGACGGCTGCTGCAACTCCTGGACCGTTGGTTTGCACGGTGAAGCCCTGCTGCAGGTCCGAATTGCTAGGTTCATCTCGACAGAGAAGCCCTGCAAGGACGACTTCTCCCTTTCAGTTGGTGGGACCAATCAACCTAGTAAGCCACCTGGATACCATTCTCAGAGCTGGTTGTATTTTCCTCAGAGTGCTGCAGGAAACCTAATAGCCAGGGAGAGGGACACGAGTTTGTGTGCTTAATTACAGCTACCGGAATTGAAGATTTGCTAAGTCACAGCTTTGACCAATCCCAGTGCAGTGCAGGAGTTCCCCGACGTCCTCACTCTTGTCCCCACGACTGAGGCTCAGGAACAGCAAGATCTGCAGGAACTGCCAGGAACAGAAGTCTTCAGCTGCATCTTTTTCTTCATTGTAAGGTACTGTGAAAACCCGACCGAGAGATCTTACCTCTCACTGCGAAAGTGCTTGGAACTTTGGCAACTTGCAGGCCTAGTCAGCTTGTGACCCAACATATGACTCTTTCTTTTACAAACTACTTCTGAGAACTTTGGCGGAGACCTTTCCGTTTAACTATCAGAACTGCTTTATCCTATACAAGACGTTAGCCCATTGACTTTGGCCTAACCTATTGCATTGAATCAGCACCTCTGGTGAACTCAAACTATTTGCACTGTCTAAAAGTAACTGTAATATTCTTTTTATTAACCTATGCCTTTTTTGCTCCTACTTCAAAGCACTCTGAATGCATTGTTGCTCCTCCTTCAAAGTAGTTTAAATGCATCAGATGGTACCGTGTAAAGCACTGAAGTATATTTTTGGGTGATATAGATTGCCTCCTTCTAGTGAATGTTTTATAACTGATTGTTGAATTAATTAATATGTGTTTAACCAAGAAACCTTGAGTGAAAGAGTTTATTTGAATACTTGTGATTGTGGACCTCTGTGTAACATCCTTACAGCTCACATTCCCTCTTGAAATAAGCCTGGCTGCTCAGCTCTGCTACCAAAAACTGTGTAGAACAGACTTAAGCCAAAGGTTGTCTTTGCTTACACCTGTAGTCATAGTTGTGTGTGGTGGTCCCAAAGGATACTGCATACAAACTCTGCCTAACACTTTTATATTAATATATCCTAGAAAAACCTATGACATGTTGGTAACTTGGACATGCAATTATAATCCTAGGCAACTTATGAATGTACATGGACATGTGATCTCAATATCTACAGTAGCAAGAAAGAAAACCTATTCACCCGACATTTGTCAAAACTGTTGGCGTTGTCATTAATTGTTGCTATAACACTTGTTTTCTATGTTTGCACATACATCTTTTCACAATAAATAAAATGCACACAAGTGCAATGCCCTCAGCCTTCTACCCTTCAATTTGTCCAACTCTTAACCACTTTGCTGACACTTAAAGGACAGCAACAAACATACTGTGTTCAAATATTGCTCTTTTCCATACTTTTCATCAGCTATGCACCATTGGAGTTATCAAGTGTTTCATCTTATTTGTATCCACTTGATAAGAATGGATAACTAATAGGGTACTGTGGCAAGGGGATTGTGATGAGGAAGGGTTAGGTGGGGTTGTGGGGGACTGTGACGAGGAAGAGAGGTTGGGTAGTGGGGCACTGTGATGAAGAAGAGTGAAGTGGGGATAGTGGGGGACAGTGACAAGGAAGGCTGATGATGGGGTTGTGGGAGACTGCGATGTGAAAGTGAGGTGGGGATGGTATGGGACTGTGATGAGGAAAACTGAGGTGGGGTAGTTGGGCACTGTGATGAGGAAGAGTGAGGTGTGTGCAGTGAGGGACTTTGATGAGGAAGCATAGTGTGGTGTAGTGAGGGACTGTGATGAGGAAGGGTTAGGTGGTGTTGTGGGGGGCTATGATGAGGAAGAGAGGTTGGGTAGTGGGGCACTGTGATGAAGAAGAGTAAAGTGGGGTTAGTGGGCAACTGTGATGATGGAGAGTGAGGTAAGGGTTGTGGGGAACTGGGACGAAGAAGAGTAAGGTGGGAGTAGTGGGGGATTGTGACGAGGAAGGCTGAGGTGGGGTTGTGGGGGACTTTGATGAGGAAGAGGGAGGTGGGGTAGTGGGGCACTGTTCAGAAAAATTAGGTGGGGTTAGTGGGCAATTTTGAAGATGAACAGTGAGGTGTGGGTATCAGGGGAATGTGATGAGGAACAGTGAGGTAGTGAGGGGATGGTAGTTGGGAAAGTTATGTGGAAGAGTGAGGTGGGTTAGTGGGGGACTTTGATGAGGAAGAGTGAGGTGGGAATAGTGGGGAACTGTGATGAGCAAGAGGGATGTGGGGATAAATGTAAAACCACTATTGGGTGCTGAGACTGGGAAGAGGGATGTAGGGTAAAGGTAAGATTACCATTGAGTTCCAGGATGAGGAAGAGGGACGTGGGCATAAAGGTAAGATTATCATTGGGTACTGGAATGAGGAAGAGGGGCATGGGGTTAATGACATGGATTACTATCGGGTTATGGATATAGGTTGTGGGTGGTGACAGTAAACCGGGAGTGCACTGCTAGTGCTGTCTGCTTCCTGCTGGACCTTCTGCTCATCCTGCCGTGCTACATGTTTTCTTCACTTCATCTGCTGAATTTGCATAAAGACTCTCTGGATATATTCTGCGGTATATTGAAATAACTTATTTCACTACTTCAACATTCTTTAAACCTCTGTGATACTAAATCCTGTACTCTTTCTTTTCCAGTACAAACCACGCCCCCTAAAGAGTGTCTCTATAAATACAGACATGCACGCGCAACGTGCAAGCGCAATCAGGAGTGCACTGCGAGTGCTGTATGCTTCCTGCTGGACGCCCTGCTCATCCCGCTGTTCTACGTGTTTTCATCACTTCATCTGCTGAATTCACATAAAGATACTCTGGACATATCCCTTGGTATATTGAAAGAACTTATTTCACTACTTCAACGTACTTCAACGCCTCCATGATACTAAATCCTATATTCTTTCTTTTCCAGTACAAACCACGCCCCCTAAAGTGTGTTTCCATAAATACAGGCACGCGCACGCAACATGCGTGTACAACCGGGAGTGCACTGCGAGTGCTGTCTGCTTCCTGCTGGACCCCCTGCTCATCCCGCCATGCTACGTGTTTTCTTCACTTCATCTGCTGAATTCGCATAAAGACTCTCTGGACATATCCACGGTATATTGAAAGAACTTATTTCACTACTTTAACATACTTCAACGCCTCCGTGATACTAAATCCTGTATTCTTTCTTTTCCAGTACAAACCACACCCCCTAAAGCGTGTCTCCATAAATACAGGGATGTAGTGCACTGTGAGTGCTGTCTGCCGGCACCGTGCACCCCTCTTCAAATAAGTCGATTCACAGCTTGGCCCCTTTTCCTCTCTACCCCACTACTTAGGAATAGCCCCTTCAGACTTCACAGCGCCACTCACATGTCTCCCGAAACAATTGCTCTATGTTTAACTAGCTGTTTCTTGTATTGCAGCATATAGCGGCTCAAGCACTGCTTCAAACTAGTGTTTGTCGTGGTGGTATTGGGCAATCCTTATACCTCTAGAGTTCATTATGCGACTCATATGGGCATCTAAAGCCTGCTGTGTGTTCAACCAGCTGTTCCGCGCACTGTAGCATTCAAAGAGTAGAGCATTACTTTGAACTAGGGTGTGTTGCGGTGCTCTTGGGTCACTCATATGCCCTCAGGTTCTACCATGTTACCTACATATGCATGTAAAACTGTTGGGAATTCAATTAGCCATTCTTTGTATTGCAGCAGAGACCGACTCAAGCACTATCTTGAACTATCGTCTGTCGTAACGACATGAGTAATCTTTATGCCGTTTTAAAATAGTTGGACCTGTTGACCATAATATGACCTACCCCACGATCAAACTATGTTCTGTGTATGAATTAATTATTTTTGTTCAACTATTGTAGTATAAAAGATAGCTGATTTAAGTTTGGACACACTCCCAGACTGAGTCACTCAAACTTGGTGATTCCTTATAATTGCCTGCACGGTGCAATTTTGTTTTGCTCAAGAGATTTATCAGCATTGCATTGAATTCTCTCTAGTGTGCCGTTATTTGTTACATAAAGAGCAGGGCCTAAACTAATTATTTGATAATAATTTGTAAAACAATATACATGTATCCCCCCTTTCTTTTTTCCTCATTAATTTCATTTCTTCATGAGCCTGATTTATCATCTTTATTCACTATAACTGATTCACTTTAATTGTGATTGAACGCATAGTTCTTCGTTAAATCACACAATCACACAAATAAATCAGGATGGCTATTTATCGCCTTACCACAGCAATGCCAACACAGGCAGCGTCTTTGATAGGGAAACCGCCACGTTGTAACTCTTCACTTCAAGCACTCGTACCCTCCACGTCCCGATTTGCTTACCACAAACGGGCACAAGAAGGAACTGCAGATATTAGACAATTCTGCATTACAAACACTGTGGACAAGATGACCACCATGACTCGAATGCATGACGGAAAGAACCTAATATCAACTCAGGCTCCCACTATCACCGTCACGTCGCACCTGCCTGCAAGTATTGATTTGCCAAGTGCAGAACTTTCAGATACAACCTTGCAAGCTTATTGTACCCCTCCTAACCTCGAGGAAGATGTTGATATATTCTCAACTCCTCCGGCACACCCATCTTCTGGACTGATACATGGAACAAAAGCTGCAATTCACAGGATTGATTCTAGTGCCATACTGCCCTTATATCTTAAAGTTCTTCAAGTTATCCTACCGTTGAACTCAAAGGATACATTTTTATCTCCTCAAGCATCCACTCATAACTTGTCCTTAACACAATTGACAAATGTTCCCCCCAGATCTGGAGCATTTTCTCCCCAATTTACTCATGTCCATTTGAGCTTCCTGCACAATCTGCGATTGCAAGTTCAATTCGACTCTCTAACTCGCATTAATTGCATCCGACCCAAGAAGCCCCCGAAATTATAAACACTTCAAAGTGGTCTTTTAGCGATTCATTTGCCTAACCTACACCGCAACCTTCCTTTGGCTTCCCTGAGCCATCCTCCCTTGCAATCGAAACAACTTTGATGGCACTTCACACCAGTGTCATGTCACTAGCTAAACTCTTTGAAGGAATGGACTGTAAAATGAATGCTCATAATGACTCTGTTAACTGTTTACTTAAAAAAACAGACTGGATTGCCATTGAAATGATGCGGTTTTCAAATACATTACCAGATGTTAGATCAAGCATGCCTAGTCCAACACTATTGCCCTACCAGGTTGAGGTGGTTGAAACTGTTAACACTCAGCCGGAAAGCAATCCTACTACAGCTGCCTCCTTAATTGTGATAGCCTCCTCCCCCACTCCATCAATTATCCATATAGGCAATCCAAGCGACATGGAAAGTTCAAATGTTGAAATCTCACCGAATAAAGGAGATGAAGCTTCAGTCTTTGATTTGTTTCATCAACAATCCCGTAGAAGACAGAAGAACAAAAAATGCAATCAAATTGTATTGCCCCAACCTCAAAAATAAATTGAAGAATCAACCAAAATAATCTGCAAAAAATTGAAAACAAAAAGCAAATAAATGTGTTGAGAGCATTACACTTCCTCCTAAACACTCTCAATATAATGTCTCTACTAATAATGACATGATTGTACCTCATGTAGAAGTGTATGAAGTACCTGGTCTCCGGGTGAGTCAATTGGATGGAGCATCACAAGGTAATCTACCTGCTTCCATTTAATCCATCTAATATGATTGTGTTGCCTTCTAATGAGCCTAATGAAGACATGCAATTGATTTAAAGGATCTAATGAATTTGTCTGTCTACCCTAACTCTATTCCTCCGCAATCTGACATTATCTCTCAGAGTCTACATCATCCAAAATTTCAATTACACAATAATAGACAAATCATGTGTGTGAATCTTGATATAGATTATCCAGACTGCTTAACTCTTGATAAAAAAAGAACTGTCTACCAAACCCGAAATAGGTGATGCAAATGTCCCCAAACAACATTCCTCCTCTAGCCCCACTACTACTCTTTTTCAGCTAAAAGAGGTGCAAAGTGCCTCACGCCTCACTCTACCAGAGGTAAATACTGCTGTGCTCCTAGAAACCCATAGGTTAATCATAACAATGATAGATAGAGGGCCAATGGATCCTTATCTGAATAGAGGTACTGTTCTTACAGCTTTTAGGTCAGTACTACTAGGATGTACCTTTCATCAAATGACAGGCAGTAACCACGCCCTAACCGGATGTCCCGCCTCTTTGGCGTGTCCATGGTAACGCAGGTCCCCCCTTACCGGATGTCCCTGTGCTGTAGTGACGTCATGTGTTGTGTTCAGGGGCATGTTGGTGTAGAAAAGGGCATTTCCCGGTGGTGATGTCATGGATGAGGTAATATTTTGGGGGCTAGGCGTGGTCCAGCAGGGATGGTGACATCACAGGCGTTTCCCTGAAGTTTCCCCTAAGGCCTAACCTAATAGTGACGTCATGTTTTGTGTTTAGGGATGTAGGCGTAGATAAGGTCGTTTCCCGGTGGTGATGTCGTGAATGAGGTAATATTTTGGGTTAGGCGTGGTCCAGCAGGGATGGTGACATCACGGGCGTGTCCCTGAAGTTTCCCCTAAGGCCTAACCTAATAGTGACGTCATGTTTTGTGTTTAGGGGTGCATGCATAGATAAGGGTGTATCCCGGTGGTGATGTCGTGCATGAGGTAATAGTTTGGGTTAGGTATGGTCCAGCAGGAATGGTGACATCACGGGCGTGTCCCTGAAGTTTCCCTTAAGGCCTAACCTAATAGTGATGTCATGTTTTGTGTTTAGGGGTGTGTAGGCGTAGATAAGGGTGTATCCCGGTGGTGATGTCGTGCATGAGGTAATAGTTTGGGTTAGGTATGGTCCAGCAGGAATGGTGACATCACGTGCGTGTCCCTGAAGTTTCCCCTAAGGCCTAACCTAATAGTGATATCATGTTTTGTGTTTAGGGGTGTGTAGGCGTAGATATGGGCGTTTCCTGGTGGAGATGTCGTGGATGAGGTAATATTTTGGGTTAGGTGTGGTCCAGCAATATGGTGACATCACAAGGGTGTCAAGGTCCAGGGCTCTGGGGAAATGATGTAGGCATGAAGTTGTGATCTCCTGGGACAGGCAGGGGGCCGTTGTGGGGGTGATGTAGTTATGTGCCCTCCCATAGGGGCGGAGTTTGGTGTATATATAGAGAAGGAACTCTGGAGAGAGGTAGACGGTGCTCTTGGAGTCTGCGCTAGTATACACAGTCTGACCATATGCTTGGGTAGGCTGTGGAGATTTTTTTTAATTATAAATATATTTCCAAAACGTGTACATTTTGGGGGGGGGTGTGCGTGTGTGTGTGTGTATGTGTGTGTGTGTGAGAGTGTGTAGAAAATAATCAGTGTAAAATAAAAAGCTTAAGAGTTCTAAATGTTCAACTGTGTTCTGGTAAAATGTGTGGCAAAAAAAAAGTTTTGCTGCTTTATGGAAGAATCAGCCCGGCATTGTAGAGTTAACTGGGGTATTTATAGAAGCTTTGTGACGTTGTGGGAACTATCAATATTTCGGTCGCACTCTGATGTGTAGCATTTGGCTTATGTTTGTAAAACACGTATTACTTTCGTTTTAAATGGAGCATGGAATTTTAAGTAGGGTCATTATATACATTTGTAGAGTGTACGTGTACCATTTGGAAAAGGCCACGTCGTCAGATGTAAGAGGCTAGGGGCATGTCTCTGACGATATACGTTTTTATGTAAATAGGTATAATGTGGTGTGACTGGCTAAATGTTAAACAGACTAGTCCATAAATATAACAGTAATGGAGAAGCGGTCTTTTCTTTTTACCCTTCTGCGCCTGAAATAAAGAGGTCATGGAATTTGGAAACGAAGTAAGTGCATTTTTTTTTATGTTTAAAAATGCTTTAAGGTGTATAATTATTGATTTCTTTTATTTAGAGATACGAAGCACCTTCCTTTTACGATGAATTTGACTTCCCAAAAATATTAGATAAGGGTATGTGTATTTTGTTTCGTAAGTGTTCAATTAATGTCACAATTGGAAGGTGTTTAAGTTGTTTGAAAAGTCCGGTGAATAAACAAAAAAGGGAATGTAAATATACGAGGGTCTGTAAAACCAAAAGAATTGTATTTAGGGACTGAATAGGAGTTTATGGCCAATTAATAAAGCTACACTATGTGTTTTATTTATAATAGATGCAGCTAAAGATCAGGAAGTTTGCTTTTTAGAAGGTAATTTCACGGCTTAAAATGTGTTTGTTGCTTTGGTGCTCTGTAAAAGATATATGTATAGGTAATCTCTAATATTGATTAGTTAGACCCGCGGTGGAGCGCAAATGACTTTGAGGTTTTTTTTTTTCTAAAGGATCTAGGCAGTAAATGTTTTAGACTCGTGAATTTGAGAGTTTTGAATCTAGGATGGACAGAAAATTATTTGAGCCTTATAAATAAAAAAATAAAATGTATTTTTATTCTAGAAATGAATGAACAAAAAAACCCAGCAGCAATACGACGCTATAGAAGAAATAAGGTTGGTTAACATGTGTCTGGTGACTTCTGCTATGTAAAAAAAAAAAAAAAGAATAGGTATTTGACTAGCCAATCTATAATATTGATTTCTTTCTTTGACCAGGACACCGTGGATAAATATTGAACAGCCATGTATAAATGGACAGAGGCTGTGAAACCTTTTAAGTTGAATATTGTGGTTACAAGCTG
Organism: Ambystoma mexicanum; assembly: GCF_040938575.1. Classification (NCBI taxonomy): domain Eukaryota; kingdom Metazoa; phylum Chordata; class Amphibia; order Caudata; family Ambystomatidae; genus Ambystoma; species Ambystoma mexicanum. The sequence continues at coordinate 1,243,195,168 of NC_090937.1, read as the reverse complement.
ATGGGCTTTTATGAAAAATATGTCTCTTTAATTTCAAAGCGGAGCAGAAATCTGATTTTTTAAACAGTAGTAGAACCATGAATGTTTAACATGAGTTTGTTTTAAAGGGGCTGGTGCAGCTTTTAAAGGGCATTTTTAGTTTGCATAGGGTTGTGATGTGGCTGTTATACTGTGTAAAGACACAAGGCGTTTTGTAAATCATATTTTACAGTGTTGTTTTTGAACACCTGCAGCATTAGGGCATTAGGTTTTAAGGTGTAATCGCATATGAATTAAAATATATGCTTTTGTATTAACATTACAGTAGACTATGCCTATGGCAAAAAGGCTTTAAAGAAGAGAAAGCATATAAATGCTATAGTTGAGGGTGGCCAAGGTAATAACATATTTTTATTTTATTGTGTGTGCGTGTGTCTGTGTGTGTGTTATGGAAGTTTGGATTTATGTTATAATGTTTTTATATAGATTTACAATTGGTGGGCCGAGCAGAACATTTTGAGGGTCAGCTCAAAAGGAAGCGTTTGGAGACAGATACACGCGGTATGTTGTTTATGTTTGCTAACAAAATCATTTTTCAGCTTTAAGGTTTATTATAGGTTTATTTTTTTATTTTTAATGGTTTTGGATGGTTTAGAAGGAAACAATTATTAGGGATTATGAGTTTGTATGGTTATAAGAATCAGACTCATGCTTCTAGTTTTGTAAATATGTATTTAATTATGTTATGGTCGTTTTTTAGGGCCTAGTGTTGTGTACAAGTCTAAAGGCTTAGCGCATGCTACCTCTGGAGGCCAGGCAGCGGATCGTGTGAAAAAAACAGGCCAGACCTTAGAGCGTTTTGAGGGTTTTTTGAAAAGGAAGCGTTTGGAGACAGATACGCACGGTATGTTATTTATGTTTGCTAACAAAAATATTCTTGGAGCTTTAAGGTTTATTATATGTTTTCCTTTTTTTAAAATGGTTTTTGGATGGTTTAGAAGGAAACAATTATTAGGGATTATGAGTTTGTATGGTTATAAAGAATCAGACTCATGCTTCTAGTTTTGTAAATATGTATTTAATTATGTTATGGCCATTTTTTTAGGGCCTAGTGTTGTGCACAAGTCTAAAGGCTTAGCACATGCTACCTCTGGAGGCCAGGTAGTGGATCTTGTGAAAAAAACAGGCCAGACCTTAGAGCGTTTTGAGGGGATTTTGAAAAGGAAGTGTTTGGAGACAGATACGCACGGTATGGTATTTATGTTTGCTAACAAAAATATTCTTGGAGCTTTAAGGTTTATTATAGGTTTCTCTTTTTTTAATGGGTTTTGGGTGATTTAGAAGGAAACATGTATCAGGGGTTTATGAGTTTGTATGTTTATAAGGAATCAGAGTCATGCTTCTAGTTTTGTAAGTATGTATTTAATTATGTTATGGTCATTGTTTAGGGCCTAGTGTTGTGCACAAGTCTAAAGGCTTAGCACATGCAACCTCTGGAGGCCAGGCAGTGGATCGTGTGAAAAAAACAGGCCGACCTTAGAGCGTTTTAAGGGGATTTTGAAAAGAACCTATTCAAGGGACAGTACGCACGGTATGTTATTTATGTTTGTTAACGAAATATTTTTGCAGCTTTAAGTTTTATAAAGATATCTAGGGCGTATTTTATTAGAGGTCTTTATGGGTTTTGGATGTTTTAAAAGGAAGCATGTATTAGGCTTTACGATGGTGTATGTTTATAAGGAATAGGCTTTTGCTTTTAGTTTGTAATTATGTACCTAATTTTCTTATAATTATGTTTCTTTTTAGGGTCTAGTGTTGCGCTTACGACCTTTGCGGTCCCCCCAAAGACTCGTGTGAAGAAAACAGGTCAGCACTACACAGAACACTTTGACACAACAACAGATGGGGGTTATGAGGAATGTGTGGGGCCCCAAAATATTTTAAAGAAAAAAAAACCTGTAAATTAAGTTTGAAAAAAGATATACAGTTTAAAGGGGTTCAACATGTTTTAAATGTTACTAACTCTAAAACTGTGGAAGCTCAAAGTATTCAGGACACTCCGGCGGATGACCCTTAGGCCCAGTCTGTTATCTGTGATAAAAATATACGTTCCCGTGTAAAGGTTATAACACCTATAGACCCATCAGCTGATAGCTCGCGGCTGGAGAGTATAGGTTGTGGTGAGATTACCCCACCTCATGTGCTTTCATCTTTAAAGACTGGAACCCCTTTAGACCCAATACCTGCCGTTGCTAGGGCACGGTCTCCGGATTATGGATACTGTACACCGGAGGTGTACCAATACCCCCTGATTCTGAAACTGTTATAATAACTATAGACTCCCCTGTAAAAGAGCCTATTGTAAATCCCCCTATAAAAGAACCTATTATATTTAACTCAGACTCCCACATAAAGTTAGCTTGTGAAGAATTTGTATATGCCTCTGTTATTTGTAGGTTAAATGATCCCCCTAAGCCGCTAGATCTTTCAAGCACAGGGCCAAATGGTGTAAACAAACGGGTGTGTGCAGTGAACAATATTCACAAGACTGATAATAAACCATTGTCTGCCCTACATACCTTTAAACATGTTAACACACCAGCCACCAGTGTGACGGTTCCCGGTTATAAAAGGGGTGGCGCTGCTAAGTGATTATTTGAGGTAAATGTATTAAATAGTAAAAAAGGAAAACATTTACCAGGTTTACATAAGAAAGTAAACCTAGGACGCCAGAGGTATAGATTAAAGCAAAAGTGTACTAAAAAAGCTTTAATTGATATGCGTAGATGTGTTTGTAAGGCCAAACGCCTTTTGTTCAACATGAAATCTAAAACCAATGTATTGGCTCAAGACTATAAAAAGCAGTCTTTAAAAAATAAAGCTAGGGCTGCTTCAAAACAGTTGCCAACCCCCATAACCGCATTAAGGACTGGGCTAGGTCTTGGGAAGTCCACAAATGGTGTAGACATAATGACACCCCCTAGCACCACAGGGCATGGTTTGGAAGATGTGCATACACCCCCTCAGCCTGTAGACATACCACATGTACCTGTAAAAGGTACAGAGGCCTTGTGTTTAAAATGGCTTTGCTATAGGAGACAGAGGTAAATGTTTTTGAAACTCTTAAAAAAAAGCAAAAGCTATCATTAGCTGTCACGCAAAGAAAGATTTAGAGCTTCACTCTCCAAGTACACCTAACACGTCTGATACAGAAACAGTTTTTATTCAGAGTTGGGGAACATGCTATCATGATATACCAAAATATAAAAGTGTTGAATACTATGAAGTTTTTCATTTTATGAATCTAAATCGGATAACCTCAACAGGTCACGCACTATTACTGATAACAGAATCGGTTGAGTGGCTTGTTTCCCACATTTTGGAATCAGCTGGTCCTAATGACTTTGTCCAGATCCGTTTAAACAGTTCTACTTTAAACAGACCTCTTTTTACCAGACGATCCCACCGACAGGTGTTTGATGTTTTAGAGTTTTTAGAAAAGATTGGCCGTTTGCTACAAAGTAAGGTGGAGCTTCTTGTAACGGAACCCTTAAGAATTGTAACTGTGATTGTTAGATCTAGAGAGGGAGGCGTGTACAGGCCTTTAAAGAAAACACTCTACAGTATGATTGTGGCTAAGAAGTAGCGTTGGCTTTTAGATTTTAACTATGGGGACTTAAATATATGTATGGCTGCCAGTTTCATAGGTCTGCTGGAGCCTAGAACTGTTACTGACGGTTACATACAAAGAAAGGCTTTAGAGGTCCACCAGACTCTGGGTATACCCCCGACTTCATGGTTAGTTTTAATGAAGTGTGTCTATTTGAAGATTACTTTGGGGTGCTGATCAAAATTTTGTATAATGAAGACCGGACTTGGAAATATTTTCCCCAGGGTGACACTTTTAATAAAAACACTGTCTACCTTTTACATCATGAGAAACACTATTATGGTATTTTAAATCTACAAGGTTTTCTAGGGGTACAGAATGTATGCCCTTTTTGTTGTCATATATATACAGCAATCGAATGTCTCACAAATGTAGATTTCATTGTCACATGTGTCAAAGAGACGGGTGTCTTGTGATGGATGAATCGAAGTTTAAATGTCCCAAGTGTAAAACCTTTGCCCGGTCTGAAGAATGCCTTGAAAAACACATTGAGAAAACAGTGCAGGGTTTAGCCCAATGCTATTTGAAAATGGACTGCGTTTCACGTGGTCGCTTTATAAAAGCTAATCATGAATGCTGTGGTAAGATTTGTCCTAGATGTAAAATTTAAGTTGTATCATTGGAGGACCATTTGTGTTACATGACCGTTCCAAAAGATGTGGCTAAAACTGAGGATTACATTGTGTTTGATATAGAGTGTATGCAAGAGACAGGCATACACATCCCAAAATATGTTTATGTCAAACATTTGACAGGTGATAAGACGTGGTCCTTTTTATGGTATAGACTGCATTAAGCGTTTTATTACTAATTTCTTTGATCAAAAATGTAGGGGGTATAGCTTTTTGGCACACAACAGTCAAGGGTATGATTCTTTCTTTTTGATACATGAAATGATTAAAGAAGGAGTAGCAGTCAAACTGATAATGCAAAGTGCACAGCTAAAACTTCTAGAGGTAATGGACTTTAAAATTCGGTTTATTGACAGCTTGAATTTCTTGCCTATGAAGTTAAGTAAGCTGCCTAAAGTTTTTGAATTTCCAGGGTCGAAAGGTTATTGTCCACATTTTTTTAATACCCAGCAGAATCAAAACTATGTGGGCCCTATTCCCCCTGTGGAGTGTTATGGTTCAGAATTTATGATATCTGAAGAAAAGGAGGCATTTCTAAAATGGTACTCAGATTCCCGTAAAGATGTTTTTGATTTTAAGAGGGAACTAAAAAGGTATTGTCGCGAAGATTTCAATATTTTGGGAACAGCCTGTAACATTTTTAGAAACAGTATCATTGAGCTAACCCAGAAGGAGCACATTTTGAAACCCAATACTCCTGAGGAGTTAAAATATGTGACGGATGCAGATCCATTCACTTTTATCACGCTAGCTAGCATGTGTATGCATATATACAAGCAACTGTTTCTAGAGCCTGAAACAATAGCCCTTGTGCCAATCGACTTGTACCATGGAAAACAAAAACGCTTTTCTACCCCTTCTATACAGTGGTTGATGTATGTGTCCCATCAAGATGGTATACCTATACAACATGCCCTGCGTGGAGAGTAAAAAAAGTTTGGTCCCTATTTTTTAGATGGTTATGCGTGTCTAAATAGGAAAGAATTGGCCTACGGATTTAATGGTTGTTTTTTTCATGGGTGCCCCCGCTGCTGTAAGGAAAATGACTATAACACCATGATGGGCTGTACTAATGACCACTTACATAGAAGAACACTTTTAAAAAAGAATGTTCTTGAAAACAGTGGTTTGCACATATTACACTTTGGGAGCTTGACTGGACAGATATGCTAAAAAATGATGAGGGGCTAAACAGTTTTTTGAAACAAACAAATCTACCAGAACCCTTAGAACCCTGTGATACTCTTTTTGGGGGAAGGTCTAATGCTGTTAAACTTTACCATGCGATAGCTCCTGGTGAAAAGATACATTACTTGGACTACACCAGTCTCTACACCTTTGTTAATAATTCAAAACCATACCCGCTAGGGCACCCCCAAATCATCTATGAAGATTTTGGAGATGTTAAACAATATTTTGGACTGATTAAATGTCAGGTTCAACCCCCTAAAAAACTTCATTTTCCAGTGCTCCCTCAAAACGTTTCTGGAAGACTAATGTTCCCGCTATGTATGACTTGTGCCACTACAAAACAAACTGAAAAATGTACACACACTGACGAGGAACGATCTATTACTGGTACCTGGTGCACTGTTGAGCTACAAGTGGCCCTGCATAAAGGATACCGGCTGGGTAGGATTTATGAAATATGGCACTTTGGGAAAGCTACAGTAGAGCTGTTTACAAAATACATTTGTCTTTTTCTTCGAGACAAACAGGAAGTGTCAGGTTACCCCGAAAGTTGCAAGGATGCTGAATCCCGGCAACAGTATATAGACGAGTATTACAAACACCAAGGGATACGGTTAAGACCCGAGTTTATTGAAAACAATCCCTCTAGACGCCAGTTACCTAAACTTTGTTTAAATTCCTTATGGGGTAAATTTGCGCAAAGAACCAACCTTCCAAACACAACCATTATAACGGACCCCGAAGAGTTGACCGCTTATCTTTTTGACCTAGAATATGACATTTTAAGCTTACAGTTTAAAGACGGGGAAACAGCGTGTCTTTGTTGGAAGTCTGTCAAAGAGTACCCAACGTGCTCCAACAACATAAACATTTTTATTGCATGTTTTACAACAGCCCATGCCCGTTTGGAGCTCTATAAAGTCATGGAACCTTTCAAGAACGTTGTTTGTACCACAATCCTGACTCTGTTATTTTTGTCAGCTCACCCGGTGACGAGGACCCGCCCCTGGGGGATTATCTAGGTAATTTAACAAGCGAACTAGCTCTGGGCGAGCACATTGTAGAATGTGTTTCTGCAGGTCCCAAAACCTATTCCTATAGGACATCCAACGGTGTTGTCTGTATGAAAGTAAAGGGTATCACTTTAAATGTTAGCAACAGTATAAAAATTAATTTTGACAGTTTAAAGGAGCTGGTGCAGGAGTACTCTTTAAACAATATAACCAGAAATATCACAGTTCAACAACCTTCAGAAAAAAGAAACAATGGGAGATTAGCAGTGAAACTCTGCAGAAAACCTTGAGGGTAGTATTTGATAAGCGTGTGCTTACTGCTAATTACAAGACATTACCCTATGGTTATTGAAAAGGGAATATCGTATACGATGGATACCCCGTTACAACACCCTTTTTCATTCGTGTTAGCGGAACCTTCTAGTTGTGGTAAAAGCTATTTTATTAAAGAGCTATTAGAAAATGCACTCTCTGTTATGACTACCATTCCTGAAAATGTGATCTGTTTTTTTTCTTGCTGGCAGCCCTTGTATAATGAATTGGCATCTAAAATACACGTCTGAAGTTTGTGGAGGGCTTACCAAATTCTTTGAATGACGACCGCTTGCTACCACCAAATCTTGTTAATATGATTATTGTAGATGATCTTATGATGGAAGGAGGGCATAGCTCGGAAATCGAAAAAGCCTTTACACAATACTCACATCACAGGAACCTTAGCATTTGTTACATTGTTCAAAATGCATTGTACCGCGGAAAGGGCAACCGCTCGATAACATTAAACGCCAGTTATATAGTGTTGTTTAAAAACCCTAGAGATAAACACCAACTAACCATCCTAGCAAGACAGATGTAACCGGGTAATACCTGTTTTTTTATGGAGGCTTTTGAAGACGCTACCTTAAAACCTTACGGTTAACTGTTGGTGGATCTAAAAACAAACACTTTAGAAGACTACAGATTGAGGGCCGGTGATTTCCTCTGGATATACCCATGGTTTACGTAAAAAAGACGTCTAGAAAACCCCGGTGAAAAACAATCTTTCCTCATTAGCTACGACGACCAGCTACCATGACGGCCCATATAAGTAGGAACTTTGCTCTTCCTGAAATGCTAGTAACAGCTCCACCCCAACAACGAAAGACCATTTTGTGCTCAGCCTCTGATGATCTAGTATCGGCTATATCAGAGATTTCCTTCAACACTATAAAGGGTAAAGTTCCGTTATCCACCTGGCAGCTAGGCGCTTTAAAAAAAAAGAAAAAACCCTCCTTAAAAAGCTGAGTAACAAGAGGTCGTCTATAAAAACAAAAAGAAAGCTTTTAAAACAATCTGGGGTTTTTATAGGCACGCTCTTAGGTTTGGCATTGCCTCTGATTACCAGGCTTTTAGGGGGTGGTTAATGGAGCATGCCCAAAAGATGTATTTGGTTGACAAATGCCAGTTGGAGGGTATAAGTACTCCAAAGCGGGAAGAAGCAGATATCTGAAAATCAGCCACTTTAAGGCTTGACTCTGAAATGCAAGAGGTTTTAAAACTGAATGATTTATCAGACTATGATAAGGTGGGGCTCTATTCAACTATTCTACAAAAATACTTTACATACTTCAGACAGGCCGAAAATGAGAAAAATAAACTGACGTTGTACATGCCCCCCGAAGACCCTTCAATTAGCTCTAAACCCTCCTTATCAACCTCTGCCCCGGATCCTATTGTAATGGAAGTTTTTATCGGAAAAATGCAGAACTTTTGCTGAACAAAATGGGAAGTGAAAAAAATGTGGCAACATGGAACAACAAGGGAGAATTTATCTATAAAGGAACAGTTGTTAAAGGATCAAATGTTCACGATTTAGTTTGCATCATTACCAATCCTCAGGCTTTTGGAAGACACACAAAACCTCGAGGGTGGGACCTGTTTATGCAAGCAGCTGCCGATGTGAACCTGCCCGCAACCTTAATTAGAAATATGGGACATCGCAAACTTTTGGAAAATTTAAAAGACTCTGAGATCAAACCCTTAACATCACTATTGAATCATCTGAAATGTCAATAAATAAGAAAAAAAAAATCCATTAAACATGCCTCTTGGTTTAACGTGTAACCACTTTTTTCTTTAACAAATTCTTTAACCATTGTAAAATATGTATGTACATGTATATATTTTTTTTAACTAATATTAGCTTTCCAGTCTGTAAAAAAAAAAGGTTATAATTACAATAAAAATGTTATTCATACTTTCAAATGCGTTATGTCTAATCATTTCGATCATGTCTAACATGCTTATAAAATATTAAATAAATGAAAAATAAGACAAAAAAGACTGTTTCAATTAAAAAGAAAATGTGTTTATTTATATGTGTACACATTTTAAGGTTTAGTTACAAGAGTACATTTTTGCCAACGATCAAAAACATTTACAGGGGATCTCGGAAAGCTGTTCTTATTCACAAAAGCAGTAAGCATGACATCATTTTGCCGGAGGTCCAGTGAATAGGTCTGCATAACCCTTATCAGAGAGTGTTTCTCAGACATGTTAGATACAAAATAACAGAAGTGCTGTCCACACGTGGGGGTCGATTCATGGAGCAAACGTGCGCCGAAAATCCCAGCGCAAGCAGGCGCAAGGTGGCGCAAGCGTGAGAAACGCAGCGCACGCGCAGGCGCACGCGTGCGATTCAAGGAAGATGTTGCGCGTGTCTCCCGCTGTCCGTGCACCCAATCCTGCCATGGCGCACGTGGGCACACACGGCGTGCGCTACGCACACAGCAAAAGCGCACATAGCGCGGCGCACACACCCAAAGTGTGCGGAACAGTGGGCGTAACACGCGGAATGGGGAATAACGTGTGAAAAAGAAGGCATAACTGGGGAAGTACTGCAGGGAACTACACGGAACGCCCAAACGCACGCCAACAACCCGTATTCATGGATTCGAATACGGGAAACCCGCGCACGGCAAAAGACGCACACAGGCGTCAACGCGTCCGCCACACGAAGGCAGGCGGAAGCGTCCCCGCGCACAGTATAAAAGTGCGCGCAAACAACTAACACGTATATACAGCTACGATGAATGCCCCATTTGTCGCAGCACTGATCGTGGGACACCGCAGGAGGAGGAGAATAGCCAGGGCACGCATTTTCGCACTACGGACAAGCCTTTTTGGGATGCCTGACGACCAGGTCTACGGCAGGTATAGGTTTCCACCCCACATCATCCTAGACCTGGTCAGGGAGTGGGAAGATGACCTTACATCCCCCACCCTTTGCTCCCAGAATTGAGCCCCTTGGAGAAGGTGCTCAATGTCCTGCAATTTTTGGCCACTGGGTCATTTCAGCAGACTACTGCCATAGTGGGGGGGGGTCTCACAGGCCACGCAATCACGCTGCCTACACCAGGTACTGGCAATCATGACAGCGCGTCCCTCAGTCCGCAGGCACATATACATGCCCAGAACACCCGCAGAAAGGCAGGCCGTTGTCCTGGATTTTTTCAGGGTGGCACATTTCCCCAAAGTGCTTGGTGCCATAGATTGCACTCATGGGGCCCTACGTCCACCTAGGGCCACTGAGCACATCTACCGAAACCACAAGCACTGGCATTCCATCAATGTACAGGTGGTATGCGATGTAAAGGTAATCATCACCTCTGTCTATGCAAACTACCCTGGCTCCACCCATGACAGTTTCATATACAGAATGTCCGCCCTGAGCCGGGCCTGGAAGCTGGGCAGCATGGCAACACCTGGCTCCTAGGTGAGTACAAATGCCCTTGCACATGCATGCATGTCACACACACACAAATACACAAACCCCAATAATCACAACCATTTACACCTCCCCAGGGGACACTGCCTACCCTCTGAGCAGCCACATGATGACGCCAATCCGGAACCCCACCACACCACCCCAGGTAAGATACAACGCCGCCCATATTGCAACCAGGGCCATAGTGGAGCGCACATTCGGAGTGCTCAAGTCATGTTTCCGCTCCCTTGACCGCTCTGGCGGGCAGCTACTCTATGCACCCCCAGTAGTGTGCAGGATCATTGTGGCAGCATGTGTCCTGCACAATGTTGCAACACGGCAGGGCGTACCGGTGGACATGGTGGTGCCCCCACATCCCCAACCACAGGCACAGGCGCTGCCCATGGGAGGGGACATGGCACGTGGCGAGGAAGCCCGGACCCAGCTTGTGGCCACATTTTTCACCTAAACTCCCACCCCTGCAGAGTGCACACAGGCCTGGCACATACCAGGTGACAATCGATGATGACAAAGAGACAGTCAACTGTCACAACCCTACCACCCTGAGATAGTTGCCATGGAAGTGCCACATTGTCTGCATCCCTAGCTACTTAAACACAAGCTATCCTGTGTGACCAAAAGGCACACATATGACATGACATGATATGGCCTATACACAAGTATTTCAAGGTGCGATGAGGCAGGGAGGGGGGAACAAGGAAAGACAGACAACAATACTACTAGGCCAGGTGGCATTTAGATTGTGCAAGTGCAGGGGTAGGGGGAAGGGAAAAGTGCAAGGGGAAGGGGAGGGGGAGTGCAGTACAGGGTAAGTAGACTAAAAAACAAATAAATAGGCCAGCTGGTGGCAACTGCAAAGGTAAGTGCAGACAAGTACTGGGAAGGGGGCTGTAGGGATAGAGAGACAGTCCCGCAGTGCAGGGGTTGCCAGGGAGGCAGTGCAAGTGGAGAGTGGCTGGGCCAGGGACCGAGGTCGGTGAGAGTGGCCCAGTTGCAGATCCAGTGCAGTTCCAGTGAAGAATTTTGCAAGGGAGAGGCAGAGAGAAAGCAGAAGCAAAGAGGAAGGTCTTGAGGTACTTGCCGAACCAGAGATGGTTCTCCTCAAGTTCCAGTGAGGCAGGAAGGCTGTTCCAGAGGGAGGCCCCTGCCGCGGAGAGAGATCTACCCCCAGCTAGTTGCTTTGAGAAGCGGATGACCCTGACATGCAAGTTGTGAATCACACACACCTGCAAAACAGGCCATGGCCATCACTGTTATGTCACTCAAACCCTCCCAAACCACAACATGACATGGCAAGCAATACCCATACACCAACACAGTAACAATAAGGTACACATTGCCATGTCAAAAATGTACAGTGGCATCAGACAATGATGCCTGACATGGAATCAGATGAAATGACTGACCAACAACCTCCCACCCAAAATAAGTCATTTCCAAATGCATTACAAGAGTTATAGACGTAACATAACAATGAATGCCTGTCTACATGCACATTGTGCATTGCAAAATGAACACTGCAGCTTCTGTGTGCTGTGTCCAACTCCTGCAACACACTGCTCAGCGCACAGCACAGTGAACAGCCATTGTGTGTGATGCACACCCTGAACATCACATCTAAGCGACAGACCACATCAAAAAGCAAATTAGGCATCTACAGGATCCATAATTGGTCACAGAACATGTGCTGCAGGGACACAGTGTTGGTTCCAGAAGGCAAACAGTGTACACGTGGATATGCAAGGGTGGTTGTACATGTAGTGCATCAGAGTGCAAGTGTGTGGGTCAGTAAGGACATGCACTCAACATATGCATGTGCAATCAAGTGACCATCAGTGTCCTCTACACATCACTTGTGAACATTCACCATGTGTACACCCCAGCATGTCAAACCACAACTATCCCCTCACACCTGAAAGGTATACACAACACATGAACAGGCATTGATCAGCTGAACACAACATGTACATAGGATACCGCCATTACAATGTCAGGGTTCCCATCACACTGCAGGGCAAGGCAACTATCAACAACAACCCCCCCCCACAAATGACCATGACCCACTGAACAACTGCACCTGGGTCAACCATCAATTCCACCTGGTCACAGGATCACCTTTCCCCTTCGTCACCATCTCCCACCTTGTGTGTAAAGAGGTGCCTGCACCCTCAGAGTCCACCCTCATTTGCAAAATCACACAATTCAAGCCAGAAAAACTAACCAGAACACCCTCCAGTAGATGACTTGACGTAGCAGTACCTCACAAGTACTACCACAATGATGTAACAACCAAGGTAGCACAGTAAAACAATGTCACAACAGGATGTGAACCATGTGTGGTACATAACATAGAATGATGCACCATGAACGGATGTGTACTGTCACAGGTCCCGTGTACAGGCGCGGGAGTGTCACGAAACAACCACCCCCACCGTGTCCCGGGTGCCTGCAAGGTCAAACTCACACAGGCCTCTGAGACCCTGGTGGGGAAGGAGGGTCAGGGATATGCAGTCGGGACAGGTGTTGGCACACTGGATAACTGGAATGAGTGGCAGGAGAGGGGAGGAGGAATAACACATGAAAGTAGGGAATGCACGAAAATGTACTACCTGCATGAACACATACACAATCCAAACAAACTTTGTGGGATGTATTTACCCATGCATCCGAGCCCTACCTCAAAACTGTGCAGTACTGACATGAAAACATCATGATGGCCAGAGCTTCCCAGAAAATGCACAGGGAAATGCAGGAAGAATAGGCTGCCACCCATTTTTGCCGATGTTATGGGCACAGAAGGACACTGCCTAAAACCACCATTGGACTACCCGCACAGTAGTCTGAAACCATTGGGAATGGCAATGCTGATTGCCAAATGCAACCTAGAATTGTGGGGAATTCATTCTTAAATCCCAAAAATGGGTGCAGTACCAGTACTCACCACTATCCAAAAGCCGGCGTTTTAAAACCACCCTGTGTTCCTCTGAAGGCAAGCCAAAGTGCCTATTTCAAACATTGCAATATGTGCAAAATATTCACTGAACACCAGCAGACATTGGTAGAATGGAGTTTTGTGTGCCTACAAAATCTGGGAAATGAAGATCATAAGACAAGGTTTATAACAAGACTGGCTGAGCTGTGGATTGCAGCAGTTTAAGTTGCACTGGATTTAAAGACACTAAAATCGAAAATGTTTAGATTAAATGAGTGACCTATGTTTGGTGTCACATGCCTTTGTAACTGTTGAAATGCCATAGTTTTGCACTTAGAATCAGCATTCTAGCTGCATATGTAAAAATGTTTAGTTTTATTTGAATGCAGGAACTGGGGAACAAAAAGTGACATTTTATCTGAAACTGGCTTAAAGAGATTCCAATTCTGCCTGGCAACTACCCCCATCAGGAGTGAAACTTGAGTCACAGCTGTGTTCCCAGGCCTAGCTGCCCTTTTGCTGCTCACACTAAGGATATGCCATCTATCTGATAATTGAATTACCTGTGCTCTGCAGGAGAGTGAACAATGCAACTCCCTTCACCCAGGCAGAGGGTTTATTGAGAGGATCATAAATGGCTTCCTCTTGAACAATGAGCCTCTCCTGACTCAGGCAAAGGTTTTATTACAGCAGTCGTAAAATGTAGCTTCCTCTTGGCAGAAGCTGGGAGGAGCACTGCCTGTGAGAGCAAGCTGGCTTGGCAGAACTGGATAAACCAGTATTTCTACCTTGTGCTGAGAGGAAACCACACCCCTTTGGAGCCAGAACATAACTCTAAAAAGATGAATAACTCATAGAGCGGACATGTGAAAATTTTATAAATGATACCATAATTCTTGTGATTTTTCTGCCCACAGCTTAAGAGGTTTTTAGAACCGGTGGTATGTTCAGGGGGGTGTCAGCGGAAAAGTGGATATAACTCTAAATGTATGCATGTTAAAAATCTGAAACTTCATTAGTTAATGTCCATACTCCCTGCGCACATGTATGTAAAGTTGGGTCAATGTCAGAAATTGAAAAATCAATTAAAAAGTGAAATATGTGCCATTTCTGAATGCAAGCTCCCAGGAAGAGCAGAGTTTGAACAGGGGATACCTCCTGTAATGCATGATGGGTGCATATGATTTTAAAACAATATGTACCTCTGCAAATATGTATTTGTTTCAAATCTAGATTTGTGTGTAAGTTGACAGGAGGAGTGGACTTTCTGCAGGCTGTAAAATGACATCACTCTGACCCAACCTAGCTCCCCCAATCAAATGATAAATGGAAGTTTGACCAATTAGAAGCTGAGAGAGAGGTAGGGTCAGTGATGCTAGAACACACCCACATTCTAAACACATAAAAGCAGACAGACAGGACAGATAGGGACCTTCAATTCCATCTGCAGCGGGACGCTCTGCCGGAAAAATCCATACTTACCTCCATCAACCTCCAGAAAGCCAAACTAGAGACTTCAATCTATCCAGAACTAAGAGACCAGACCAGAGAGAAAGCAGTGCTGTACCCAGAGAGACCCAGACCAGCAGAGAGAGCTGACCCAGATCACTGTGAAGTGCAGAGACCAGAGGCGAGTTTAAAACCTGACCAGATCCATGGCGAGGCCCATTTCACTCAAGAATATAGTGTGAGTACCTAGAAAACTGTGCAGAACCAATCTCCTAGTTAAAATAATATAATTCAATCCTATTTTAATCTAAGTAGAACTGTCTCCTAACTGTCACCTGTCATTTGCAAAGCTGTCACTTGTCATTTTCTAGTTGCAAGCTGCACGTGTCTTTTTGAACTTTAAAATTTCAAATCTGAAAAACTACCTTTATTTAATCGGTCATAACTCTGCAACCGTTTGTGCTAGAGACTTGCAGTAACTTTCAATTGGAAGATGAGATCCTAGGCTTTCCTAGGACCCCAAAACGATAGAGATAGTCCTTGTGGTTCCTCTGTAATAGCGCTCGGCGCATCCGCAAATTTTACCGCGATTTGCAAATTTCTCCACATGTAAAATCAGCTGCTGCTTGCCTTCCATTTGCCAGAAATTCGTTTAACCTGCTAGCTATCCCTGCATCATTGCTAGTGTGAACCTGGACTAATATTAACTAGATACCACTCACCCTGAACCTCTGAAAGGGAATTAAAAGCATTTCCAGCATATTTCTCATTCATTGCTAGCACATATCAAAGCATTTTGCCTGTGTTTTCAAAACTCCTATCTGTTTTCTGTAGTGTAAGCTTGCTGGGGTGAACTGATTTACATTGATTGCATTTCTGAGAACTGTGTGTTTTCCTTCCATTTCCTTGCCTTGCATCAAGGGGGGGAGGGGATTGCCAGAGAAAAGTGATTACATTGTTTGGTTGAAATCATATTGAGTATTTTCTGTACTGCATTCATTGAATATTGCATCCACCTGAGCTTACATAAAGCATCCTCTACCACATTATACTTTTGTTCCTATTTACCAGTGTGCTACCTTATCCATTTCATGTCAACTCATTAGTGATTATAAGAAGTGTGCTAGTGCCAGATTCTCCGTTGTTGATCTTTATCATATCAGATTAAGTGTGCTATTCAATTATTAATTTATTATAAAGTGTGATATATATATTTTAAATTATCAAATAAACCTTTTAAACTTGCAAAACAGAACTACTTCTTGGCTCAGTGGGGTCAGGGGGATTCCAAGAGAGGGGTGTTATATAGGGGTAGTCATCCAGAACGCATGAACTGGACATAAAGATATATCAATAAGGGTTTTCATTCAGTATTCTAGACTAGGCGTTAACTTAGCTGTAGTGCTGAATTGAATCCTCTTACAAATTGGGGGCTCGAGCCGAGACGTTGGGTTAGAATACCACTTGTGCAGCTTAATACAGTGTGCTAACTGACGGGATACATACATCCAGTCGGATCACCACGCTGCATTACGCTGTAAAGCATTCCTCAAAAGGGACACTCCAAGAAAAGTTCTGTTCTGCAAAAATAAAATACTAACTTCTGTAAGTCAGGACAGAGACCAATCTCTAGAATGACGACCTTAGTAGACATGAAAATAGCCAGAGAGCACCTCTTGCATAAGCTATTTGTGAGAGGTGAATGGACCGAACAGGGCCAGGATGCGTGGTTGCAGGCCATCACACAACAGGTCACTGAAACAGGGTCAGATATATATAGAGATCAGGGTCCCTTACATGTGGCCCTGAGTGAACTATATATGGCTCCTAAAGCCAAAGAGGAACACAATAAGATTGCCAGGATAGCAGCATACCTGTACCTATATATGGGAGACATGCAGGATAGATGTGCTGAAAGCCAAAATCTGGCAAATAGGCAACAGATGGTGTTAGAGAAGGCCCAATCTGACCTGGTCTCTTCTGAGCAGAGGCTGCAGAGGAGCCAGGAGTCAGAAGATGATAGTAGGCAGCACATCATTAAAATAAAGAAGGATTTGGATGTGCTGCAACAGGAAAAGGTAGAACAGGATACTAGATTTCTGGCCCTGCAGAAGGAGCACCAAGACAGTTTGGATTCCTTACTGCAGAGCCAGAAAAAGCTGGAGCAACAATTAGACTTTAACAGGGCACGCACGGAGCAGGTAGCCACCCTGCAAAGTCATCTAGATAGAGTGAAGGTAGAGAGCAACAAGCTGATCTTGAAAGACCTGGATACCCAGGCAGAGTTTGATGAAGAACGCCAGAAAGCTGGTGCCTTTCAAAGGCAGAGGGACGACCTGGCGGCACAAATGCAGGCTCTTAGTCAGGAAAGAGACGCCTTAGGCCAGGAAGTCTGCCATTTAAAAAGGAAAATGGAAGAAAATCACCTGGCCCACCAGGGACTGGGTGACCTCCAAAAAGAAAACCAGAACTTGTTAGAGCACACCAGGAGGGTGGAGGATGCTCTAGCAAGAAAGGAGCAGGCCAATAGGGACACAGCTCAGGAGATAAACCTCCTGCAGCAAAGACTGGCCCAGTTCTCCAGGACCAACCAGGAAGCACAGAGGGAAAATGAGGCTCTCTGCCAGCACAATGAGAGGCTCCAGCAACAGGTAGCGATGCAGGAGAGACTGATAGAGTCGAGTAAGGCCTTAACAGAGGAACTGAAAGCACAAATGCAGGCTCTTGCATTGCAACAGGGAGCAGGGGCGGATAGAGATGAGGTTCGCTGGGAAATGGAAACTCCGGAGCATAACCTCAGGAGCCCTAGTACCAGAGGCCCTCATACCTCTCAGTCCCTGGACTCTGCCACCCCCATGTCCCCTGGCGCACGTGAGCACAGGACCACAGGGATGGCAGATTACTATCCAGCCAGAAGCATGGGGCTCATAGGCCAGTACCACCCAGGAATGGAGGGGTGGGCATCCGGGTATGGGCACCCAAGTACAGTACAGTTCAGTGGGGAACCCCAGGAGAGTAGGCCCATTAAGGGCATCCTGAAAACCTCTGCCCAGTTAGGTCAGTGGAGGGGGTACCCATCAAATCCTGGCAGCAAGGAGGAATCTGAAGACTCCTCTGAACTGCGCAGGACACAGGAGACCAGGTCCCCACATTCTGCCAGCCATTCCCAGGCTCGCAGAATCCGGGAAAACCTGGAAGATCAGACGGGAACCTCTGGGAGCAGTGCCTCTGAGTCCGAGGATGAATGGACAAGGGTTACCCGAACCAAAAAGGCCAATAAGGCAAAAAGGGCCTTGCTTAAGGACCCCTTAAAGCAGATTAAGGCGATCAGGAGCGTCATCACGCCTTACCATAAGAACGCTAAGTATTCTGTTTGGGAGCACT
This sequence comes from Ambystoma mexicanum, assembly GCF_040938575.1. NCBI lineage: Eukaryota > Metazoa > Chordata > Amphibia > Caudata > Ambystomatidae > Ambystoma > Ambystoma mexicanum. Next base: position 1,243,177,152 of record NC_090937.1, on the reverse strand, counting down.
TAGAGTTGTTTGAACAAATGATGGAGACTTTCCATTTGAAGGACAGCCAAAGCTGTATTCAATATGTAAAGTGGACATTCTCCCCGGAATACTCCAGTTTCTTTGCGGGGCTGGAGGATCAAAATCATTTAAGATGGTCCACATATAAGGCGGCCATCCTGAAACATTTTTCTGTTCACAGAAATCCTCAAGAGGCTCGCAAGGCAGCCTACAATTTGCAATGTGGGGAGGATCAGGCCCCACAAGAATTTGTGCAGGAGTTAAAGCGTGCTTTTGCACAGACCACAAGAAGGGTGCACACAGATAGTAGAGAGTTCATAAATACGTTTTTCCATGCCTTGCCCAAATACATCATGACCCAGCTCGTGAGGGATTTTCACGAGAAAAGATCCTTAGATTGGGTCATTGAACAGGCTACCCGGATCTATGAGGTGCAGAAACCGATAGATAGCAAAAGTAATGCCCAGAAAAACCCCAAAGCCAACACCACCCCTGCTGCTGCCAAGGTGGCAGAGGTAAAGGTCACCCCCGTTTTAGATTTGGAGATGGGGGGGCCTAAAAACCTACCTGCACCTAATAATGCTAGGCCCAGAAGGTCCTCGGGCCAGTCACAGACAGGGAGCCAGGGAGGCAGCCCCACAAATGGGGTCCCTCGCTCTTCTGATTATGTAAGTCCCCGTTACAAGGGAAACAGACCCATCCTGGGTTATGTGTGGACTCCTCCAGCCCAAGGGGGGGGATCCAGCCAAGCACCTAACCCAGGGAACTTCCCTCCTAACTTCCCACCGGAGGGCAGAAACTCTCCAAATCCTGGGCAGAACTTTTTCCCCAGGTATCCACCCAACTTTCAGCCCCAAAACCATCCATCCTTCTTTCCCCAATTCCCTGAGCCCAGACCACTGAATCCGGGAGAGGGGAGGCCAAGGGTGGAGGGGTACCCAAATCTTCCCAACCCGGGGTATTACCAGAGGAGGGATAGCTACCCTTCCCGGGATCAGCCCAGGGGAGAAAACAGGGCCCCGTATCAGCCTGAGCGGGTTTCCCAGTTAGAGCGCCAGGTTCAAAACATGGCGCGGGATATGGGTCATATACTGAGGGCGCAGCAGAACCCTCAGATCAGCATGCCGGCGCAGAACGCACCCAACTCTGGACCTGGTGCTCCAGAACAATGACGGGGGCAGCACCCCGATAACTCACCGGTTCCCAGGGAAGAGGCACAAGGGGAAGGGGGGTGTAAAGCCTTGGAGGAAGCTTCCTTCCTCACTTGTAAACAGCCCCTGGAAACCCAGGAACCGGAAACAAAATCTCTTGCCCCTGAAAGTCTGCCTCCTAAGGAGCAGAGGGGGGGTAGGAGAAACAAAAGACCCAAACAGACTCAGTTTGAGGAGGAGGTACAGATCTTACAATTTGAGGGAGAGGGATCCTCAGAGGATCCTGAGAAAAGGATCTTCTCCTTCAGAGAGGGGGGAACTCCTCCCAAAGAAAAATGGGTCCCTAGGAATGCAAATCCAGACTGGGGAGATGTGGAGACTGAGCTACCGCCGCCCACCATCTCATCCCAGAACCAACAGCAAGAAAATCCCCGGGTTCAAACCCATACTGGGGACTGCCTCCAAAAAGGGGGGGGCGGCCCAGAACTGGAACCAGGGGAACCCACAATGGCTCTGATCTCCAGTTGCCAACTTTTTCTTTCAGATTCCCAAGGCTCTCCACAGAATTCTGCCCAAAATTCTTCTCTCGCGATGTCCAAAACCAGAAAATTAGCCCACCAGTTGTCCAAAAATGTACATTATCTGTGCCCCCTTGAGGAGAAGGAGGGAAGATATTATGCCCCGGTACAAGTACAGGGGCAGGGTACAATCTCGGCACTGGTGGACACTGGATCTCAAGCTACCCTTCTGTCCAGAAGGGCCTTTGACGAACTGAATGCAGGAAGGGGAGAGAATTACCAAATTCCTCTCACCTCTCTTCCGGGACAACTACAGAACTTTGACGGGAAGGAAATTCCCGTTGAGGGGACTGCAGACTTGGACATTAAAATTGGGCGACATAAATTGAAACACCCGGTCATAGTTGTGACCCCAGAGGGCACCCCTTGTTTACTAGGGAATGACCTCCTGAGAAGGTTGTCACCCCTAATAGATTGTGTAAACAAGGTCCTCTGGACCCAGACTAGCCGACCAATAAAATTAAAACAGAGTGTCAACCATGTTAGTTTAAACGGCACATGCCACATGGTTGAACAAAAATCTGACCAAGTAGAATTTCACTTCCAGAACAACCAAATTCCAGATGTGACAGTAATAGCAGTAGGACAACAGACTGGTGATGGGGGGTCCTCTCTGTTTCTGAAAATCAACCTTCCTTCCAGTCTAAAGTGGTATTCCACGCTGGAAGGAAACACTCTGAAATTCTATACCAATCCACAACCTGAAACTCCCACTCCTATAGTCCAGAAAGATGTGAAATCAGCTCAGAGCCTGGCTGATATTCAGCAAATTGGAGAGCAGTTGTTCATCCCTGTTCAGTTAAATGATGGGAAGGACTCTGTTCTCGCTCGAGTGTGTGTGAACAACGGTAAGAGCTTCATCAGCGAAGCCATGTTTCGCCAACTTCCAAAAGATCCAGCCATTCCCACCTTCAAACTGATAGACAAATGGGAAATGGACCTGGAAGCACACAATTCAAAACATCTCCTGCCAAGCAGGTGTATGCTCAAAATCTCCATTGGCAACAAGAGCATAGTCCATAATTGTTGGGTCGGGCGAGACGTCACTGCCGCCTTTTACTTAGGCAGTGACATTCTCAATCGCTTTGCCATTTGTTTGGACCTAATAAACTTCAAAGCTTGGTCCCGATTAGCGGATAATCCCATGGGCTTTGATGATCCAGAAAAAGCATTTAGGTCAGCTCAATTGCTACCTTATGCAGTTGAAATTCAGGTTAAAGAGGAAGTCACCATCCCAGAAAGGACCCGACAATTCTCCCTGGAAGTGAAAGTTAAAAGGGGACAAGAGTTGAAAAACCCTGATACTTACATACATCTAAATGCTTCTTTCCAACAGCAAGGGTTGGGGGTAAACCCAACACCATTAGTCAATATAGAACATGACACTATTCCAATAGAGGTGGATAACAGCGACTTAAAGAGTATTACTCTAGCCGCAGGCACCATTATTGGAATGGCGGTTGATGACCGACATTTCTCCATTGATCTTGTAAATGAACTGTTAGGACCAATCCCCAAGGACTGCTTTGACAGTGACAGTGATGACAATACAACACCAGACAGGATCTTTACCCGGCATGGGGGGAACTTCCTGGTGTACACTTCTTGCCCCTATGGTAAGGAAGATGTGACTTGTGACTTCAGGAGGGATGAGGTGATTTTCCAGGTTCATGAAGGCTGCCTTTCCCACCTGAAGCCTCCGGTCCAAATCAGCACTCTGACCAGGGACTTCTCCACCCAGCTGGAGGAGGCCGCGGAGATAGCCAGACCAGAAGTCTTTCCAGGCTTCAGGCAGATGGTGGAAGAGAGAGTCAACCTAGCGGATGCCTGTGTGACTCTGGAACAAAAGCAAAAGTTGAAACAAGTTTTCTTGGATTTCCAAGATCTCTTTGCGGTAGACTCATATGACTGTGGTCGCACTGACATCCACACAACAACAATCCCCACGGACCCTGGCATGACTCCTGTGTTTGTGAAGCAATATCGCTTGCCTCTCGCATCAATGGAGTCCCTTACTGAAATAATTAAGAACCTTGAGTCCCGGGGAATAATCCGTCCAGTCCACAGCACCTTCAATAATCCGGTGCTGGGAATATTGAAGCCAAACGGCCAGTGGAGACTCTGCGCCGACCTCAGGGAGCTCAACAAACGGGTCCATACTTCCCGATGGCCTCTGCCCTACATTGACCAAGGTCTGGCCCAGATTCAGGGGTCACAGGTATTCACTGCAATAGACCTGACCAATGGGTACTGGACCGTGCCTGTCAGTAGGGAGGACCAATACAAACTGGCTTTTACCTTTGGGGGCCAGCAATACACATGGACCCGGACTCCCTTCGGATACCTCAACTCCGGCAATGAATTCAACATTTTTCTACACAAGGCCATGCCTGACTTGGGTGCAAGGGGTAACCTGGCTTATGTAGATGATGTCCTCATCAAAAGTTCATCTGTGGAGGAACACATAGCGGAGATCCGTTATGTTCTGACACAGTTGAGGGCCGCCGGAGCAAAACGTTCCTTTCAGAAAGCACAGTGGTGTAGAACCCGTGTTAATTTCTTGGGGCATGAGATTACTCCTCAGGGTCTCTGTCCCCAGGAAAAGAAAGTGGAAGCACTTCAGAAACTGAAAGACCCCACAACTCTGCGAGAACTAAGGAGCCTCCTTGGACTGACTAATTACAGCAGAAAGTTCATTGAGGGCTACGCAGAGATCACCAGACCCCTGATTCATCTCCTGAAGGGGGGGGTCAAGTGGGAATGGGGTCCAGAACAAGCCGAGGCGGTAAAACAACTCAAAAGAAGCCTCTCACAAGCGCCTTGCCTAGCTTACCCTGTCAGAAACAAGGAGTTCTTCCTGGAGACGGGGTTCTCTGATACGTGCTTGACGGCAGTATTATACCAAAAGCATGACAAGGTCAATAAAGTAATCTCCTATGCGAGCAAAACTTTATCCTCTGTGGAGGAAAAATTCAACGATTGTGAGAAGGCACTCCTGGCAACGGTGTGGGCATTGAAGAATTACCGCCCGTTTATCCAGGGGGAACACATCATAGTGGAGACTCCACACCAGCCTCTGCAATATCTCCAAAGTGACAGAATCCGGGCCGGAAATGTGAGTAATTCCCGAATTACTTCCTGGATTCTGTCAATGCAAGGCTTTCCTGTGGAGGTCAGATATGGCCAAAACAAGAAGAGTCCCCTCGCGCAAGGTCTGGCTGACTTGCATGATTGTGCCAGAGAAAACTGTCTCGAGGACGAAAGTCCGAAAATCAAGGACAACATGGAGGCATACCTTAATTCCCCACACAAAGTCTTTGAAGAAGACAAGTGTGAGGGAATGCCCACTGTGTATGTGGATGGATGCTCTTACCATGTTGACAACAACGGGGAGAAAGAACTGGTGGCCGGCGTAGGGAATGCATGGGTGAATGAGTCCCCAGAACCCTCCGCTGGATACAAAATCGGTCCCCGAAGTAGTCAGGTGGCAGAATTGATGGCTGTGCATCAGGCCATCCTCACTGCTGTCCAGCATCAACTCCACGAACTGGTCATAATCACAGATTCGGATTATGTACGGAACGGGTTCGTGGAGCACCTGGTTAATTGGAAAACCAGAGGCATGTTATGTGCTAACAACAAACCCTTGAAACATGGGAAGTTGATCCAAAACATTGATGATCTGGTCACATCGAATGGGATGACCATCTACTGGAAAAAGATCAAGGGTCATTCCAAAGTAGAGGGACCAGACAAAACTGGAAATGACTTAGCTGATCAGCTGGCCAAAACCGGGGCCATCCAAGGGGATCTAATTGAGATTGAGTCCCTGTTGGGGGAAATCCAGGTCACTGCTATCACTAGGTCCCAGACAAATGCTCACAACGACCTTTCAATTGCACAATGGAGTAAGGAGACCCCTGATGATGATTTGATTACTGCTCAGAAGGGGGATCCAATTATTGGTAAATTTTACCAGCACCTTGAGGACCCTGAGAACTTTCCCCTGACGGATACCGATTACATTGGGAAAGAGGACCTAAGAGTGTTGATGAAATGTCCAAAAATGTTCCGGATTCAAGACGGTTTGCTGGTAAGGAAATCCAAAGCTGGCCACGATCAGTGGGTGGTTCCTACCTCATTCCGAAGCCTGATGTTAAGTCACGCCCATGATGCGGCCACTGCCGGTCATAGGGGGTTTCACACAACATTGGAAATCTTAAGAGAGGTTGCATACTGGCCACACATGGGGCAGGACCTCGACCAATACTTGAAGGGGTGTCTTGTGTGTGCACAATTTCAGCCATCATCCCTCACGCACCGCGCGCCTCTCCAAAAGAGGGGAATGACACTGCCATGGTCAGATTTACAAATCGACTTTGTAGGCCCTGTGATTCGCTCGGCTAGGGGGAATAAGTACATGTTGACCGTGACATGCTTGTTTACCAAGTGGGTGGAATGTCTCCCAGCCCCAAACTGCAAGGCAGAAACGGCAGCTGCCTTGATGATTAACCACATCTTTTCCCGTTTTGGTCTACCTCAAAGGATTGAGTCAGACAGAGGTAGCCACTTCACCAGTGAAGTAATGACAAAGATGTGGGAGATACTCGGGGTCAAAAGGAAGTTGCATATTGCTTATCGGCCAGCTTCTTCTGGGGCAGTAGAGAGATATAACCGAACCATTGTGAGCATATTAAAGAAGTTTGTGGCAGATTCTGGGCCAAGTTGGGATATCCGATTACCTCTGGTCCTAATGGCTATCAGATCTACCCCTTCATCTGCAACCAAAATGTCACCATTTGAGTTGATGACTGGGCGCAAGATGGTGCTTCCTCAGCATTTGCTCTACAGGACCCAAGAGCAGACACTGATAAATGCCTCCACAACTCATGAGTATGTAGAGAATTTAAGGAAACACCTCCAACATGCTTTTGCGTATGCTCAGCGGAATCTAGAAAGATCAGCTGATAGCATGAAGACCCATTATGACCTGAAAACTTCCAGGAAGGAATATCAGGTGGGGGATCGGGTCTATCTATACAACTTCCAAAGGAACCAGGCCAAGCAGCGCAAATTTTTGCCTACATGGAAGGGACCCTTTGAGGTCATCGACAAGATCTCCCCTGTGGCCTACAAGATCCGCATCCCCAAAGGCGGTTCGGCAGAGGGGGAAGACAAGTGGGTCCACATAAACCAGTTGAAATGTTGCCATCCCAGGCACACTCTGCAACAACTGGAGGAATCCTCTGGAATCCTAGCGGGTACTGTATCAGACTAATTCAGTTCCAATCATAAAACATACCACATCTAGTCTCTAAAATATTGTGATTTGCATGAAACTGTCTCTTAGTTATACTGTTTTTTTTTTTCCAAAATAAGAATGTAATGTTTCGTGATGATGAAATGCATATGCTGCCCCACTATCTCAACGGTGGTGGAAAAACGTCTATGAATAGGTATTGCCGCTCTTCCTTTGTCGTCCTAGGAGAAAGAAAACCTTGAGACGGGCCAAGGAGGACGATCCGGAGACCGGGAGCTGAGACGCAACGGGCTCGGGGTACCGCCCAATATTCCCATCAGGACCGGCGAGGAGAACCGATCGATCCGACCGGATGGAGGAAAAGATGCTGAACTGTGCCATCTATTGGAAGAAGATGAGGAAACATCCCAGATCTTGCGAGTCCCATCAGTGAAACCGAATGGCCATCGCAAGAGGGGGGCTTGTGGGATGTATTTACCCATGCATCCGAGCCCTACCTCAAAACTGTGCAGTACTGACATGAAAACATCATGATGGCCAGAGCTTCCCAGAAAATGCACAGGGAAATGCAGGAAGAATAGGCTGCCACCCATTTTTGCCGATGTTATGGGCACAGAAGGACACTGCCTAAAACCACCATTGGACTACCCGCACAGTAGTCTGAAACCATTGGGAATGGCAATGCTGATTGCCAAATGCAACCTAGAATTGTGGGGAATTCATTCTTAAATCCCAAAAATGGGTGCAGTACCAGTACTCACCACTATCCAAAAGCCGGCGTTTTAAAACCACCCTGTGTTCCTCTGAAGGCAAGCCAAAGTGCCTATTTCAAACATTGCAATATGTGCAAAATATTCACTGAACACCAGCAGACATTGGTAGAATGGAGTTTTGTGTGCCTACAAAATCTGGGAAATGAAGATCATAAGACAAGGTTTATAACAAGACTGGCTGAGCTGTGGATTGCAGCAGTTTAAGTTGCACTGGATTTAAAGACACTAAAATCGAAAATGTTTAGATTAAATGAGTGACCTATGTTTGGTGTCACATGCCTTTGTAACTGTTGAAATGCCATAGTTTTGCACTTAGAATCAGCATTCTAGCTGCATATGTAAAAATGTTTAGTTTTATTTGAATGCAGGAACTGGGGAACAAAAAGTGACATTTTATCTGAAACTGGCTTAAAGAGATTCCAATTCTGCCTGGCAACTACCCCCATCAGGAGTGAAACTTGAGTCACAGCTGTGTTCCCAGGCCTAGCTGCCCTTTTGCTGCTCACACTAAGGATATGCCATCTATCTGATAATTGAATTACCTGTGCTCTGCAGGAGAGTGAACAATGCAACTCCCTTCACCCAGGCAGAGGGTTTATTGAGAGGATCATAAATGGCTTCCTCTTGAACAATGAGCCTCTCCTGACTCAGGCAAAGGTTTTATTACAGCAGTCGTAAAATGTAGCTTCCTCTTGGCAGAAGCTGGGAGGAGCACTGCCTGTGAGAGCAAGCTGGCTTGGCAGAACTGGATAAACCAGTATTTCTACCTTGTGCTGAGAGGAAACCACACCCCTTTGGAGCCAGAACATAACTCTAAAAAGATGAATAACTCATAGAGCGGACATGTGAAAATTTTATAAATGATACCATAATTCTTGTGATTTTTCTGCCCACAGTTTAAGAGGTTTTTAGAACCGGTGGTATGTTCAGGGGGGTGTCAGCGGAAAAGTGGATATAACTCTAAATGTATGCATGTTAAAAATCTGAAACTTCATTAGTTAATGTCCATACTCCCTGCGCACATGTATGTAAAGTTGGGTCAATGTCAGAAATTGAAAAATCAATTAAAAAGTGAAATATGTGCCATTTCTGAATGCAAGCTCCCAGGAAGAGCAGAGTTTGAACAGGGGATACCTCCTGTAATGCATGATGGGTGCATATGATTTTAAAACAATATGTACCTCTGCAAATATGTATTTGTTTCAAATCTAGATTTGTGTGTAAGTTGACAGGAGGAGTGGACTTTCTGCAGGCTGTAAAATGACATCACTCTGACCCAACCTAGCTCCCCCAATCAAATGATAAATGGAAGTTTGACCAATTAGAAGCTGAGAGAGAGGTAGGGTCAGTGATGCTAGAACACACCCACATTCTAAACACATAAAAGCAGACAGACAGGACAGATAGGGACCTTCAATTCCATCTGCAGCGGGACGCTCTGCCGGAAAAATCCATACTTACCTCCATCAACCTCCAGAAAGCCAAACTAGAGACTTCAATCTATCCAGAACTAAGAGACCAGACCAGAGAGAAAGCAGTGCTGTACCCAGAGAGACCCAGACCAGCAGAGAGAGCTGACCCAGATCACTGTGAAGTGCAGAGACCAGAGGCGAGTTTAAAACCTGACCAGATCCATGGCGAGGCCCATTTCACTCAAGAATATAGTGTGAGTACCTAGAAAACTGTGCAGAACCAATCTCCTAGTTAAAATAATATAATGCAATCCTATTTTAATCTAAGTAGAACTGTCTCCTAACTGTCACCTGTCATTTGCAAAGCTGTCACTTGTCATTTTCTAGTTGCAAGCTGCACGTGTCTTTTTGAACTTTAACATTTCAAATCTGAAAAACGACCTTTATTTAATCGGTCATAACTCTGCAACCGTTTGTGCTAGAGACTTGCAGTAACTTTCAATTGGAAGATGAGATCCTAGGCTTTCCTAGGACCCCAAAATGATAGAGATAGTCCTTGTGGTTCCTCTGTAATAGCGCTCGGCGCATCCGCGAATTTTACAGCGATTTGCAAATTTCTCCACATGTAAAATCAGCTGCTGCTTGCCTTCCATTTGCCAGAAATTCGTTTAACCTGCTAGCTATCCCTGCATCATTGCTAGTGTGAACCTGGACTAATATTAACTAGATACCACTCACCCTGAACCTCTGAAAGGGAATTAAAAGCATTTCCAGCATATTTCTCATCCATTGCTAGCACATATCAAAGCATTTTGCCTGTGTTTTCAAAACTCCTATCTGTTTTCTGTAGTGTAAGCTTGCTGGGGTGAACTGATTTACATTGATTGCATTTCTGAGAACTGTGTGTTTTCCTTCCATTTCCTTGCCTTGCATCAAGGGGGGGGAGGGGATTGCCAGAGAAAAGTGATTACATTGTTTGGTTGAAATCATATTGAGTATTTTCTGTACTGCATTCATTGAATATTGCATCCACCTGAGCTTACATAAAGCATCCTCTACCACATTATACTTTTGTTCCTATTTACCAGTGTGCTACCTTATCCATTTCATGTCAACTCATTAGTGATTATAAGAAGTGTGCTAGTGCCAGATTCTCCGTTGTTGATCTTTATCATATCAGATTAAGTGTGCTATTCAATTATTAATTTATTATAAAGTGTGATATATATATTTTAAATTATCAAATAAACCTTTTAAACTTGCAAAACAGAACTACTTCTTGGCTCAGTGGGGTCAGGGGGATTCCAAGAGAGGGGTGTTATATAGGGGTAGTCATCCAGAACGCATGAACTGGACATAAAGATATATCAATAAGGGTTTTCATTCAGTATTCTAGACTAGGCGTTAACTTAGCTGTAGTGCTGAATTGAATCCTCTTACAACTTGGACATCATTGTCATGGCCTTCTGTAGTCCAGGCTTAGGAGTGGCACGAACCAACCACCCCCTCTAGGGTTTTGGCGCCTGCAAGTTTGGTGCTTACACAGGCATCCGCAACCCCAGCGGGGAAAGAGGGTTAGGGAACGTTGCTTGGATAGGTACGGGAAGCAGGAACACCGAGTAGAGGGTACAGGGTTTAAAATTGGATAGGACTCCGGGTGATTAGGGGAAAAAAAACATACAAAATTGAATTACACATTCATCCATGCATTAGTGCACCCCCCAGCAAGCCTATGCAGAGCAGTTTGAAAGAAAAACAACAAGACACTTAGCTCTGGTTTTGAGTGCTGGCCTCCTGCCTGCGCACTCTCAGGTCCGGTTACAGGAGCACTGCAATGCTGTAAAGAGAGCCACAGTCAATAATCTGTACATGCCCATTACACAAAAACACACCACCAAACATGCCCCATAGCAACAAACTACTCTACAAACAGACAATCTGGTGTAGATGCTTCGTACCCATATATAACATTACCCCTGTGATGGGTCATACACAGTCATACATAGTCAATGCAGTAAGTCAGCCGCCGGTGGTTGCGTGGCAAATGGAACACTAATGTGTCACAATTCACACAACATGCAATGTTCCCTGGGTAAGCAGACAGACCCATATAGCAAGGCATGACTTCAGAACAAGTTGTGTTCCACCATGACCGAAACAAAGTTGGCAGTGCATGTATCAAAATGTACATGGAAATGAAATGCACTGCACCCAAGTATGTCCCTTGCTGTATGTCCCTGTGAGCTGCCCCTTTCCATGTCTCGGAAGGCTACATGGTTGATACAAGTGCCTCAATGGACCTTGGTGTACCGGAGGGTATGTGCCACTGCCCCTGCCTCAATGGACCTTGGTGTACCGGAGGGTATGTGCCACTGCCCCTGCAGGTGTCCCAGACAACCTTACAATCAACAGCCATCAGTACACCAACACATCTGAGCTGCATTGTTTGCTTCAACACCAATATTCGTCCAAGCTCACCCTCAGTGACTAAGCCTGCATGTGCAACTCGCCTGGTGCAAGCTTTGCTGTGTTGTGGCCCCCCTGTGCTGCTCACCTTGCCTGGAGTTCCTTGGAACACGTCAGCAGTTCTAGGATGTAGGTCTGCAATCCCTGTGCCTCTGCTTGTGCACACATGTGCATGTGGGCACCAACAAACGTGTCCAGAATTCAGACGTCCAATGGGCCATGTCTGCTGGCAAAGGTGCTCTGGAGGCTCACCCCCCTGCAGAAAGGGCATGAAACACATGATTAATGCTTTAAAGTCATCTGTGTGTGTCTCTTCAGGCATCTCATTACTTGACCATGTCAGAGACTTACATCAGAAATCACACCATCAGTCCGTCTTTCACATCCAAAGTGTGGAACACACTATCTACGGCATGAATTGCAACAAGCACGTGTACAGTAAAGATAAGAAACATACTACACAATGCATAGCAATGAATGTACACATTAATCATGAAACACCCCATCTAGCAAAAGCTGAACAGTGGACAATAACACCGAAATCATCCCCACTAGGGGTGTCAACACAAGTCACACAGCACCAGACATGCCACAGATATGACAGTCAAAAGCCCTTGTGTAATAGGTTGTCACACCGAACCATCCTTGCGAGCTCATGGATAAGGGAGGCATGAGTGGCATATGTGAGTCAAGGACCACATTACTTAATTAAACTAACTATCAAACAGAAACTTAACTAACTAAACTAAAAGAAAAATCAAAAATGGCCACATACGACCCGGGGGGAGGGGAGGCACCCCGGAGGGGGGAAGTACAGGGTGCTGCTCAACACCCACATGCGATGATGCTGAGCCAAAAAAAAAACCTCCATGGGCTCAACGCCTGCACAGCCCGACCTATGTGGGAGATAGATGGTCGTCCGAGTCTGGCTCATCATGGAAAGGAGGACGTGGCACAGTAGCCTGGCCACGCCTAGCCACAGCTTGCCCCTCGTCGGCAGCAAGTCTGCCGGACGGGTGAGCCTGGTTCTGTGTGGCGATGTGACGTAGGTCTGCATGCAGAACCTCACGTGATACACGTGCTTCCTCTTGTAAGGTAGCACGTGTAACACAGAGTTCCTCCTGCAAGGCCTGGCTGGACAACCGCTGCACCTCCCGGCAAGCCTGTAGCTCAGCCGAGATGGTACGCTCAAGCTGTGCAAACCTCTCCTGCAGAAAGGGCATGAAACACATGATTAATGCTTTAAAGTCATCTGTGTGTGTCTCTTCAGGCATCTCATTACTTGACCATGTCAGAGACTTACATCAGAAATCACACCATCAGTCCGTCTTTCACATCCAAAGTGTGGAACACACTATCTACGGCATGAATTGCAACAAGCACGTGTACAGTAAAGATAAGAAACATACTACACAATGCATAGCAATGAATGTACACATTAATCATGAAACACCCCATCTAGCAAAAGCTGAACAGTGGACAATAACATCGAAATCATCCCCACTAGGGGTGTCAACACAAGTCACACAGCACCAGACATGCCACAGATATGACAGTCAAAAGCCCTTGTGTAATAGGTTGTCACACCGAACCATCCTTGCGAGCCCATGGATAAGGGAGGCAGGAGTGGCATATGTGAGTCAAGGACCACATTACCTAATTAAACTAACTATCAAACAGAAACTTAACTAACTAAACTAAAAGAAAAATCAAAAATGGCCACATACGACCCGGGGGGAGGGGAGGCACCCCGGAGGGGGGAAGTACAGGGTGCTGCTCAACACCCACATGCGATGATGCTGAGCCAAAAAAAAAACCTCCATGGGCTTAACGCCTGCACAGCCCGACCTATGTGGGAGATAGATGGTCGTCCGAGTCTGGCTCATCATGGAAAGGAGGACGTGGCACAGTAGCCTGGCCACGCCTAGCCACAGCTTGCCCCCTCGTCGGCAGCAAGTCTGCCGGACGGGTGAGCCTGGTTCTGTGTGGCGATGTGACGTAGGTCTGCATGCAGAACCTCACGTGATACACGTGCTTCCTCTTGTAAGGTAGCACGTGTAACACAGAGTTCCTCCTGCAAGGCCTGGCTGGACAACCGCTGCACCTCCCGGCAAGCCTGTAGCTCAGCCGAGATGGTACGCTCAAGCTGTGCAAACCTCTCCTCTGCCCGCTGCCTCTGGGACATCATAAGGACACCCAGAGTGGATTTGAGGGAAGCATACACCTCCCTCAGGGCATCCATGTGCGCCTCTGCTTGAGCAGCAATTGCTTGACGCAGAGACGACATTTCAGCCTGGCGTGCCCTGTCTGAGGCCGCCATGCCCAGCTTGAGCGAGCGGGCCGTAGACCGTGCCGCCTGCTGCTGGAGAAGCACCTGCCTAGCAGGGGGGAGCACAGATCGGGCCACACGCTCCATGCTCTCAGCGATGTTCTCCATTGCTGCCCCCTGCCGTTCTGAATTGGCAGTCATGTCTTGCTCCCACTCAGTATACTGTGGTTGTGCGCGGCGACTGCGTTGCCGGGCTTGACCCCTGCGGGACCCAAGGACCGGGTGTCCTCGCTGTGTTGGCACCGCCCGCGGCTGCACGACTACATACCCCCGTCAACGTGATGTCCCAGGCACATCAGTGACTGGTGTGGAGGGTGACCCTGCATCCCGATCCACCACGGAGGGAGGAACCAAGACTGTCTGATCCCTCAGTGCAGGTGTCGCAGACAGAGGAGTGTCCACATCAGAATCACTCACCCCTGACACATGGACTTGATGCTCTTCCAACTCAACATGGACGTCAGAGTCGTCATCAAGGCTGGACTCATAGGCAGCCAGAGACAAGATGGACTGTTGCACTTGGGGGTTTTCGTGGTCTACCACCCCACGACCCCCACTTGTGCCGGGTTGATGCAGTGGTAACAACCCTGTGTCTGGCATGACAACACCATCCTCCGCCTCCATTGCGTCATCACCTGAAAAATAGAGAGAAAAAAGGTCACTACACATGTCAGAAGCACACAACACACACACACACCCACAACAAACGCATCAGGCAGACATGTGACACACAACATATAACCTGGCATGCATGCTGGGTCAACTTTGAATTGCTTCTGTGATCAGACCTGTTCAAAGGTGGCAGTTTCCATAGAGGTGGGTCTATGCAGTGCAGAAAATGTGTACGTCACTCACTACCTACATGTACAAGGACTCCATGGTGTGTGCCAGGAAATGTGAAGGCAGTGCATGGTCAAATTCAGGCATCACGTGCATTGTGCATTCAATGTGTACCATATCTAGAAGCCAAGCACCCCTCCACCCCAGTACCAAAGCAGGGATGCCTAGCATGGTATCAAAAGGCTGACCATACACCTGTGTATTGACAGGCAGTGTTGACTGGCATCAACAGCTTAATGTGATTCAAGTGACAACACTGCAAATGATGATGGGACAGTAAGCAGGACACATGATGAAAACTCTGGAGGCCGCCCACGTGTGAAGAAGACACAACAACAGTTGGACAGAGTCATTGGCCATTGAACAGGCTGAGGCCTGTGAGCCACACAGATTGTCAGACCCTAAACATGTGTGCAACGCAGTTCTGAGCCACAGTTGACATGGGAAGGCTGATGAGATGCCATGCAATGTATGTAACCAAGGACTTGTATTACAGTGATCATCCAGTCAAGGACACATAGGGGCATGCGTGCAATGCACATGGAGCATGAATGGGCACTCATGCCCCTGCGGGACATCTGACCTATGCACAGTACAAGTGAGATAGCCTGCATCAAGTACTAAGGCTGTACCACATGGCATATTTCTGGCAGATTCTACGCTGGAAGTTAGCATCTACACAGGACGCATGAACAGGAAAGTACACATTGGCAAGATTGAAGCAGACCAGTGCAAAGGTGGAACTGGGGTGCAGAGTGGCGGTGGAGGGGCAAGGGAGCATGCCTACATGGAGTCCCCGCATGCAGGCAGAGGAGACATGCATCACGGAAGCATTGCATTACTTACACATCAGAACCATGTACACGTCACATGTAGTGGCAATCATGCACAACACATCCCACAAGTGAAACACACACGTCCTCAACAAACACGCATCAACACTCACTGGACTGGGCATCAAAGTCCAGCATCTCTCCCACTCCTTCGACCAATTCAGGTGGTATGAACTCCGCAATGAGTGCCTCATGCGGAGTGAGCTCTTCCTCCTCTGGTGTAGGCCCACCGCCAGTCACCAGAGTCAAGTTGTAATTAGAGGCACGCTTAGCCTTAGTGCTGCGTTTGATGTCATTCCAACGCTTTTTGCACTCTTGCGCCGTGCGCACCTCATGGCCAAATGAACTGACATGTTCCGCAACATGCTTCCAGTGGGTGTCACGTTGGGCAGCCGTAGTCTGACTATTGGCACCCACTAGCATATCACGGCTGTGGCCCCGCACGTAGCGCATGAGGAAGTCCAGTTCCAGCTTGCAGAAAGGCTTCTTCCTCGACGTGCAGGAGGTCGTGGCTGTGTGTGGGGTCCCAGCCTGTGCTGCAGGTGCAACCTTCCTCCTCTTGGACTGTGGCGCAGACCCTGATTGGCTAATGCCGCCCTGACCAGTATGGCCAGTGGGTTCGATGGATTGAGCCAAGGCAGTGGCAGGTGGAGGGCCGACCAAAGGCCTGACTTGTGTCAGTGGCAGCTGGGTGCCCTCTAATGGACCCTGCGCAGCAACATCAGCTGTGGCAGGGACATTGACCGCAACTGTCCTGGTTGGCAGACTCACAACCGGGGTGTTGTTGGGTGCATCTGCCCCTGCACTTGCCAACACCCGGCTATTCGGGGCAGCAGATGACATAACTGCCCCAGGGACACGTGTCTTGGTCTGAGCAGCCCGGCCTGCCCCTATGGTTTCCCTCCTGGCCTGTTGGAAATCTACCAAGGGCTCCTCAAGTGCCAACGCAGCCTGCGCTGGTAGACCCTGAGCCTGGGTGGCGGTGTCCACAGCTGCACCTGCAGCTACCACTACCCTTGGGCCCGTGGCAGTCGATGGAACGGACTGCCGCGTCACACTGGCGCCAGTGCTAGATGCAGAAGCATGCATTCTCCGGAACCACAGGGGGTGGTGGCATGGCTGCACGGACACATGGCACAACATTGTGCTCAAGTGGCTCACCCCTGCCTCTTCCCCCTCTGTGGCCGCCCTGGTCTCCCTGGAGTTCCCCTACTCCCTGGTCACCACGGCCACGTCCCCGACCACGCCCGCCAAGAGGAGTACGCCCAGCTGAGGCGCCCCTCACCTTTGGTGTCCTCCCAACCATGGCACAGATGTAGTAGTGCCGGCACAGATGGAGTAGTGCCAATGGGAGGTGTACACCACAATTGACCTGGGCAATTGGGGTGAAGGGGGTGGGAAGCAAGATGTTAACAGCCCCCCTGCACCTGCAAGGCTGTATGTGACCCCGGTGATGTAGTGACGGTCACGCAACGCTCAGGCACCCCAAAACTGCAGTAAAACCGTGCACACAACCCTGCAGCCTACGTGCGTGGATTCAACCTCCCGCAGTAAGCGGTGGCACCCAGTAACACGAATAACGCATACGCGTGGGACACGCAGGCTACTATGACATCGAAAATGGGTGCGATATACAGGGGCACCCGCAGTGGGAAAAAGAGCGTGTGCGACTCACCGTCTGACAAGCGCGATGCAGAAAAACACGCGTAGCCAATACCCCCGCCAAAAGAAGAGATACGTCCTTGATAGCTGTGAAGTTGTGATGGGGCGCGAAACAACAGGAAGCAGCAACACACGTCGGTCTCCACGAAAGGCACGTACAGTGAACTGCTGGCCCCGCTCACCTTTAACCCGTGCTGAGGGAAACGCCCACACGCGTCACGTCACTTACGCGCATGGGCCCTTTCCTCGGATTACACGCGGACGTGCAGTTTTTCACGCGCGCTGAAACGCCCATGCAGGCCTGCACGCGTCACGTCACAGGGGTGCTTGCGCTTGAAGGGCCTTCTGTCCAATTAAATTGCGTATGCGTGCAGACGCACTTATGCGCTAAGGGCCTTTCCTCGAATTACACGCTGACGTGCAGAATTTTCACGTGCCAAATCACTCCGTATCAAGCTGGCCACGCGTAAGCACACAGAAGACCACGCTCCTGCCCAGAAGGCCGAATTACTGCCCCCCAGAGCCCCGAGCACGCTCCCACCTGCCCTCTGCTGCTGCCTGACTGCCTGCTGCCCACGTGCCCTGCCATTTGCTGCCTGCACATCAGCCAGGGGTGCTGTTGCTGTGACCACCCCTGCTGGAACCGAAGACTCCCGACTGGGATTCCATCGCTCCACAGCCCAGCCCCAGGACCCAGTTTCCCATCCACTCCTGCCTCTGGGGTTGTCATGTCGGGCACTGCAACATCTGGCACCACTGACAACCCCCGGCCAGAGAGGCAGAGGGGCACCAGCTTCAGTGCCAGGGAAGATGGTGTCCTGGTGGAGCAAGTCCTGGGGCAGTATGATGCCCTCTTCGGAAGTTCCCGCGCCAACAAGGAAGGACGGACTCGGATCTGGACGGACATCGTGACTGCCATCAACGTGGAGGGGGTGGCAGTCTGTGACTTCCAACATGTCAAGAAGCACTGGGAGGACTTCAGGTCCAGGACCCTCAACAAGGCCCGGCGCCTCTTGAAGGCAGCGGAAGCTAAGGGGCGCCGGGGCCACTTGTCGGAAGATCAGATGAGGGTCCTGGAACGCATATCCCCAGCGCTCCACGTCCAGGTCCTTGAGAGGGATACCCGTCTGGAGTCAGGCAGTAAGTGTACATGCATCCTGATTGTAAGCTGTGCATGTGGTGATGTTTCAGTAGTGTTCAGGTTGCACATCTGTTTGTATGGGGTCGAGTATGGGTGGGGGTGTACAGTGCCGTGAGGCTAACACATGCGAGGCTAACACATGCGAGGGCTGTCATGTGTGAGACATGGATGGTGCTTGTGTGTGTAGGCTTGCATGCCAAATGCAGTTGTGTGGGCACACATGTTTGGATGAATGTGTATGTAAGTAGACATGTTCGTGATGTCACACATGTATGTTGTTTTCAGCTGCATGTATCAGCATGTGCATGTGTGTGTATTTGGGCACACATGTTTGGATGAATGTGTATGTAAGTAGACATGTTCGTGATGTCACACATATATGTTGTTTTCAGCTGCATGTATCAGCATGTGCATGTGTGTGTATTTGACAAGGGTGCAACAGTGATGCAACATGGATGCATGTGACAGTGGGATGTGGAAGCCTGATTGGCAGATGTGACATGGATGCCCATCTGAACACTGCAACACTTGGCAGAGGTGTACACATGAATGCAAGTGTGGTGGTGTGTGTACATGTGTAGTGCACTCCCTGTGTTGCATGTGATGTCTGGCTCACCATTGCCTGCTCATGCTGTTGTATGTGTATGGATGGTGCTGGCAGTTGCGATATGGCTGTGGTATGGCTCATGTGTGCAAGTTGAAATGACATGTGTGTTGGGGATTGTGATGGCATGTCTGAGGTTTGCCAATGCCACTCATGTACAACTGTCATGTATGTATGTGTCCATTGTACAGTGCCCTGATGCCTGTGCTTTATTTCTCCCTGTCTGCAGCGTCAACTGATGAAGAGGGCGGAGAAGGTGCTGTGGAGCACAGCGGCGGGGATCCCACCGCCAGCCGGAGACGCAAGGCCCGGCTCCCCTCCCAGGTTGAGATCTTGTCGGGGAGTGAGGAGTCCGGTGCCGCGCCCCAGGCCGCAGCTGCCGGGGGGAGGTCCAAGAGGTGGAGGTTGGAGTTGGACTCCTCGGCAGCAGAAGGGGTAGCTGGGACCCCACAGGGCCCAACGGGGGAAGATGGCACAGAGTCATCCAGGTTGGTTGGGGGTTTGGGGAGGAGGCCATGCAAGCAACAGAGACGGGGTCTGGAGGTGGGGATTCCACTGGTGCTAGTGGTGCAGTGCAGGACCAGGGACAGGAGGCAGCACAGGCTGCCACGGAGGTACCTGTGTGCAATCCTGTCCCTGATCCTGTCCCTGCATCATCTTGCACCAGCAGCGATGCCTACGTCCAGACCCGTTTCAGGCAGGGGATGAACTCACGACAACTGGCCTTCCTCTGCCTGCGGACGTGGCTATCCGGGTCCGGGTTGAGCCTGTCCTGACTGGTGTGGCGTTGCGTCAACGGGACATGCGAGGTGACCTGCAGTCTTTTCATGAGGAGACTGCACGTCATCTCGAATGGCTTGTTGACCGCATTGGCCTACTGGGACAGGTCACCCAGGCCGGATTCCTCCGTTTGATGGGGCTTGCTACGACCCCCTCACCAACTGAACCCCCTATGCACCAGTCGTCCTCCGTGCCATCTTCCCACCCATCAGTCACCTGGGTGCCCTGTGGAGCTGCCTCTGACGGTGCGGCCAGGCTGGTGGAGGAAGCATCCCTGCCACAGTCGGGAGTCGGACGTCCAGCAGGGGTGGCCACATCAACGACTGCACCCCAGCCAGCGGAGGATGTGCAGGCAGTAGGGGGCAGTGCACAGGCAGAGGCACAGCAGCAGCAGCAACGTGGTGGGAGCCATGATGGCTCGGGGCCTTCGACATCGGAGGGGCAGGCATCGGCCGGAGGGCAGGAGGACCCAGGACGGGAAGTGTCTTCCGTGTGGCAGCGGTTGGGCCACGCCATAGATGCGGAGCGGCAGCGGGCGGAAGAGGCACGGCTCATGATGGTCAGGGCGTAGAACTCAATGCGGAGGGCCCTGAGGCGGGCCGAGTGCCTCGAGGCAATCCGCAGGGGGTTGGAGGTGGACACGTCGACGGCCCTGCGGACCCTCGGGGCCATGGAGGAGGACCGCCTCCGGGACATTGAGCAGGAGTTCGATGATGCCCTGGCCCGGGACATCCAAAAGTGAGCCGTCGGACTAGCACGCTGCCCTTGTAAATAGTTCTGTAGTTAGTGTTAGGTTTCCTTTGGTTTTGCATTTTTTTTTTACCTTTTGGACGATGGGCCACATTTTTGTATATAGTTTTTTTTATTAGGTAGTGTTATTAGATACGTTTCATTTCTTCTGTTGGGATCATGGACCCTGGCTTGTTTTTCTGTATATAATTGACTGTTGGATTTTCATTTTTTTTTACAATTTACCCATGGAGCAATGGCTTTCAATTTTAATTTTCCATTGGATTTACTTTTGTGGACTGTGACTTTGGACACCTTTCCTTTGGATTATGATTTGTGGTTTTGCATTATTTCACGGACATGCTGCTTTTTTATTTTTTTAAATTCCCATTTTTGTTTGTTTATTTTTGATTCAATTTATGTTTCTTTTAATACATATTTTTTGTTCAAACTTCAATGTGTAGTATCATCTCATTGGTTTCATGCATATCATGATATGGGTTTTGAGATTCACTGACACCCATTGGGTGTATGTGAGGGACATGTGTTCATTTCCAAACTTGCAATTGGGGTTCTATCATGTTATTGCCATTTCTAATTGGGTGGATGCAATACTCGGGTGGGTGTTTGGCATTTTAAGGCTGACCATAGGGGCCAGGGATCTAGATTGTGATGACATGTTGGCTGGGGGACATGAGTGGGGGCATGCTGGCAGGTGCCCCACAGTGCTGGGGGGTGGGGCGCAGGGGGACATGAGTTGGACATGAGTGGGGGCCTGCTGGCAGGTGCCCCACAGTGCTGGGGGGTGGGGGTGCAGGGGGACATGAGTTGGGGCCTGGGGGAGGGTGCCCAACAGTACTGGGGGGTGGGGGTGCAGGGGGACATGAGTTGGATATGAGTGGAGGCCTGCTGGCAGGTGCCCCACTGTGCTGGGGGGTGGGGGTGCAGGGGGAAATGAGTTGGGGCCTGGTGGAGGGTGCCCCACAGTGCTGGGGGGTGGGGGTGCAGGGGGACATGAGTTGGACATGAGTGGGGGCCTGCTGGCAGGTACCCCACAGTGCTGGGGGGTGGGGGTGCAGGGGGACATGAGTTGGGGCCTAGTGGAGGGTGCCCCACAGTGCTGAGGGGTGGGGGTGCAGGGGGACATGAGTTGGGGCCTGGTGGAGGGTGCCCGACAGTGCTGGGGGGTGGGGGTGCAGGGGGACATGAGTTGGGGCCTGGTGGAGGGTGCCCCACAGTGCTGGGGGGTGGGCGTGCAGGGGGACATGAGTTGGACATGAGTGGGGGCCTGCTGGCAGGTGCCCCACAGTGCTGGGGGGTGGGGGTGCGGGGGGACATGAGTTGGGTCCTGGTGGAGGGTGCCCCACAGTGCTGGGGGTGGGGGTGCAGGGGGACATGAGTTGGGGCCTGGTGGATGGTGCCCCACAGTGCTGGGGGGTGGGAGTGCAGGGGGACATGAGTTGAGGCCTGGTGGAGGGTGCCCCACAGTGCTGGGGGGTGGGGGTACAGGGGACATGAATTGGACATGAGTGGGGGCCTGCTGGCAGGTGCCCCACAGTGCTGGGGGGTGCGGGTGCAGGGGGACATGTGTGGGGGCCTGGTGGAGGGTGCCCTGCACTGCTGGGGGGTGGGGGTGCAGGGGGACATGAGTTGGGGGCCTGGTGGAGGGTGCCCCACAGTGCTGGGGGGTGGGGGTGCAGGGGGACATGAGATGGACATGAGAGGGGGCCTGCTGGCAGGTGCCCCACTGTGCTGGGGGGGTGGGGGTGCAGGGGGACATGAGTTGGACATGAGTGGGGGCCTGCTGGCAGGTGCCCCACAGTGCTGGGGGGTGGGGGTGCAGGGGGACATGAGTTGGGGCCTGGTGGAGGGTGCCCCACAGTTGTGGGGGGTGGGGGTGCAGAGGGACATCAGTTGGGGCCTGGTGGAGGGTGCCCCACAGTGCTGGGGGGGTGCAGGGGGACATGAGTTGGGGCCTAGTGGAGGGTGCCCCACAGTGCTGGGGGGTGGGGGTGCAGGGGGACATGAGTTGGACATGAGTGGGGGCCTGCTGGCAGGTGCCCCACAGTGCTGGGGGGTGCGGGTGCAGGGGGACATGTGTGGGGGCCTGGTGGAGGGTGCCCTGCACTGCTGGGGGTTGGGGGTGCAGGGGGACATGAGTTGGGGGCCTGGTGGAGGGTGCCCCACAGTGCTGCTTGGTGGAGGTGCAGGGGGACATGATTTGGACATGAGTGGGGGCCTGCTGGCAGGTGCCCCACAGTGCTGGGGGGGTGGGGGTGCAGGGGGACATGAGTTGGACATGAGTGGGGGCCTGCTGGCAGGTGCCCCACAGTGCTGGGGGGTGGGGGTGCAGGGGGACATGAGTTGGGGCCTGGTGGAGGGTGCCCCACAGTGCTGGGGGTGGGGGTGCAGGGGGACATGAGTTGGAGCATGGTGGAGGGTGCCCCACAGTGCTAGGGGGTGGGGGTGCAGGGGGACATGAGTTGGGGGCCTGGTGGAGGGTGCCCCACAGTGCTGGGGGGTGTGGGTGCAGGGGGACATGTGTGGGGGCCTGGTGGAGGGTGCCCTGCACTGCTGGGGGGTGGGGGTGCAGGGGGACATGAGTTGGGGGCCTGGTGGAGGGTGCCCCACAGTGCTGGGGGGTGCAGGTGCAGGGGGACATGTGTGGGGGCCTGCTGGAGGGTGCCCTGCACTGCTGGGGCGTGGGGGTGCAGGGGGACATGAGTTGGGGGCCTGGTGGAGGGTGCCCCACAGTGCTGGGTGGTGGGGGTGCTGGGGGACATGAGTGGGGGTGCAGGGTAGTCCCCCGTGGTGTGGGCTGCCTGCAGGGGCCGTGGAGGTTGTGGAGCGAACACCTCGGAGGACCCACACGGCCAATTCACGTGTAGTACTCCACGGAACCCCTGAAATACACGTACCCTGCTGATATCGCGTGTGAAACTTCCCGCGCACCCCAAAATACACGTACCCTGATGGAATTGTATGTAGAACTTTCCGCGCACCCCTGAAATACACATACCCTGCTGAATTCACGTGTGTAACTTCCAGCGCACCCCTGATATACACATACCCTGATGGAATTGCGTGTAGAACTTTCCACGCACCCCTGAAATACACATACCCTGCTGAATTCACGTGTGTAACTTCCCACGCACCCCGAAATACACATACCCAGGACATTCACGTGTGGAACTTCCAGCGCACCCCTGATATACACGTACCCAGCTGAAATCGCATGTGAAACTTCCCACGCACCCCTGAAATACACGTACCACGCTCGCACAGGGCCAATCGCGTGTGAAACTTCCCGCGCACCCCAGTAATACACGTACCCTGCTGAATTCACGTGTGTAACTTTCCGCGCACCCCGAAATACACGTACCCAGGACTTTTGCGTGTGGAACTTCCAGCGCACCCCTGATATACACGTACCCTGATGAAATCGCGTGTAGAACTTTCCGCGCACCCCCGAAATACACGTACCCAGGACATTCGCATGTGGAACTTCCCGCGCACCCCTGAAATACACGTACCCTGCTGAATTCATGTGTGAAACTTCCCGCGCACCCCTGATGTACACGTACCCTGATGGAATCGCGTGTGGAACTTCCCGCGCACCCCTGAAATACACGTACCCAGCTGAAATAATGTGAGGAACTTCCCGCGCACCCCAGTGATACACGTACCCCGCTTGCCGTGCTGGTACAGGGTTAGCGCAGCCCTTTGCACTGGATTGGGGATTTTGATGGCTTTTCCCTGTGCAAGGGGCATTCTTGGGGGCGTAACTGGCGCTGCTGCAGGGTCGCTGTGCCACTGTATGCCACGGCTGGTTTTGGTGGCTGTAATCCATGAATACGCTGTGCGCGGAAATGTATTTTGGCGCACGCGGCTGGCGCAGGGATTTGCACGCGCACACTGTGCGCCAGCCGCGTGCGCCACTTGTGCGCTGAATTCTATGAATTACCCCCGTGATGTCTTCAGGATGTTGCACAGGTGTTCTATTATAATGTATAACAGGGTCTATATCCTTCACATTGTCCAGGATTGCGCCTCTGTATATGGGGTGGCTTGGGAAACACCCTAGGCTGTCAAAGACGGTTATTGTATCCTTGTTTATAAACATACCTATCCAATGGGTGCCTTCCTGATCTTGGGGATCAGTGTTCGCCACAAGGCTAATGGGTCGCTCATTACTTATGTCTCTTGGAAGGTTATCACATGAATACACACCCTTGAATGTTTTCTTAGCGTGTTTGTCTTTACTTAGAAAACGTTTGATCTGGTAAGTATCCATTACATGTCGTACAATACTTGTCATTGATTGTTGAGTTCCATAACCGAGTCAAATAGAGCCATAATAATTAGATTCACCGTGTTGGGTAAATTTGCAGCAAAGCGTACCTCTATGCATAGATTACCATTTCTAATAAGAATATAATGTCCGGTTGATGTATTATCAGGTCTCAAATCAAAAGCTAACAGAGTATAACCCCCATCATAATCGTCCCGGGGTATCACAAAACCTTTATCATGCAAGTGTTTACCGCTGATGGAGACAAGTCCCAAATACTCCCTAATTGTATTTTTTTGTTGAAAACTGGGGCTGGAGGCTTTAGACGGTATAACAACCCCGTCTTTAAAAAGAGCTGCGTAGTTGATGTTGTAATGTTTAAAATTAAAAGGGTTGCTGGTGTAAGCCCCAGAAAAAGCTGTGTTGTCCAAAAAACCAACAATGATTATTTTCGGTAACTGTTCAAGGAATAAGTTATCTTGACTGGCGACACGGCTACCCGCTGGAACACTGAAAATTTTCAAAGATGTCCGCTCCACCGGATATTTTAAGTTTGATACTTGTAGAGCATCAGCATGAGCTAATCTGACCGTGGGTGACACATTCACCCTTTTAATAAATAAACTAGCTGCTACTATGATCAGCTTGTAGGCTTCAGCATCATCACTGTTGAGGCAAAAAGCATCTTTGTTTCTAGAAAGTTTAATTTTCAGATCAACGCTGTTTACCATTAGTTTCTCCTGGAAAAATAGATCGGAGTGTAGACGGCCTAGTATATCAAAATTTCTGCTCCCTGTGGCATGTGCTGCTCTTTTTATAAAACTGGCATTAGCCCCATCTAGAGCATAATCCTCCATATGGCCTGCTGTGTCCTTATAGAAAAGCCCCCTTGTAAGTTGAGTGTCCAAAGCGTCATTGATGTAGTTCAAAATGCTTTCTATATAGGTCCTATAGGCGTACATGTTGTCGCTCTGTGTAATCAGACGGTTGCCTAGAGTAATATCCACCTGATTAAAGAGGGTAGCCACGGGGTAAGCAATCGTAGCAACTTTAGCTGTTGCTGGGATAGCTGATCCATCATCCTTTGTTATTTTACAAGTGAGGTAAAGTAACATTTCATTTAAATCCAGATACATCTCTGTTGAGCCTGATATATAAAACTCTATAGGCGCTAGCGGAGATAGTGCAGCAAGGGTAGCCACTTCCATGAAAAAGCTGTTTTCGATGCTAGTTTGTGTCGGGGGTACAGCAAACAGATAGAGTTCCGATTTCACACATTCCCCCGACGCACAATGGATAAACGCCATCTTTTAGAAAATATTAATGCCGGCCTAGTTTTATTTTTCTTGGCCGATCTGTTCTTGCGAGTTCTTTTTCTCTTCTGAGCAGTTTTCGTTGCTGATCCTGTTTTTTTATGCATCCCTGGAGGCCCCCATCTGTGCGATGTTTTCCTTTTCCTTTTGTTTGTGTTTTTTTCACATAAACCAGGCCAGAACCCTCTTGCGGTGGTTGGTTAAAACGATTTGCGATGGAGGTTGTAGCCGTAGACACCACATCCTTAGCAATATTTGTAGCTGCTGTTTTCACATGTGGTTTGGCTAATTCAAACCGCTTTCGTAGAAATGGCATAGCCCTTCGAAAGAGGCTTCTAAAAATACTTCTGAAACCCGCACCATACATAACGGGCGCCCCTTGAAAGTAAGGTTGATTGCCATAACCAGCTTGTCGGCGGTAATAATCCCTATAAACGTACGGCTCCCCATAGTTTTTCATAAATACCATGTTTTTAATAGTCTTTTTCTCTCCTAGGATGGAAGTGTAGTTTCACTAGGACCTTCCCGTATTTAAATGACACCAACTCCCCCTGTTCATCCCTTATCTGTTTATTGATGGTGTCAAAATGACTCTTAGAAACCAGTATATAATCAGGTTTAATATATTGTATATTAACAATGCCATTATTTTCACCTTTCATCTGGGCTGTTCTCATAAGGGGGGCGTAGGAGTCACCAACCCTTTGATATTCTACTATATCACTGTAGATCATAAGACTGTAAAAGCCCACATCAATATCAGCACGTGTTTTGTCCAAATCTTTAATACTTTTTACATGTTGAACGGTTCCCAAAACACGAAAAAGTTACCCAGTATATATAAACTGTAAGATCCGTCGATTTTAGAAATACTTTTCTCTGCACCTTATCCAGAAACAGAGTAACGTTCAATGTTTGCGAGACTTTTATTGATAGCCTCTAACAAAGCTTGTATACTGCTGTAAAATCCAGGAGGAAAACAGGCGTGTAACAGTTCAATAGGACCTTCATGCTTGATGGTAAATTTGGCCTCTCTTCTAGACACAGTGTCCCAGGTATGGGGGTATTGAATCTCCATTAGATCAGCTTCCCACAATCCTTGTAAATCAACGGGTTTGGCCATTTTAACACAATAATTTGATATTTCATTGTTGGGGAATGTATTGAGAGAAGTGTTACTGGGTAAGGTGATATAAAATCCACATCTTTCCATCTTCTCAGGGAGCGCCTTTGCTTTGTAGATCCTTTAGAGATGGAGCGCTAACCCAACTGTTACATTTCTCAGGCCACCCTGTCCATTTTACCAGACTTTGTTTTTTATTTCCTTTACCTTTACTCTGAAGAATTTTCTCAATCCTATAAAAGCGTTGGGGCTCATTGGTGACCTTCTGTAACTCTTCGGTGTAAAAACTACCGCTCACACCCTCACCATCGTAATCAACCAGCTGGTACATATTAACCCCCTCTTTCACAGACACTTCGGTCACTATAAATATTTTATCCGTAAATGATTGCTGATACCGCTTTGTAAAGACACCTTTAAGCTTGGAAACTCAGACATGGGCCCCCACTTGAAAGGATGGTTTCTTGACCTTCTTCATTACCATGTCAGCATACAAGTTTTTCGAAATGGTTAGGGAATTTTCAGACGTTACAGAATTTGGAGTCATTTTTATAGATCGATGATAGCTATCATTGTACACCTCTATAAAACATTGTAGTACGTCCACATAACGATGTGTATTCTTTGCTGTAAAAAATCTCCAAATCTTAGATTTTAAGGTTCTATTAAAGCATTCAACAATAGCCGCCTTAACCTCGTTGTACGTTATAAAATGATGTTTTAAAAGATTTTGGAAGGGTCTATTTAAAAACTCCTTGCCGGTATTCGTTTGTAATTTTACAGGCACCCGGCCTTTGCTAAAAACATGTTTGAAAGTGGCTGTCACTCTTGATCCGGTCTGATCCCTCAAAACTTCGGCAAAGGCGTATTTTGATCAAATATCAATAACCGTCAGGATGTACTGCGCCCCGTCGTTCTGCTTCCCATAGGGCCGCATATCTACTAAATCACACTGCCATTGTTCGTCTCTTTGGGAAACCACAGTTCTTCTTTTAAAACGTTTTCTAGCATTTTTATGAAGACTATATGCCTCTTCACCAGATAACCATTCCTTAACAGCTCTGTGTGAGATAGGTTTCTTGTCATGTTGTAGTTTTTTATAAAGAACATCAACACCCCCATAACTGCCAACACCGCTTTCATCATAATAGCTTTCATGCATGCTTCAATAAGAGATGTTCACCGCTGAAACACTTCAAAAAATAAACAAATGCATAATGGGTGAAAGATGATTTTATTACAACTCTTATACATATAGCATCTGACACAATGTCACCCTTTCTGATATTTTTTCTGCAGCCTTATAAATAGCATTCTACAAAATCCCCCGTTCCGCCCGCATATAACTCTGTATACATAAAACACTTGAGGCATTTAAAAGTTCATACAATTCGCGGTCCTGTAAAACGTATTCTTTAATGCTAAAGTAATGTTCATACAATTGCTCCAAAAACAGATGAAATACCGCTCTAGGGTGTAGATATAAAGAACCCATATCATATTTGTACAGATGCCAGTATTCATCCAATACCGGCAGCCAAGTGTTGGTACATATGTTACCTATACACATCAAACTTTTACAAAACGGCTCTGGTCGGGGGGTAGGTATCTGTACATATTTCAGGGTATCTGGGGCAATTCCCGATATCCGCTCTTTCAGCATAGCGTATAACAGTTTTTCCACACATACATGGCCAGGTTTCAGTTTACGATCCACACGCTTGCTGGCCCTTCAGAAATCTTATCCTAGAAACAAATATACACATATAAGAAACAAACTCTGGATATTTCTTCTCTCTTTAAAACAGTTTCCGGCGTGCTACACAAGACTTCAGGGTATTCCCAAAAGTGTATAGGTCACACAAATCTTTATCCATTAAACGGGCTACCCTTTTTCTAAAAAGCACAGGACCAGCCATTTGTAAAGATCTCAATTTTTTCTCAGGATTGCGGCAATGGTATATTTCTATCCATGTTTTAGATAAAACACTCTCCATGCTAGCATGCACACGCATGCCCATGCCTTAATATACAGCTTTAAGCAACTGAAAAGCTATATATGAATTCAACATAAAACATATCCGACGTATTGCTCTAGCGTGATAATTCAGAAGTAAACAGTCATGAACATCCTGTTGCGGGTCATCGCTTTTATGTCCATAGCACCAGCGGTAATAATCACGCATCAAGCATACTTTCACTACACAGGCCGCAAAAGCCTGAACAGCTGAGGTTTCCAAAAAAGTCATAGCGTCCTCTTCTTCTTCTTCAGAACTTTCAAAGCGTTTTAAACAAATACACTTCTTACACTTACACGGGCCTGTGTTGCTGGACTTTCGATCATTTGTGAACCTCACACACAGCAAAAATGTACGGTATTAAATGAAGACCGCTGACTTTCAGCGCCGTCAACTTTATCTGCCGTTTTCTTCAATTCAAAAAAGAAAGAAATGTAACTCTTCAATATATATATATATATATTTTACACATAGTTCACACAAATACACCCTTTTCCTACATACCAAATTGCACGTAACAGGTCCCTCCGCTTCCGCCTCCATAGCAACAGCGGCATCCATAGACAATCCGGCCTCCACAGCATCAGTCTCCATAAACATCCTATCTCCATCGGGACTTGTTTCCAACTCCGGGGTCATGGCCACCTCTGAAAAAAGCTCGTCCAAATCCCCCATATCCGCATACAAGGGCTCTTCAAGAGTCTTCATAGAGTCGTCCATAGCCTTCAGATCTGCCTCTGTATAGTCTGCATCCATTATACCAGCCTCTACACCATCAGCATCTTTAAAATGGTAAAAATCAGGAGGTGTCATATCACCCAGATTCATTAAAAAAAGGACCTGGCTCAACTCATCCTCATACGCCATCCCACTGTAAGTGGGGCATTGCGATTCCTCATCAGCTACAGGAATTATTGTTGTTGGACTTCTAGGATTATCAGCATTTTCAGCGGTGTTGCAGGCGTCTTTTCCTATGATATTCTTAGAGTAATAGCTGTAACGCTTCATGATTCAGGGGTATTGCTAGCGTTATGCAAATAGTACAGTCAGACTCCAAGAGCACCGTCTACCTCTCTCCAGAGTTCCTTCTCTATATATACACCACACTCTGCCCCTATGGGAAGGCACATAACTACATCACCCCCACAACACCCCCTGGCCTGCCCCCTGACATCACAACTTCATGCCTTCATCATCTCCCCAGATCCCTGGACCTTGACACCCTCGGGATGTCACCATACCTGCTGGACCACACCTAACCCAAAATATTACCTCATCCACGACATCACCACCGGAAAACACCCTTATCTATGCCTACTCACCCCTAAACACAAAACATGACATCACTATTAGGTTAGGCCTTAAGGGAAACTTCAGGGACACGCCCGTGATGTCACCATTCCTGCTGGACCACGCCTAACCCAAAGTATTACCTCATGCATGACATCACCACCGGGAAACGCACTTATCTATACTTACACCCCTTCACACAAAATATGACATCACTATTAGGTTAGGCCTTAGGGGAATCTTCAGGGACACACCCGTGATGTCACCATCCCTTCTGGACCACGCCTAACCCAAAATATTACCTCATCCATGACATCACAACCGGGAAACGACCTTATCTACGCCTACACCCCTAAACACAAAACATGACGTCACTATTAGGTTAGGCCTTAGGGGAAACTTCAGGGACACGCCCGTGATGTCACCATCTCTGCTGGACCATGCCTAGTCCCCAAAATATTACCTCATCCACGACATCACCACTGGGAAATGCCCTTTTCTATGACAACACGCCCCTGAACACAACACATGATTTCCCTGCAGCACAGGGACATCCGGTAAGGAGGGACCTGCGTTACCATGGACACGCCAAAGAGGCGGGACATCCGGTTGGTGCGTGGTTACTGCCTGTCAGTTAATGAAAGGTACATCCTAGTACTACTTAGGTCAATTCCAGAACTAGTATCAATCACCTCCAAAGATATCCAAGCAATTAGCTTCAATGACTCTTCCAATAAGGTCCTCATAGCTCTTGGCATTTATTAAAATGTTGTTAAACATTTGTTATGGAGGACAAGAAAGAAATTACAGTCTTCTGGTTTTTTCACTGTAACTACAGCTGTATCCTATACCACATTCAAATATGGCTCCTGAACCTGTGTCCTCCAACATCATCCCTCTAAATCGAAATTGCACCTGCAACCGTGCCTTGCAGAACACTCAAGGATCACTTGAGCCGAAGGCCCAGTCGATACCAACCTCAAAATTAATACGGCTCTCAAAAGAGATTCGGATAGAAGCCAATCAAAAACCTTGTTAGATTCACATATCCCAGACTTTACACTCTTGTACACTGTCTAGTGGAACACTAGAGGCTTCATGCACTTGCTGATTAGCAAAGCCAAAACACTATTAGATTACGATATCATTGTTCTGCAAGAAACATGGATAACTGGCCAACCACTCTGACCAAACTTCCAAATTGCACATATTGCAGCAAAAAAATTATCTAAAGGTTGTCTAACAGTTGGTCAGTTGGTTGCAGTGAAAATAGAGTCCAAGATTAATCATCAGTCCTTGGCCAATCCGTGTTCTGGCATCCAACTAGTAAAGCTGTCTACATCCAATATTCATCATCCTTTATTTCCATCTACAGCTTTACTAAATCTTTATTGGAATCCTGTAACTATTAGTGATGACTTGTTTCTTCTTCACATTGAATCAATGTCAGATCTCATTCTACTCAATGCAGCAACCAACACAATGATTTTAACAGGTGACTTAAATAAACACTAATTGTTTAAAATCATACTCTAATACTACTCCATCTAGAGCGGATAAATGGATGTCACTAATGACACTAAGAAACTTCATCATACTAAATGGCAATATGACAGGAGATGTACCTCCGGGGCATACCTGGACAAGAGGCCATTCATTTTCAACAATTGATTATACTTTTATATCCATAGATGCTCTGCACCGCATACAGGGCCTCATTCCGAGTAGGGCGGTAAGGAGACCGGTGCCGGTAATCCCTTACCACCCTACTACGAGGGCCCTTAGTGGGTCCCTCCTTTAACGCCTGGTCTGACCAGGCCTTATGAACGGGGCCTGTTAAGGGGCTTCAGAGCTAATAACGGTACCACAATTTGCGGTACCGTTAGTAGCGCCTTCCCCATTCCCATTGAGCCCTATGGGGGCTCAAATGGGAATGGGGAATGGCTTTTTCAATGGGGACTTACCAGTCTCGCAAAGGTCGGACTACACCGGTAAGTACCCATTGAACCACACCCGTGCCGGTACCGTTATTGGAGGCAGTCATGGCCCAAATAGCGCCATGACTACCTCCAATCTCGGAATGAGGCCCACAGTCTTTTCGAGTTGTACAAAACCCAGCAAGTGATTATGATATTCTCTTACTAAAGTGACTCCGCTACATATCAGTTTTAAATTAAGTTATAAATACCTCCATCAAATTGAATCAAGGGAGAAATCGTCTTATATGGACACCTCAGAAGCAGAAGTGGACTGGCCTATCTGCCATTCTGCACTGGCAGAATCAAAATGGACTTTGGATGGAACTGGGGTTGATTTTATAAGCCACTCTGGGGCCGGTTTTATGAGCCACATTAATATCCATGGAGCTGGGCTGTATTTTTGTAACTGAAGTTGTACTTGTTACGTTGCCTCACACAGCCTGCTTCCAGCAGGCCGCACAGCAGCAAATCACTGTATTTATGATTAGAATGCACACAGTGTCAGTCGGAGAACATCGTCAAAGAATAGTTAGCACTTAACTGCTGCCAGGGCCCCAGCCATCCACTTGCTTGGCGCCAGGCAGGTAGCTTCACGTTCTATTCGAGAACACCAACAATTCCTGTTATGGTGGGTGGGCTCTACATCGAGTTTGCTTTTGCTTGCCTTGTGTGGAGGGGCAGGGCGGGGCTGGCCCGTGGAGGACTCTTGGGCCTCCGCCCTTTTAGGGCAGGGTCAGGGGGCCTGTTGATATGTAGCAGGCTGGCAGTGGCAGCCAATCATGCTTAAGATGCAAGGAATCATTATGTGCATTGGTGTGTTGCTGGGTGCCACACCCACCACAATGCGTAGATATTCGAAAGGAATTGTTGATGGCAGAGGAGGGAGCAGACCTCAAGAAAAGCACACCTGACAACAACAAGGGGCCTATTTGAGCTGCCTGGCCCAGCCGTGAACTGCAATGGAGAGACCCTGGAGACAGAATTTGTGCACGTGTCTTACACAAAGTAAGTAATAAAAACAAAATTTGAATGGACCAGCAAGGGTCGGGAGTCAGAGACGCGACAGTCACTCTGAACGAGAACAGTCAAGTGAAGTGTTTATAATTAATTGTTACTATCTCTGTTAGTCGAGAAAGGGCCAGAGCACTGCGACTCAGTCAGTCTGTGTCACGGCCGTGCAATCATTGTGTCAGCATGACTAACAACACATGTAACTCCAACCACAAGGGGATGTTTGAGCACAGACAAAAACAAATATGAAAAAAAAAAATCACATTTCCAATCAGACTAAATTAGTGTCTTTTGAATGAAGATCAGATTTTCTCAAACACCTGTTGCAGGCAGCAGCATCCCTCCCATCCATGGCATATGGTGGTGGGAGCATGAGATGACTTAAACTTGATGCTGTTCCTGGCACTGTGGTGTTTAAGGGAGCCGTGTTGTGTGTGGTCTGTGTGGGTCATTGCTTGCAGCACCTTGCTCAGTGTGGGCTCGACAGTGGTGAAGGGCCTGCCTTTTTAGTAGTCCCAGTCCTTATAAAAGTGCACCATGGCAGAGGGGAACACTGAATCCTAAAACGACCCATTTGTGTGTACATAAATGTGCGTGTGCAGGATTGCCAAGTTGAATGAATGCCAGAACAACCCGCTTAAAGTAGTGTGGACTCGGCCCACATGGAAGAGGTTTCCTGGACAGACCGGGTGCAGGGAAAGGTGAAATTTCTGTCCTAGTGGCGCATGCAGGGCCTAGCTATCCTGGTTGATGCAAAGTTTTTGGAAATAGTATCATTGTTCTGTCTTTCATTCTGCTAATTGAAGTGTTAACCTGCTCCAAATTCCCATTCCCCTTTTACCTTTATCTTCCTGTCTCCACCCTCCATATTCGATCAAGCTTGGCCCCAAGTATTCAATTGAATCCAATTTCTCATAATGTTGGCACAGTAGGTGTTAGGGACCTGGCTGTCCATGTTGCTCATCTGTGCATAAAGCGTTTATGGCGCAGCTCAGTTGGTTTATTGGAGGCAGCCCCACTGATGCTCGACAGTGGGTACTGGGTTTCTGGTCGCAAGTCAGAGACAGTCTGCGCTTGTCTATGCATTTTTAAGATAGCCCTGGCTGGGCACGGGCCCTCACTTCTTTTGGGTGCTATTCAGTGGGAGGGGTCCACAAATGGAGGAGGTCCGACTACAGTTTAGGCATATCAGGCGGGACTGGTTCTGAAGTGGTTGTCTGTTGCGGCAAAGTCAGGACAGAGTTACCAAAAGTGCAGACTAATGTATAAAACATTAATTCTGGTCTGTGATGCGACTCAGTGAAAGAGATGTTTACGATGCTGTCAAAGGTGCTATGCTCCTATCAGTGCTGCTTTGTGTTTAAGGCATGTGAATGTGATGGTGTTCTGGGGTGAAAACACTCAGTGCTGCCCAGTGGTAAAGGCATTAGATGCTGCTCAGTGTGTCACTGTTAAAAAAGCATGATGAAGGCGTTTAATTGGAAAGGTTTAAATTGGGTGGGCCTGGGAGGGAGTGGTGACGATACAGTATTTAGGTGGCTCCAGTGTCACAATAAATATGTGCAGGAAGCTCTATGTTTTGACCTGGACTGCCCTGGGTCTATGTCATCGGCCCGCTGGCTCCTTCATGCAGTGAGATTGTATGTATGTCATACTTATCAGGTCATGATCGAGCCTCTCTGAAAGCTCTCTAAAACTGACAACAAACTGCATCCATTAGTCAATGAGCAAAAGCTCTTATCTTCTAGTAATGTCTGAAATTCGACGTGGACAA
Organism: Ambystoma mexicanum; assembly: GCF_040938575.1. Taxonomy (NCBI): domain Eukaryota; kingdom Metazoa; phylum Chordata; class Amphibia; order Caudata; family Ambystomatidae; genus Ambystoma; species Ambystoma mexicanum. Next base: position 1,243,141,795 of record NC_090937.1, on the reverse strand, counting down.
ACCGCTACGGGCCAGGAGAAAGCTTCATAATTTTAGTTTACTAAAATGGAAATTTCCCTTAAACTGTATGATGTGATATGATATGGCATTTATAGCGCGCCTATACACAAGTGTTTCAAAGCTTGACGAGGCAAGGGAGGGGGAACAGAGTGAAGACAGAGACAACGATCTTACTAGGCCAGGAGACATTGAGATTGCGCAAGTGCAGGGGAGGGGGGACGGGAAAGTGCAGGAGGAGGGGTAGGTGGCAGTGCAGTACATAGGATCAAGAGTAAAAATAAATAAAATAAAACGGTCGGTAAAAGTACGGTCAACTAGTGGCAAGTGCAGGGGTAAGTGCAGACATCAAGTGTCAAGAGCTGGTGGGGACTGTAAAGATACAGAAACAGCCCCCAAGTGCAGGGGTTGCCCGGAAGGTAGTGCAGGAGTGTAGCTGGTAGGTAGGGACCTGGGCCTGAGATCAAAGGGTAGCCAGGTGACCAGTGCAGATTCAGTCAGGAGTTCAGCAGGGGAGAGGAGAGTGAAAGCAGAAGCAAAGAGGAAGGCCTTGAGGTGCTTCAAACCAGACATGGTTCTGCTCAAGTTTCAGGGAGGCAGGGAGGCTGTTCCAGAGGGAGGCCCCAGTTTAAGAAAGAAATCTACCACCAACTCATTGCTTGGAGAAGCGAATGACCCTGAGGTAGTTGGAGGCGGATGAGCAAAGAGCTCGAGAAGGAACATATTTAGGAAGAGAGAGTTTTAGGTAATGCAGCCCCAGGACCGAGAAGGCCTTGTGGACAATGCAGAGGGTTTTGAACTTGATCCTCACAGCCACTGGGAGCCAGTGCAGAGATTTCAGTCCTTGAGAGATACGATCCCTGGGCTTGAGGCCAAGGACAAGTCTCGCAGCCTTGTTCTGGATGAGTTGCAGAGGAGGGAGAGTAGAAGCAGGCAGATTAAGAAAGAGGCAGTTGCAGTAGTCCAGCCTAGAGAGGACCAGAGCTCTGGGGACAGTGAGCTTCTGGGGGAAGGAGAGGAAAGGAAGAATACCTCTGATGAGGTACAGCTGGCAGTGTGACTTAGAGATTTCAGAGATGTGAGGAGAGAAGGAGAGAGTGGAGTCGAAGATGACACCAAGGTTTTTAGCCTCACAGGTGGGAGAAGGAAGAGGGCCCAAAGAGGCCAGCCAAAGAGCAATAGGAAAGGAGGGAGCAGGTGTGCTGATGAGGGGAATCACAGTCTTACTGGCATTAAGGCAGAGATTGTTGGCGGCACACCACTCCTGGACAGCGGACAGACAGTCAGAGATGAGGGAAGGAGAAGAGGTGCCGCAGGGGAGCCTGAAAATTAGGTGAGTGTCGTTTGCATAGCACTGAAAGCTGGGGCAGAGAGCGCCAATGCGGTGGGCAAGAAGTGCCAGTTATTGGTTGAACAGCCAGGGTAAGAGGTTAGACCCCTGGGGAACACCACAGGTAAAGATGAGATAGAAGGGAGGAAGGACCCAAGTTGGACCTGGGGGGGTCGATCTGAGTGGAAAGAGGTCTGCCAAGCCAGGGCCTGATCAGTGATACCCAGGTTATCACAGAGACGGTTGAGCAGGATGGCATGGTTGACCGTGTCAAAGGCAGAAGAGTGGTCAAGTAAATATTGCTGCATGAATGTGTATTTTGTGCATGCCCGTTGACTAGGAGTGTCTAATGCACAGTGCTTCTTGTATGAGCTGATTTCCTAAATTCCAGTGTACAATTATAAGACACATACAGTCAATTGTACTTCTGCATTAGGTATAAAGTGTGTCAAGCACAAGTTTGCACTATAATTTGTCATAATGTGGTCATGTCGCTCTCAGTCCAAACTGTTGACATTGGAGCCTAGTGTTTGACATTGCTTCCAAACTTTGCAGCATACAGCTGTCACGTTCTGTAAGCCCTAGGATTGTATTTCAGAATGTACTATATTTCCAGAATATGGGGATTAAGGCAATCAGCAAAACAAATTTAATTTAAAAAAACTATTTCCCAGAATGCCTTGCACACTGCTTCCTCCTTAACTTTCCAGGTCAAGGGTGGGTGAAATAAAAAGAACATTTGTGCTGGCAGATGGTTGAATTTGCTGATACCTGAGGCATATGATCATTATTCTCTCTTAAAAGCTCAGTTTTCATTATTGCAATGTTAGTCACGGTGTCTGGCATCTAAACCCTGGCCCTTATTCCAAACAGCCTGCTTTAATATACATTGGTGTATGGTTGAATGTACAGATCCTACATTTTATTGTGCCTGTGCACTTGCACAGCTGAACCCCAATACACAAAATGATATGAAACAATGTTTTCTCTGTGCTTCCCTGTGCTTTGGGAGTTTTGTTACAGGCCCCTCAGTAAGGGACCTCTCAGATGCTGTGTATGGTTCAGATTCAGTGGCTGCATTGAAGACCCTTTCTGAAGTTGCATCAAGGCCTGTTTGGGAGGGAGCCCGAGGGACATAAGGTTTATTGCACCATGTTTCCTTTAAATACGTGTTTTCTGGTCTAGAGCATGTTTGCTCAGGGTTTTGAACAGAAAACAGGAGGTTGTGGAAAGTAAGAGCTTCTCACTTCACTAATGTCTAAATACAGCAATCTAAATCCAGGTTATCCTTAGTGGCAATTCTGCAGCATGCTATGTCATACTGGTATGAGAATCACATGGTGCGCTGAGGACAGGTTTTCCTAATTTTCCAGCAAGCAATCGCACCTCAGTAGTTTAGGTGCATTAGCCTGATTTAACGAGGGATGATTCTCATACTGTATAATTGGGTAGAACTGGGGAGGTGGTATACATAGTGTGGCATTGCTTTAGATTGGGGATTGTCTGAGTGGCATGAGGTGTGTGGTGGTACCATGGTTGTGTTCAATTGTGGCATTGTTAAGTCGTAGCTGAAACCACATACTTGTGGACATCACCCTTTCCTGGCACCTTAAACGCAGGACTAGACAACACATACAAGCATTGTAAATCCTGGCCCCTAATCCCGTGAGATATCTATACCTAGACAGACTCACATGTGGGGTACATGCATGCTTAGTTTAAATGCTTCTGTCTGAACATGGATTTATCACACTCTCATGCTGTCTCGACTAAGGGCTTGTTGATGCAGCTGCCCTTTGGTGTTAGCTGTGATTCAAGAATGCTGCAGAGTCCATCCTTGCACTCGACTCGAGCGTACCCTTACCCGTTGACACATGCACAATAATTTATCTTTAGCTGCTATTTTCCAAAATAACACTGGGGTAGGAATTACAGAGACTGAGGAAGGAAAGAAATAAGGAAGAATGGCAGAAGAGACTAAAACAAGGAGGGAGAAAGGGTGGGGGGGAAGTTAAGAGGAAAGATGGTAGGGAGACAGGGAGGAAATAATGTGAGAGAGGACGGAAAGGAGGAGAGGAAGGATGCCCATGAAAGAAAGGGGAGAGAATGGAACGGAAGCAAGAAAAAAGGAATGAACAAAAGAAAAAATAAAGAAGAAAATCAAGAGGGAGGAAGGGCAGAAGGAATAAGGGAGTGATGCTTGATGGGAAGGAATGAGGAATTAACTGCTTGCTCCTCCTAGCTTACTCCAGTAATATAGAACAGCAGGTTGAGTGTTTGCTGGCGCTTCTGCAATCTATGCATGATCTGCAGGTAGCAGGTTCAAGTTCTTTCATGGGCAATTTAGCCTTTCATTAATCAGAGGTTGATAAAAGAGTACCAACTACTTTGTTTGGGAATGATTCTATGTAAATATGTGCTATGTACAGTGATTTGGAAAACACGCTATTTAAATAACAAATCATAATGAAATGCCAGGGCCATGGAAAACGAATGTTATCACTCCTTTTCTCAAGTGTTTACACAAAACATTACATGCAACAAACACCATTAACCCTCCATAAGTAGCATTTTCTGTAAAGTTGTGAATTGACATGATTCACGGATGAAGGTTTGAGGGTTTAAGGGCCACTTTTTTAGGTGAGGGCCATTTCTTTTGAGGTGTCCACGCCCATTTCTTGTCCCTGTCCGACCCTGCTCAGAAGATAAATCTTCTTGAATCATATCTAGCTCCTACGTCGCATGATTCAACAACTGTGAAGCTACTATATACTGATTATATAAACATAATCAGTCAATCAATCTCAGTCTCGAGCCATCCAGTATTTACACATACTCATAGATTTGATTCAGAAATCGATATGTTAATGAAAACATTTTGACAAGACATAAAAAAGCTCTGCCCATGCATTGCAATCCAGCAAAGACGCATTCTTAAGACTAGATATAGAAATTGTGTCAAACAAATTAATTTTAAGAGAAAGCAAAACGATGCAGAAAATGTATTATGAGCTATGACCAGTAAAACCACTGGACACATTTGGAGACTACTGAATACTCATGATAGTTGCGCAACAGACTTGATTCTTCTGAACCCCATAAGAAATCAAGTATGGACTGTGCACTTCTATACCCTCTTGAACACAAATGGTGGGGAAAAAAAACCCTGTCAGTCATCTACCCCAGACTGCACTGTGTTACTATTTGATGAGCTTGACATTACGATCCTAATAAAAATATAAGATCTTGCGAGCACCAGGGTAGGATTCTTTAGCGAATTTCACAATTACAATTCACCCCAACAAGTGGGCAAAGATCTTAATGTTGATATTTGCTGAAGTTATACAATCACATTTGATTACATCATCATGGACTGAATCTTTAGTAATTCTGATATTTAAAAAAGGTCATTGCAGTGATACATCTAACTAGAGACCAATAGGTGGAGTTGTGGGTGACTGTGACGAGGAAGAGTGAGGTGGGTTGTGGGTGACTGTGATGAGAAAGACTGAGGTGGGGTTAGAGTGGGATTGTGATGAGGAAGACTGAGGCGTTGGTAGTGGTGGACTGTGAAAAGGAAGAGTGAGGTGGGGGTAGTGCAGACCTGTGATGAGGAAGTGTGAGGTGGGGGCAGTGAGGTTATTTGATGATGAAGAGTGCAATGGGGTAGGCAGAGACAGTGTTTATGAAGAGTGAGGTGGGAGTAATGGGGGACTGAAGTGAAAGAGTGAGTTTGAGTAGTGGTGGACTGTGAAGAGGAAAAGTAAGGTGGTGTAGTGTGGACTGTGACGAGGAAGAGTGAGGTGGCATTATGGGAGACTGTGACAAGGAAGAGTGAGTTGGGTAGTGGGGCACTGTGATGAGGACGAGTGAGGTGGGGCACTGTAACAAAGAAGAGTGGGGTGGGGTGGGGTTAGTGGGTAACTGAAATGATGAAGAGTGAAGTGGGGTAGAGGGGGACTGTGATGAGGAAGAGTGAAGTGATGTTGTGGGGGACTGTGACAAGGAAGAGTGAGGTGGTGATAGTGGTGGACTGTGATGAGGAAAGTTGAGGTGGGGTAATGGAGGACTGTGATGAGGAAGAAAGATGAGGGGTTAGTGGGGGACTGTGGCGAAGCAGAGTGAAGTGGGGTAGCAGGACTGTGATGGGGAAGAGGGATGTAGGAGTAGTGGGGCACTGCGACAAGTAAGGGGGCGTTGAAGGTAGTGGGGGACTGTGATGAGGAAGAGTGAGGTTTGTACAGTGAGGGACTGTGATAAGGAAGAGGGAGGTAGGGTAGTGGGGGACGGTGATGGGAATGAGGGAGGTGGGAGTAGTGGGGCACTGCGATGATGAAGAATGAGGTGGAGGTAGTGGGGTCTCTGATGAGGAAAAGTGAGGTGAGATCAATGAGGACTGTGGTGAAGAAGACTGATGCGGGGTAGTTGGGGACTGTGCCAAGGTAGAGTGAGGTGAGGTGGTTGGGGTCTGATGAGCAAGAGGGATGTGAGGTAATGGGGCACTGTGACGAAGAAGAGTAAGGTGGGGAATGTACCTTGGTGGAGTTTTACAATGGTATTGCTAGGGGATGGAGATGACCGGGCTGATCCGTGTTATGCTACACTTTACAGAGGTTTGGATATGTTTGTTGCAGTGGGCAGATTAATGATGTTGTTGTGATGTAGATGAGGGTAGGACTCCCTTTCACTACATGTTTCAGGATGCCGCAGGAAATAGCCAAGTTTTCAGGTCCTTTCTGAAAGAGAGTTAGTCTTTGTTGAGGCGGGTGTGCAGTGGAAGGAGTTCCAGATGGAAGTGGCTTGTATAGAGAAGGCAGATCCTCCCATTCTAGTGGAGTTGTGAGGGGGGATTCAAGAAAGAGTGCCAAGCTTTATCAATGGGGTTCTATTAGGTTGGTAGCAAGTGATCTTGTCCTGGAAGAACTCTGGTCCAGTATTATGAAGGGTGCAGTCATTTGATACACATGGCTTTACAGGTGGCATGTCGGCTGATAGGGAGCTGGTGTCGTAATCTTTGGGTGGAGGTAATATGTTGTATGGGTGAGAGGGTAAGGAGAAAACTGGCTGCAGAGTTTTGTATTTGTTGGAGTTTTCTGAGCTTATGTGTTGGGACCTCTGGATAGAGGGAGTTGGCTTAGTCTACACGGTAGAAAATGATGGAATGTGTTGCATAGAGTCTGAGATAATGTAAGATTCGCCCTAGGATGTTTAAGTAGAAGTGCCAAGTTCTGGACGCAGAGTTGATGTGTTGGGAGAGTGACAGCTCCAAGTCCATGATGCATGATGCATCCAATATTTTTTACAGAAGTGGAAGGTGCAGGTGGGACTCCTAGGGAGTGTGTTCAGGGTATCACTTTGTGGATGAGGGCAGCTTTTTCACATAGTAGGATTTAAGTTTTGCCAGGGTTGAGGAGAAGGTGGTTGGCTGTCATCCAGTGGTCGATTGCAGAGATGCAAGAGGAGAGGTCGAGTTGGGGGGATGTTGGTCTCTTGGAGATCTTGAAAATGATCTGGGTGTCATCTATCTGCATAGTTATAGTATGAAATGTTATGAGAGTGGTTGAGTGCTGGCAGTGGGCTGAGGTAGAGATTGAAGAGAAGGGGTGACAGGGAAACACCCTGGAGACCCCTATTGGAACAGCACAAGGGGCATAGGTGAAAGACAGAAGGAGCATGATTTGCGATCGATTATAAAGGAATGACGAGATCCATTTTTAGAACAGAGTCTCTAATGGCTAGTGTGTCAAGCCTGTCCATGTGTATTGCGTGGTCAATGGTGTCAAAAGCAGCAGAAAGAGGGGGATGAGTGCAGAACATACTTCAGAGTCTGCGGTTCTTTTTAGATCGTCCTAGATTGACATAAGAGAGGATTCAGTACCTCAAAGGGGTCTGAAGCATGATTGGGCTGGGTCAAGGAGCCTGTTGGCTTTGGTGAATAGGCAGAAATGCTTGTATTCAGTGCTTTATAGGAGTTTATAGGAGTTTGACAATGAAGCAGGTGGTAGAGGTAGGGCTGTAGTTTGAAGGAAGCAGGAGGTCAAGAGAGGGTTTTTTTGAGAAGGAGCTTGACATAAGAGGTTTTGAAGGTCTCTGGGAATATTCCAGATGAAAGAGAATTGGTAATACTGGACCGAGAAAGGTTGCCAGCAAATGTTGTAGTTAGATTGTTTTCAAGACGTGAGGGGGGCAGGGATCTCCAGGGGAGCCTGAGGGTCAGCTTAGTGCTAGGAGTTTGAAGAATTCAGAGTGGAAAATAGGTGTGAATGAGGAGAGGACTGGCTGAGTGGGAAGGGGAAGGTTAGGACAGGATAAAGGGCAGGAGGAAGGGGGGTGACCAAAGCTAGTTTGGAGAGGATGGAGCAGTGTCTGTCAATAGCGATGTTGTCAATGTAGTCAGATAGTGTGTCACAGAAAGTGAGTGTGGTAAGAGAGTAGTTAAGCAGCTCAGACTCTTGAATTCAGTGATGGTTTGTGGAGTTCCCTGCTCAGGTTATTGGAGTTAGAGATTCAGTTTCCACATGAGTTTTTGGCTTTTCTGATTTCGGTTAGGTAGGCCCTATTCAATATTGCAAAGGTGGTTTTGTTTTGAGATGTGGGGTTGGTTCTCCCATTTCGCTCTAGGCAATGCTTGAGGGTTTTAAGGGATTTTACGGGAGTGTGTCTACCCCTTTGGGTTGGGCCCTGATCTCTGCAAGATTTGTCTAGTCGGAGTGAGGGGGATCAGGGCACTGGAGAGCCAAAGATCGAAAAAAGGTCAGTGGAGGGGTGTCCTTTCTGGAGTGGGAGATCTGGAAATGTGTTTAGAAGGAATTGGCCTGATCAGGGTTTATGATGATGTTTATTCCAGAGAAGGACGGCGGGTGGAAGGGTTGGGCAGGATTGGGTTAGTTAAGGGGTAGAGGTAACGATGCACAAGGGAGAAGAATATAGCCGAGTGATCTGTCCAGATTAGGTCTGATGTGCTGAATAAGGTGTTGAGGGTGAGCCCTGCGGTGTAAGTTGGAAGGGATATCAGCTGTATCAAGCTGAGAGCTTCCAAATTGTCAGTGAGAGAACGAACCATCAGGTTGGTGGGGACGTCAAACCGGATGTTGAAGTTTGCTAATATGGTGAGAGATGGATGCTGGATTAGGGTGGCTGATTGGGAGTCACTGAGGGAGGTCAATGAAGTTGGTTAAAGTGCACATTACAACTTAATTTCTTTCTTTATTTATTTACTGTGTATTTATAAGAAATTGTGTTTCAAAGCACCCACAGGGCATAGGGGAGGGAACAACAGAGCAAAACAAGACTATGGGCCTCATTACGAGTTTGGAGGTAGCCATGCCCTTAATAAGTCCGGGTCCGGGTTCCCTGAATGGGGAAATACCGGGCCATTCCGACCTTGGAGGGCCCGGTATTTCCCCATTCTGGGAACCTGGACCCAGTCCATCCCCATTCCCATTTGACTCCTCATAGGGCTCAATGGGAATGTGGAGCATGCTAACAATGGACCTGTTAATGATGGGCCCGTTGTTAGCATGCTGGACCGCTCGCAGGACCCGCTAAGGACGTCTGGTAAAACCAGGCGTCCTGAGCAGGACCCGCGAGTGGTCCTCGTAATAGGGCAGTAAGGGGTTAACGGCTCCGGCACCTTTACCGGCACCGTTAACCCCTTACCGCCCTCTTCGTAATGAGGCCCTATGGAATAAAATAACAATGATGAGCAAAAGGCAGAGACGGTCCTACTGGGCCTTGTGAACATTCGGAAAGTGCAAGTGCAGAGAGAGAGAAGGGACAGGGAAGGGGTGACAGTAAGTGCTAGAGGTTCCTCAGAGGGGGAAGTACCAGAGAGGCTTTGCAGGACAACTGCTAAGTGCAAGGGAGTGACCACTAGGTAAGAGAGTGGTCACCTACAGGTACAATAAGTGTGGGCTTGTGAGACAACACATGTCAGTGGGTGCCCAAAGGCAAGTGCAGGGGGAAGGCAGAGGCTGCAGGCAATTGGACAGAGGGCTAGGGCCCAGAAGGACACATAAGGGGCCAGGCCACCAATCTCAATGACTGGGGGTTAGCACGGGAGGGAGAAGGGGAGGGAGGAGGAGAAGAGGAGCTTGCAGAATTTGAGGTGATCCGGCTCAAGACAGAGAGAAAGAGGGAGGCTGTTCTAGAGAAGGAAGCCAGCCGATGAAAGAGATCAGCCACCTGCTGGCTGCTTAGCGAAGCACTTTAAGCAGAGAGTTGGAGCTGGAAGATTGGAGAGATCTGGAGGGAGAGTATTTGGTGAGAGCAAGCTGTAGAGAGCATGGTCCCAGGCCCTAGACAGCCTTATGGATTTTGCAGAGGGATTTGAATGTGATCCTTTCAGCCACTGGGAACCAGTGGAGAGATTTTAGGGCTGGAAAGATATGGTCTCTGGGCTTGAGGCCAAGGATAAGTCTTGCAGCCCTATTCTGGTTAAGCTGGAGTGAGCGGAGAGAGGAAGAGGGTAGATTAAGGAAGAGGCTGTTGTAATAGAGTTTCTGGGGAAAAGTGAGGAAACGTAGGGTACCTCTGAGAAGGTGGAGCTGGAAATGGGCCTACTTGGCAAGGTTCCGGATGTGAGGGAGGAAGAAGAGATAGGAGTCAAAGACGATTCCAAGGTTTCTGGCTTCAGATGAAGGAGAGGTGGGAGAGGTCATAGAGGGTGGCCAGACTGACGGTAAGAAAGAAGGAACAGGAGTCCCAATAGGAAGGATCTCAGTTTTGCTGGCATTGAGACAGAGATCATTAGAGGTGCACAAAGACTGGATAGCAGACAAAAAGTCAGGAATGGTAGAGGAAGTGGGAAGAGGTTCAGAGGGAGGTTTGAAAAAGAGTTGGGTGTCAACTACATAGCACTGGCAGTACAGGGAGAAAGTGGAGGTACTGTGAGCAAGTGGTGGGAGATAGATCTTAGAGAACCACGGTGAGAGGATAGAACCTTAGGGAATTCCAGAAGTGGAGATAGAGTGGGGGAGGAGAAAGAACCCAGGGTAACCCGTGGAGGGATGATCAGTGAGGAAGAAAGTCAGCCAGTCTAGTGCCTGTTCCGAGATACCCAGGGTATCATGGAGCCGCTTTATGAGGATAGAGTGGTTGACTGTATCAAAAGCAGAGGATAGGTCAAGTAGAATGAGAACAGCTGGTGATTTGGAGTCAAGAGATGCAAGCAGTTCTTCACGGGTGTTCAGGAGAGCAGTTTCCGTGCCACTGGATGCTTGGAATCCACATTGATGGTCATGTAGGCAACCAACGAGGTCAGTATGCTGGGTTAGTTGGGAAAACACCACCTTCTCCAGAAGCTTTCCAAGGAAGGGAGTAATAAAGATGGGGCGGTAGTTAGCCAGATGCAAGGGGTTGGCGGAGGGCTTTTTCAGAAGGGGTGCACAATGGAGTACTTGAGGGAAGAGGGAAAGGACCTGATTGTAAGCGAATGATTTACAGACATTAGCGAGTGCAGGGGCAATGGATTCAATTTTGTCCTTAAATGTTCCGCAGGAACAGGGGGAGACCTGTTTGGAGGAGACCTTCATAGAGGGGACAACTCTAGTGATCTCTTCTGATGTAATAGGAGAGAAGGAAGAGAGGGAGGATGAGGGAGGATGAGAGGCCAGAGGTGGCCAGGAGATGAGAGCAGGTGAGGGGCAAAGGGAAGAAGAAATAGTACTCACGATGTCCTGAGAATTTTGCAGTGAAGTGGGTGGCCAGTGCAGTGCAGAGGGCCTGCAAAGGAAGTTCAGCCTTGTTGTTCAATGCTCCAGAGATGCAAGCCTGGTTTGGGTCTTCTTTCTGGAACAAATGGAGAGATGATATTGCCTTTGGAGAAGGTGACCGGCCAGTTTGACAGAGGAAGAGCTTGGGGTCTGCCACTTCCGTGCAGTAGCTCTGCATCTGCGTTTTAGGGCTGCTAAATCAGGGTCGCACTAAGGGCCTCATTACACGGATGGCGGTAAGGATTTACGGGTACCGGTAAAATACCGCTACCGGTAAATCCTTACCGCCTTACTACGAGGTCCCTTTGCGGGTTGGGGGATTTAACGCCTGCTTTTTGCAGGTGTTAAAATCCAACCCGCAAAGGACCTTGGAGCTAAAATTGCGGTGCCATAATTAGCGCCTTCCCCATTCCCATAGAGCCCTATGGGGCAGAAATGGGAATGGGGAAGGGCAATGGTGGAAGGGGGATTTACCGCCCCTCCAACCTTGGAATGGGGCGGTAAATCCCCTTTCCACCAAGGCCGGGCTGGTATTTTACCGGCATGAGCCATGGCGCTAATATCGCCATGTCTCACCGCCCACCATGTAATGAGGCCCTGAGTGTTATCCTTGGTGGCCGATTTCAAGCAGATCTTCATGTCAGGGGCAAGAATGTCGGGAGTGTTAGTGATGGAGAGATGGAGGTTCTTGAGAGCTGAATCAGAAGTTCAGTCAGCAGTGGGTGGAGGTGGGAGGGTGAAGGTTGAGGCCAAGGCAAGAACTGAAACTTGTTTCATTGGACGGATGTCCGTGAATGAGTCTGACAGAGCTGGGGGAGGTACAGTCAGAGGACAGAGAGGACCCAGGTAGGAGGAGAAGAGGGAGAGGTCTGAACAGGAGAAAGTGGTGGAGAGTGGAGCATAGAGCAATAGTTCAGTATGGATGAAGGCACCGAGACTGTGTCCAGCCAAGTGGGTAGGACCAGAGGTGAGAATAGAGAGGGAGAGAGAGGTGCAGAGTGGAAGCTGTGATTGAGGAGTCAAGGTGGATGTTGAATACACCCAGGAGGAGGAGTTTAGAGGTAGATGTCAGGAGAGAGGAGGATAAATCAGCCCATTGTGAGAGGAACGGGGGGATAGGGCCAGGTGGCCTGTAGATAGTGGCAATGGTCAGGGAGGAGGTAGGAGAGATTCTAAGCTTGCAGACAAGGCATTCAAAGGAGGAGTAGGGCTGTGTGGGTATGAGGGTAGAAGGGACCCACTCAGGGAAGATCAAGGCAACCCCACCGACAAACAGGGTTTGGGCGAGGCTTAGAGATGATCTTGTAGCCATTAGGGAGAAGGGCGTCAAAAGCAGTGACTGAGCTGGCATTCAACCACGTTTCGGTGAGAATCATGATGTTGAGATCAAAGTCTTCAAGGAGGAGGCAGATGTCAGAAGAATGTTTCATGGCTAAGTGGAGCCGGTCATCAACTTTGAAGGTTTTCTGAGGTGGCGTACCGGGGGGTGGAACACCAGTTGGCGGTGGTGACAGAGGTGCAGAGAGAGAGGAATGAGGGGAAGCAGGAGTGGGAATGAAGTTGATAAGAGACAGCAGGCGCTGGTTAAAGAGGAGGAGATTGGGTTGAGGATCCTGAGCCATAATAGTGCCATTACTATAGACATTAATGAGGCATTTGGAGGACGAGAAGCCAGCCAAGAGTACTTCCCATCGAGTACCACAAGTAATAGGTGAGGAAGAGAAAGGAGTGAGAGTGGAGATCAGATGTGGAGTCCATAGGTATGGAGAGGGGGCAGAAAAGAGGATATCATTGACAATCTGTCTGGAAATAGGGCTGACATAGGTGTCTGTGATAGGTAAGCTAGGATTACAAGAGAGGAGATCTTTTTTGAACTTTTTCCTTCCAGACTTTGTGAGAGAGGGAGAATAGGTGATAGAATAGCAGTTGGAGTAGATAGGAGGGATGGAGAGATCCATAAAAGTGGTAGAGAGGGGAGTAAAGGGATGGGAGTGGATACTGCACAGGCATGGGATGATTCATCGGGCGGCCTAGCAACAGAAAGTAGTAGGTTATTTAAAAAGCACACCAAGATTTGACTTTGCAAAAGAGCATTAAAATAGCACAGAACGGAGGATGCAACCATTTTAAAAGCACACCTAGATTTGACTTGGGGGTAAATAAGTTTAGGGACTCTACGGGGAACAACAGGTGAGGCACAAGTAGGCAGCAGAAGCAGGCTATGAATGAGATGTGCAGAAAGTACCCATGTTGAGTGGTGGGAGGAAGCAGTTAGCAGTGAGGCTGTGAGACAGGCGAGGAAAGAGTCAGCAGGCAACCAGAAGGACAGTTTTGGATCAAGGCAGGTGATATAGGGTGCTTACTGGTGCAGAGTGCTGGAACATTGTTCAAGGTTATGAAGGCAGGGATGCAGTTAGTTTGTTATGTGTATAGAGAATGCTGGGTGGGTTGCAGGTATGGCGGCATGGAGGGGGATAGATTGGGGCCTAAGTTGTGGGTCTTGATTGGTGGGCTGGCTCTCGCATGCCGGCTCACCAATGGGCTCAAAGAAGGGGTGAGAAGCCGATAAATGCCCAGGTGGTCTGTGGGCTGGGGCACTCCTGTGCCTGGATGTGAGAGAGAAAGTGGAGTTGGCCATCTTGAAGAAGTTTGGGGCCTTGTGTGATGAACAGCCCAATTGGGCAAAAACGATATCCTACAGACAGAAAGCGCCACTTCACCCACTTCACACAGTTGTGAAAAGCACACACACAGTCACAAATGCCCAACAAGGCAATTAGAGCTCACTGGTGCGAGCGATCACTAGGATGGAATAATGCCAGCAATCATTGCCAGCACAACGGGGCATACCTGGCACTGCAGAGAGGCCTGTCGGGTGGACCAGAGAATGTAAAAGGACAAGGAATCTGCTCATCCTGACCATGTGCCCCCTTAAAGTTCCAATATTGAAGTGGAGGATACGCTGATATCCTGATTAAGTTTAAAAAATGCAAATGGTTATGCAATAAATTCATGTTTTACTAATCACAATAATCCTTTGGGGTATTCTGGGGGAACGCATTTTCTGTATCTTCACTTTGTCTGGCAGCTTGATTGAAACAGTTATATATTGTTGAAATATTTTTATTTTTTATTTTCTTTGTTTATGGTTTATAAAACCTTTACAAAACACAAGGTAAAAGTTTAAACATAACATCACATTACATATCTCCTTAATACAAACAGCATAGCCATTGTCATATATATTTGAAACATTAAGATAAACTCAGAACTGAGAATACTACAAAAGGAAACACAAAATATAAAACAGGTATTCAACTATCAAAAGTGTTTAATCATCTTATCAATTAAAGAATATCTAAAATGTCCTAAGTAAATATAGCCCAAACATATAAAAGAGTAAAGAAAGTTAGCAGTTTATTAATTTCAATTTAATAGTTTTAAAAAAGCTGCTACCTCTATCGTGTTGTGAACATTGCCGCCATACTGACATCACTGCCAAAGATATTCCTCTGTTCACCAATGATTGAATAAAAACAGATTTCCTAAAAAGCACATCCTATTATCATTGAGTGCTGGACAATTTTGAATCAGATGTCGAGTGGTTTCCTCTATGTCCATATTCCTACAGAACCTTCACCCAGTCTCAGCTGCTGTGATCAAACCTCTCCTCAGGCAGATTTAATTGGTAGGTAGAATATTCCAACGACATCTAAGAATAATTGCTTGATACAGAATATTAGCAAATCTTATCAAATATGACAACAACGTGCCTCTTTTCTTGTGTTCATTGTGTAGGTGACTCATTGATGGGTAACTATGACATTTCTCTACTGTGTTGATCCAATCTTTGTCATGTCGGCAATTTTTTACCTTTATCGGGTTTGCAGTCAGATCATTGGTATTCAAGTTCAGGCTTTGCAGGATTGTTTCACTTGCCAAATGAAACTGAGCAATAAAATTGATGGACTTTCCTCTAGGATTAAGATTCATGCATAAATTCAGGTCTACGTATAAGGAGGCAGAGACAGGTACAAGCAATTTTCTAAATAAAGACAATACCTAGCTCAAATCTTATGGCCGCAAGAGGGACAGCGTTAGGAATCCCCAGTATCCTTTGCCAAATCTTGGCTTTTGCTAAGTCTAACCATTTTGGAACAACATGAAAATAAAGTTCCAGCCCGTATGTGAGTTTTGGAATTATTTTACCTTCATAAAATTTTAATGTTGGAATAATAGAATAAGATCCACATTTTCAATTTTTGATTAAGCAGAAGAGTATATTTTTGGAGGAGGCTTTGTCTTGCATTGCAGTAGCATGTTGTGGCATATATGGGAAAGCCACATTTGTCATTTTAGATGCAGGTTTAATTGTTGTTTTCTCCCAGGACCACATTTGAGCCCTTTGTTTATCACATCTTGTAATGGCAAGTATTTCGGGTTTTTTCGGGGTTGATAAGAAGGCTATTATCAAACCAACGCGAGAAAGATCAAACAATAGGAAATCGTCTGCATGACATAACATGGGCAGTCTACCAAGATTTAGGAAAAAAGTTTTAGAATCAATAACACTCTTAAAGAGAGTAGTTAGGTCATTCGCCAAGTTAGTAATATCCCTCTTTAGGTTGCTGTTGGTAAGGCCATTTGGACCAGAACCTTAATGATTCACATAAAGTTATCAAGTCGTATACTTAGTTATCATCAACTACAATTTGTTTTTCTGAAGACATGCCAGCATCGGAATGGAAAACATTAGATAATGGCCAGGCTTTGCCTGGGGGATGTAAGTCCGAAAAATAGTTACCCAAGCAGATTCTTCCATGGCATCTCATTGTAGTAGCGCAGATCGTCTGAATTTACAAATGTTTTATATTTTTTTCTCAGCTTTACATTTGGATAGCTTTATTGTAAGGGACAAATTAGAGCTCATGATTAGTCTGAGAGCCTGTCTCATGTCTACCTTCTTGGATGCTAGCTTTTCATAATATACATGAATAGTTTTCTTATTTCATTTCTGCTTTTTTAACTTTGAGTTATTTATGACCCAATTGTTGCCTGTTCTTTAATTTTAAGGGGAAGAGTGAATTTAGCTCTTAAAATACAATGGGCCTCATTCTAAGTGTGCTGGTCTGGAAACAACAGTTCCGGTAAGTATACCGGCACCATTGTTTCCGGACTTGCACACTACAACTCTGTGGGCAAGTGCCCACCCGTTCAGCAGGCCAGAACTGCCGGGTGGGACGGCACCTGCCCGCAGAGTTTTCACGGGAGCACCAGCATCGTTAGCAGTGGTGCCGGTGCTCCAGTGTCCCTATTTCTCTTAGAGTCCTATGGGACTCTATGGGAATGGGGACTAACAAAAATACTGCTACCTGACTTCCCGGCGGCTGGACTTAGAATAGCCCAGTGGCACCAGGAAGTCAGCCACTGGTAATTATTTATGGGTCCAGCAGCAACTTGCCGGTAGCACAACAGAGATTACTGCCGGACCCGTAATGAGGCCCAATGATCACTCCATGTGTTTTCAGTTATTGTAAAATCAGAGCAAAGCTCGGACATCTGTTGGTCAGAAAAGATGTAGTCCAGAGTTGATTTACTAGAACCTCTGGACCAGGTATATTGAAAACCTAGGCCTGCCCTTATCTGCCCATTAATCAAATGGAGACCCACAGAAGTCACAGTATAGCTCCTCTGCCAGCCTGGTTTTGATTTTAGGCCACGGACTGTAGGAGCAGAATAATAGTCTCACTGGGTACCTTCAAGGCTCGATGGAATACAGTTGGCATTTAGGTCAGCAGCCAAGAAAATATATCTATAACCAGCTTTGGATTTCCATGCAGAGACTAGCTCGGTCATTAGGAAGTCCTCTAAAACCCCTACACCCATGTGCCAGTAAACATTAATTAGTAATGCATGGAAGTTGTCTGTATGTGCAGACACTTCTATAGCTAGCATTCCATATGGGAGGTTTTCTATCTGTTGGCCAATTAAGCAAAGATCATTACGAAGAGCGGTCATAAGGCCACCGAAAGGTCTGCCATCACAGCTGATTCAAAATATCCTGAGTGGGGAATTTAAATGAATTTTAAACAAATGAGAAACAACTATAAAATTTGAATAACATTAAACAGATGCTAATTATAGATTCATTAGTAGGTGTTTTGACAGGAAGTAATCAAAGGCAAAGCAATGTATGTGGTCACCAACAGCCAATTAGAGTTGACATGTGCCCATCTTGGGTTGGGTTAAGGAAAAAGCTAAATTGAGGTGGACAGAGAGAAGCAACTCCAGACTTCTGTGGAATATGAGGCAAGAAAGAGCACAGTGGGTTCAAGCAACCTCAGAACCTAATTGCCTACAATGACAGGAATATAAAATAAACACAACAAACACATAAAATATTGTAAAAAAAAAGTAAAACACCGCACAGACTTGCCACATGACCATCTACACTAGAATAACTGCTTTACTCAGAATTGGGGGAACAGATTACGGGTCAGCACATAAGGAACACAACCAGGTGACCATCAGTAGCCAATCAGAGCTGACAGAAGGCTATCTTGCATTTGGGAAGGAAAGCAAAAGCCAAAATAACGGGAAAGGAGCCAGGCAACTCATTGCCAATGTGGGATAGTTGGGAAGAAAACAACAAAGTGAGTCCAGGCAGTTTTAGGCCCTAAATGTCTTTAAGGAATACAATACAAAGAGAGCACAACAAATTAACATAATAAGATCAATGAAAACAAGTAAGTAGCGCAGTAATTGTAAAATGTGTCAATGCAAAATACAGCCATGTTTACCACCTGTCAGAGTATGGTAACCCTTCCAACAATGTTCAAATGAAATACTGCCGTTCTTATGAGTTGTAGTCCCAAAATGGAAATGCGCCAATTTTTAGCTCCACCCCAGAAGATGAAGGTAAAAATAGTCAAATGTTTTCCATGGCAGTGGTTATCTTTCATTCTGTTTTTTTATGTGAAACATGGCATTTGCAATAAGCGCAGAGCCCATTTCCCATACAGGGCCAGTAAAGTTGTTGTTCTCCCACCAAGGATCGAGAGAGAACATTGGGCTTTTGGGAAGCCACAGTTTTTGGATTTTGGATAGGTTTGGGTATGTTGCGAGCTTAATGAAAAAGATTGTTTTGGAATAAAGTTTATTATCAGTCCTAAGTATCGAAAAATTGATTATTACAGCTTGTGCATGTTCTTAGGGCAGCAGTAAGACACGATTATGAGTTGTTGAGTGAATGATAGTTGCAAATTGGGACTACTCGTTGGTGCTTTGAATTATTGTGAAACCCGGGAGGAGTTCATCTGACTTGGACACTGCACATGGAACCTCCTGTGTCCTGTGTCTGGGATAGGGATTTGTAAATTAAAGAAGTGTGATGCATCCCAGGTAAAATGTGAAGTTTTTGAGAGAATCTATTTTTTAAAAGTTTCACTGTTTAAGCCAAGGTGATCAGCACATTTTTCTAAAAACTGCTTCAGCCTCAGATATTTCCAAATTCATATCTTGGCAAGTGATATTCCTTACAGAGAGCTGAGATGGCTTAAAGATTCCCACCCATCGTGTCATGGTAGATTTTGATTATGATGTGAGCGCTCCGCAATCTCTTAAATGTTTTGCAGCAGGCATTTTAATGTTTTTGTTCTCTCAAGTATTTGTGAGTCAATGTATCTCTTACTTTTAAAGTACTATATAATAAGCATGGGATACATTTGGCAGAAGGTACGTAGAAAGTACTGCTTTTGCTAAATTTGGTAAATATGGTTCATGTATCTGTTCAGTGCATTTACAACCTCTTTTTACTGTTATCCTGTATCTGAAATCGGGCATCCATGGCAGGAAGAACTGGACACACTATGTTGGCAAAAATTCAGACTCATTGAGAGTTTGCCTTAATCTCTTCCCATTTCAAGTCTCTAGACAGGCAATTTGCATCCATTGAGTCCTATTTTGTATTACAAAGGCCTGATAATGATCTTCTATTCGGTGTCCCAAAGCCACCCAATGTAGTTTGAACCTCTATCTACTCCACCTTCAGTAGTGGTTTAGACCATAGGAACCAAATGCATTTCTTGGCATGTGTTGTGTCTGTGAGTGGTCATGAGAGCCACATTAACTATGTAGATTATGCAGAATACAAATACACTGAGTTGTGCTATCAATTTGATGGCATTTAATTTTGCCTAAATGTTCAATTTCAGGTTTGTCACCAGATCATATTCTATTTTTTGTAATTCATTTGACATATGAGTCGATGCAGCCCTCCAGTGCCTGGTGTGTGTGTTAACATTACAGTGCTTTTAAACCCCACTTCTGGCTTTGTGTATTATTTGTGTCTGAGTGCCTGGAATGCCTGAGACGAGGGAGCTTGAATTGCACGAGTCTCGGGGGTGGGGGGCAGGATGAAAGAGTGTAACACTGTGAAGATAGTGTCCTCCTCTGAAAAAGTGCCTTTTGTGTTGATGTGGGTTGCTGAGTCAGCATAATGAGCCTTTAATCTGAAGAAGTCTTCACCTAGATTAATGTGCAACATAGTTCTAATTAGCTTTTCATAACTGATTTGATCAGCTGATTTTTCAGCACTAAGACTCACCAGTAGGTGGTGGGCCATTTTCTTTTACACACTGCATAATGTCCACCACCTGGCAGAGGTTGTGGGAGCTCGTTGAATGTCTGATGGCGCCCGTCTGATCCATGCCCACAATTTCCAAGATGTTGGTGTTCAACAGTTTCTGCAGATTTTAGTCAGCAGCTTGCTATCTTCATTGATTAGGAGGTTTGGCTGTGAGCTTGAATAATCAGAGTGAGTGAGGTCAGCCGTCAGCCGCTCCAGCCCAGGTGATTTGTCAGATTTCGGAGACCATGTAGCCTTGAACATCTCATCATGTTTATTGCTAGAGATCCACAATTCACCAGCAATGTGTTCTCGTTCTAAGCAAACAGAGTTCTGCTTGAGAGACTACAATGTTCAATTCAAATTTTGTGTATTGAAAGTGTTTGGTATGACTGATGGACGTTCCCTGAGGTGTAATATACAGCCACTAAAACTTGACTTAGAGTATAACCAACTACTAAATAAAACAGTAAGAGTTTAAGAGGATAGAAGATGATGTATATGAGATATAAAGTGTATTAAAGTTTCTCTTTCCAGTAAATTTAGTTTTTCAGTTTTGTGGGTGTCAACCTGTTTCTTTCTCATCTTTGTAGTATCAGCCAAGGTTATTCCCGGAGGAATACTTTCAGGATTTAGGAGACCCTGCCAATGTGGTCTACACTTCAATGTTCCAAATAAGAAAGTCATTTATTATAGAGTTTATTCTACTGTAAAGGTTTCTGCATTTTAGCCATAAAGACATCAGATTCCACATGTGTGAGTGGACAGCATTTGCAAACGATTGAGGATAAACATCATAGAGTCTATAAGTTGATGGTCTGGACAGATGTTCTATGAACAGAAAGTTGTAAATTATGTATTCTTGCATCAGTTGCAATACACGTAATTGCTGGTTAATTCAAGGCAAGGAGAATTCACAGGAGAGTAATAATTTGGATTCGTTGGGGTGACACTAACATCATTATACTGTGATGAATGGATCAAATTGGCATTTAAATTATGGTTGATTGGGCCACTTACTAATTGTGACTTTGAGTTTCAAGGACCGGTGTTCATCCGAGTTGATCCAACCTCTACTCACTTTTGCTGCTTCAATGTCTTTAAAATGTGTCTCTTTTATAATACTGTGCTTAAGGAACGCCAGGATTTCGTTTTCTTTTTATCACACGTTTCATGTTGCAAAATATTATTTTTGCCACGTCCATTTTGCTAAAACGAGCACCAGAAAATACTTGGGAGAATAACCTGAGGTTAATTCTCTCCAAGCCCACCTGACAAAGTTACTGAACAGTAGTGCAGTGAACTTAACATCTGTGGAAATAAAAATGTAAAAAGTACTTTATAAACCAATATATGACACGGCCCGCGGTAGCGGCCATGTAGTTATGGTTACATTGATAAATTCATAGGAAGAGCACTTTATCGGTGGCTTATAACTTCACTCCCCCTCGACGAATCCTCACCAAACTTTGCAAAAAAAGTACATGGGCAGCTCTGATTTTTTTCACTAAGTTGGGTGAGGTTTCGTGCGGGGGGAGTTATAGAGAGGGTCCCTACATTTTATTTCTCCGATAGACTGAATAGGGAAAAACTTTGCAAATGGGTACAGGTCAAACGACTGGAAGGATTTTCACCAAATTTGCACCAGGAGCGGGGGCTTGGTCCAGAAAGCATGCTTTTGTGTGTTCAGTGGAAATCTGACCATTACTTTTGTTACAAAACACCGAAACGTATGTCCCAAAAAATGAGTGACCCATTTCCCAGTTCGCTCCGCAGACAGAAGTGTCATTGGATCACGGTACAGTGTGGTGTCAGAGATGTTTGGATGTGGCCGGTGGTCGCCATGGTGTATCAGAGGACAGTGCAGCGGCGGAAGGGTCTGGAAAATGTACTCTACGCATTGTGTCAGCGGTCATAAAGGAAGTAATGGCTGGGGAGTGAGAAGTGGTTCATGTGAGTTGCGTAGGATAGTATTTTCTGTGGTGATTGGAGGCAACTGTCGTAACAGTCCCTTACTGTCTGCCGTGACCTGTTTGCGGCAAACTCTTTTCGTGGTGAGTGATGGCAGGTCATTCGCAGATGGAGAGTGAATTGCACATGAGATCGGTTGGGTGGGAGCGCGGGTGGTGGTGCGCTGAAGATGGAATGCAGTAGTTTGCCACATGGAGGCATGCATGGGTGAATGAAGGTGTGGTGGGTCTGTGGAAGGATTACACTATTGGGTGCATGGCCGAAGCCCATCACCCATAGGCTGTAGGGCATGCACTGAGGAGCATTGAGATGCAACATACACACCGCAGGAAGGCATTTTTCAGTCTGCATCCAGTACAGGGTGGTGCTTGCAAAGTGTGTTGTGTGCCGATTGGTTGCAGTAGTGTTAATGCTGCAAACTGAATGTAGGTAGGTAGGCAGTGACAAAGTACTTTGTGAATGGGAGTGGGTACGCCTATAGTATGTGAATGAAAGTGTATGGGGATGCAGGAGAGAGTGTTTTCTTTCCACATTGTGTTACCTGTTGCAGTTTGTTGCTGCATAGCTATGTGGTGGTGCGCAGGTCGGGTAGGAGTACTGGTGGCAGTGGTGTGTATGTCGATGGTCCTAGTTGGTGAAATGGTGAAATGATTGGTGGCATTACGTTGCTGTAGGTGTGTTCAAGGCCTATGCTGCGTGCAGAATTGCTGAAGTAGGCTGAATGTTCTACAAATGTTGTGGTTAGTGACACAATAGTTTGTGAATGGCTGCTGGTGGAGGTGGTGGAGGATGTGGTATTTGTGTGTATTCTGGTAAGTGCGACATGTGTTCGTGATTGGGTGTTTTACGGTGTGGGGGAGTTGGGGTGAAGTGCTGCTACCTACATGTGGCACGGTTGTGCAAAATGATAGCTGCCCACATGGCCATCATGTTAACTGTTGCCATTTGCTGCTGCATATCGCCATGGCGGTGTACAGGTTGGGTAGGAGTGTTGGTAGCAGTTGTGTCTATGTGGATTGTCGCAGAAGCTGACATGGAGACATGCATGGTGGCATTATGTTGCTGTGAGTGTGTTCAAGGCCTAGACTATTGGAGGCATGGCAGGAGGCTGTAGGCCATGCATTCAAGAGCCTAGGCCTTGAGGACATGCACGCCAATAATGCATTTTTCTATGTGCATCAGTTAGAGGGTGGTGACATGTAAGGAATGGGTGTGGAGCCCATTTCAGCCGTATAGGCCCATGTTGCAAATAGATTGTGGGTAGGTTGGCAGTGGCACAATACTATGCGAATAGTAGTGGGTACACCCATAGTATGTGATTGAAAGTGCACAGGGTTGCAGGAGAGAGTGTCTTGGTTGTACAGTATGGTAGCTGTTGAAATTTGTTACTGCATACCTCCATGGCGGTGCTCTGTGGATGGAGTTGCTGCAGAGAAAAGTCACATTATGTGGGCACTGGCTGCAATGCTTGTATAATGTCAGTATGTTACAGGGTATGGTTGAAGGGCTGCTTATGTGTGCTTTGGCTAGTGTGTTCTGTGCACAATGCTTGCAGTGTGGGCAATGTTGTAAACATGTTGTGCTTACGTTGCCAGTGAAACAATCATTTCTGAGTGGAAGTGGGTAAGAGAGTATGTGAATGAAAGGGCATAGGGGTGCCAGAGACAGTGTAATGTTCATACATTATGGTAAAAGTTATACATAATGATGTGTATGTCCATTGCGGTGTCGAGGTTGGTTAGGAGTGCTGGTGCCAGTGGTGCATATGTCCATAGTGGTAGTTGGTGAAATGCTGACATGTATTGCTCAATTACAGTGGGGGGAATGTGTGGAAGGAGCAGACCCACTGGAGCAATGCAAGTTTGGCAGTGTATGCGGCACAGGGAGGTGATCTTTGGGGAATGCGTGTGGAGCACATTGTCGACGGGCTACAGCAGGACAAATGAGTTGCAGAGCGTGATTTGTGCATTCTATGGTTGTGTTGATAGTTGGAACATGGCACAGTATTTGGTGTGCGGCAGGAGATGATGCAGTGAGAAGTTGTGTAGTGTGGCCACAGGGTGCAGTGCGTATATAATGTGAGTATGGAAGTGGGTATGGTTGAAGCAGAGCTTATATGTGGTTGGTTACTGTGGTGTGTGCATATTTATTCAAGTAGGCCCAATGTTGTGAAGGTGGTATGCATAGGTTGGCAGTGGCACAATAGCGTGTGAATGGTAGTGTGTTGGGGTGGTGCAGGCCATGCTATGGTTGTGGCTTCTGTGTGACACGTTTTCGTGAATGGGTGTTTTATGGTTTGGGGGAGATGGGTAGAGCAGGTGCTACATATGTAACGTTTGAATGTAACGTTTATGCACGTTTGTGCATAATGTTATGTACCCACATGGTCGCTTGCTTGCATGTCTAGTGTTGCGGTGATTGTGGAAAGGGTTGCAAAGTTGTGTGCATACCTAACGGTGTGCTGCGGACATGTTAGGATGTTTGTGAATGCTGCAATAGTGCCTTCTTTCGCAGAAATTTCTGGTGGAGGGGCTTTGCAAACAAACAGAATGAGTACTGAGAGTGTTTAACAGTAAAAAAGGAGTGGTGTATAGAAAAAACAGTGTGCAATGCAGAGGTTTTGTATGCGATTGGTGCATGCGTGTTTTGAAATGTGACAGCACCCAATTTGGGGAGTGCTGCAATATGGATTACGCGGTACTTTCAGGATGGCACATGCCACATCCTGGGTGGCCATGTGGATGTATGCGGATGGAGAAATCGAGCATACTTTCATTGAATTTTGCAGTGGACGTTCTTTGGAATGGCATGACATTTGTCTAACGGTACATTTCAAGTGTTGCACAGCAGTGACAGTGTTCGATGATGGCGGCTTTAATGCGATTGGTGGATGCTTGTGTGCCTATTTACCAGTAAACTAATGAAGTAGAGCTGCAGAGAAGATAGTGCAAAGGGATGAAGGATTGTTCCAGTTTTACAGGGGAGCGGCACAGGCGCTACTTTGGGAGGGACATGTGGCAAAATCTGCCCTTTACACCACCTTGCGCAATTGCCATGGCAGTGTGGGGATTAGCCAATCAGGTAGTGTGGGTGTGGTTAACAGGAAGGGGAGGTGAAACTAAGGGTGGGTGACATGGCAAAACGTTTTGTGTTGCCTGTAGGTGATCCCTTTATAATAGATGCACACACAACTGTGCTTTGCAAAGAAACTTTGACTGCAATTTTGGTTTGGTAGGAGTGGAGGCATTGTTGAACGCTGTGCATGAGTGCCAAATTGTCGATATGCATGCACTTTGCAAAGACATTGCGACGTAGTAGATGTTATTGTAATTTATATGCATGCATATGGGTTACCTGCCTTGCTTACATTTTTCCCGTAGACTGAGGAGGTTGCTGGGTGTCGTGAGGGTGCTTTTACCCACCGCCAAGGTGCTTCTCTCATCTACAATACCGCAAAGAGCATGGCCTACCTCTCATGGATGTTGTTCTGAGCCAGACGAAGGAAGGTGTCTCATCAACAGAAGCATGTACACTTTTTTGTCCGCTCGTGGAATGTTCTTCTGCAACAATGACCTTATTACTTGTGGACATGCGGAGTGTTTCCAAGAAAATGGCATTTTGTTTTCCTCCATTGGCAAAGCAGTTTTGTTTGCTTGTTTACAGGATGTGGTGAAGAATTTACTGAACTAATGTGCGTAGAAGAAAACACAAAAGCTACTGAAAACAACCAAAAAAGGTTTTTTTGTAGAAGGATCTACACCCCTTAGTTTGAACTCCCCCTGCCCTGGTTGAAAGTTATTCCCCCACGCCCGCACGCAGCACGAAAGTCACATGCAGGGATTTTGCGGGTAGTAGCCACGAAAATGGAACTGTGGGGATTGTCCAATTAGTTGCTTAGCATGTGCAGCAATAGGAAGAGGGACTCCAGCTGTACTGGGGACCGTCCCTCGATGTACCTGGAGACACGCACATGCCACATTCAACGCTCCTCACCATGCTGGCCTTTGATAATGAGACTGTAGCGATTGCCCTATCATGTGCTGCTCACAGCGTGCATCAGAGGAAAGCACGCCAATAGGAAGAAGGGCTCCTCTGGCTTTAGAGGGGCGCGGCCCTGGCGGTACTTGGAGAAAGGCATGTGCCACATTCTGCGTTTGTGAGCATACTGGCCAATAGAAATGGGACTATGCCCTTTGGCCAATGAGGTGGTCAGGGTGCACATTACAGAAAAGAGCACCAATAGGGAGAAGGAGTCCTCCTGCTTCATCGGGGCGCCTCCCTCACAGTGATTGGGGAGAGGCACGTGCCCCATTTTGCCCTCTCACCATGTTGGCCAATGGAAATGGGACTATGGCCTTTGGCCAATCAGGTGCTCCTGGTGTGCGTCACAGGAAAGGGAGGCATTCACTTTTCCAGAACCTTTTGTACTGCAGCTGGCAAACATGGCAAGGCGCACAGTTTTCATTGTGGGTGATTACAATGTGGAAGATCTGTGCGTTTATGTCCTCCAAGAAGACTTGTCTAGCAATTTAGGTTTGGAGGGAGTGGACGTTTTGTGGAATGGTATGGAATCGTGCTGTTTGGGCGGACTGCTTCTAGAATGTCGATGCGTGGCCTCTGATTGTGCACTTTGGAGGCTTCTTTTTGGGTTCCATGCCTTGTTCCTGTGTATTCCGTCAACTGAAGATTTTGATGAAAGCAGAGCAGCACATTTTTCCTACTGCCAAAGTGCTTTTCTCATGTATACTGCCGAGAATCACGTGGCATGAATCCATTGCTTTCTGTTGCCAGCCAGAGGTTGCAAGGGGTCTCAGCAACAGAAGCATGTGTGATTTCTTGAGTGCTGCTGGGATGTTCTCCTGTGAGAATGAGAACATTGGTTCCCGATACATACACCTTTTCAAGGGAAATGGCATGTCTTTGTCAGCCAGTGGCAATGAAATGTTTGTGCACAATCTACAGACTGCACTGAAGACCATACTGTAAGAATGTGAGCTGCAGTTCAAAACACACATTCACGTATGAAAACCGCAAACAAAGTGATTCTGGGGAAGCACCTTCAAAAAATGTAAAAAACACTCAAAAAACAAAGGTTCTTTTAAGAGCCAACACAATCAACGATGTGCACTCCCCTGGTACAAAGTTATTCCCCCACTCCCACGCACATGAAACATGAAAAGTCAGCAAATATTGCGATAGTTGCAGGGTGGCACGTGGTACATACGCCCCTTTTGCCGATGACGCACATAGAAAGGGGCCTGCAGAGGCTACGGGATTGGGCAATGAAGTTTTTGAGTGTGGTGTGTATGGACCGACGGAGCTACACTGTGTATTTGTTCACAGAAATGCATAGGGTGCGTTATGGGTGTGTTTTTTACGAGGCACAGCTTGCAGATTTTAGGGTATGCTGACATACATTCAGTGAAAGTGAATGCAAGACACTGTGCACTTGCTACTCATTTACCACTCTATGATGTACATGTGTAGTGCTATGGACTAGGTACAATGAAGTGCCTGGTTTTGGTTTGTGTGTGTGATACGCAATCATGATGACATTTTTGTTGTTCATTGTGCAGGGAACATTGCACAGCATGTAACATGAGTTTCAGTGCTGTTTGCGATGAAGGAGGCACTTGCCCAGTTCCTGTGTTTCTTTCCGACCGCTTGCATAACTTTCTATCGCAGTATGCAGCTACCGATGTGGCAGCATCATTTTCTATTTGGTCCGTCAACGGAGACAAGGTGGCACATTGCAAAGAAGTGTATTTGTGCATTTCTTTGTCATGTGCCAATGGCATACTTCGGCCATAGCATTATGACGTTTCACAGCACAAATACTTTTCCCTACCTACAACGTTCATCTTACTATGCCAGCTATCTCGATTTCGGCACACCCCATTTAAATTGGCTTGTAATAGATGTGCACAACTGTGCAAATAGTGAAAAACCTATGAAATTCAATGGAAAAACATTGCTACAGGGACGTTATGGTTACAGGTAAAAAGTTGCCAGTGTAAGAACATATGAGATGGGTAAGGTGTGCAAATATAGTACCTTATCACTTTGTAGATCCTCACTGTTAGTGAAGAAAATCACCTACTGTAGATATGTCACCAAACAAAAAAAGAGGGAGCCAGACCTGTGATGTCATCAGTGATGTCATTAATGGCGTTTGTGATGTCATCTTTGATGTCATGGGTGTTAGTCCTTGCAGTGCACAGTGGTAGCATGAGTTATGGTTGCGTACCTTACCACAACTGGGGGGTTTTTAGGTTTTACCTGTAACCATAACATCCCGTAGCAACGTTTTTCCATTGAATTTCATAGTTTTTTTAGTAGTGCAACTTAACCATAACTTAACCATAACTTAACCATATCGTCCCTTTAACAACGTTTTTTGTTAGTGATTACATGTCCGCGGTAGCGGCCATGTAGTTATGGTTAAGTTGGTGTTTCCATAGGAAGAGCACTTTTTGGGCGGCTTATAACTTCGCTCCCCCTGGACGAATCCTCACCATACTTTGCAAAATAAGGATATAGCCCACTCTGAATTTTTCTGCAAAGTTTAGTTATGATTCGTCCGGGGGGGGAGTTATAGGGGGGGTGCCAAAACTTTTTTTTCCCATAGACTGAATGGGAAAAAACTTTGCGCACGGCTACAGCCCAAACCACTGGACAGATTTACACCAAATTTGCGGCAGGAGCGGCGGCCTGGTCCCGAAAGCGTGCTTTTGCAAATTTGGTGTAAATCCATCC
Source organism: Ambystoma mexicanum (assembly GCF_040938575.1). Lineage (NCBI taxonomy): Eukaryota > Metazoa > Chordata > Amphibia > Caudata > Ambystomatidae > Ambystoma > Ambystoma mexicanum. The sequence continues at coordinate 1,243,113,402 of NC_090937.1, read as the reverse complement.
AGTAGTTTTTAAAAGAATGACCAAAATGTAAGGCAAAAAAATTAGTGATATCTGTGTTCGCTTCGCGGACGGACTTCCCTGTTCGCTCCGCGGACAGCACCCCGATTGGCCCAGCGGCACTGATTGGGCAGCGTGATGCGTGATGCGCGTCAGATTTTCTGTCACGCCCACCATCTTGCATTTGTGGACGTCCGCGGACAGCGCAGTGAAAGTTTTTTCAAAATGTGTATTTAGTAGAGTGTGTTGGTGTGTAGAAGTCTTTGGGGAGGATGGGGGAGTATGAGATAGGTTCAAAGTTGTATTTTATTTATGTGCTAGACGTTTTTGTTGCGTTCGATTTGTCCGCGGAGAACACAGCTATTCTGACATTTTGTAAATAAACTAAATGGTGGGGTGTTTAGAGGACGGAGTATGTGTCATTTTTGTTCGCAAGAAAGGTAAAAATGAGCTATGAACACTCGCGTGTACTTAATTGTTCGTAAATACACAAACTGGGGGTGTCCTCAGGACGCTGTCCGTATTGTAATCTGTCTAGTTGAATGTGTTCTAAAAACACTCGCGGTGTCTCGAAATGGTTGCAATTACACAAAATGGGGGTGTTCTGAGAACGTTGTTTGTATTGTTCGTTGTCAGGGTGAAAGTGTTTTAAGACCACTCCTTTTGTCCGCTAATAGTACAATTTCCTATGGGCGTCAACCGACTTTTTGTCCACTAAAGAAATGATAAATCTGGCTGGTGTGCGCCGACATTATGTGATAATCCTATGACTGGCGCTATTGACCTGGCTGACTTGCTTTTGCGACACTAAATCATATCTTCCTCCCCTAAACCTGATATTATCAAAGCATTCATATTCCCCGCCTCTCTCCGTGACGATACAGGGTGCGTCATCAAACGCGCCCAGTCCTCTCCAGTCCTAAGTGACTTTACACAGAACCCGGAAGACAACACATATTATGTCACAACACAGCGCGCCACAATTCGGAATATGAAACAGTGATTTAAAAGCAAACAGCAAGATTGTAAATTTTGTAAAGTACATTTATTTGACAGCAAATGTTTAGAGAATATTCAGCAATTTGCATTTGTCTTTGTTGTCGATCCGCAAAAGTTCATGTTGAGGCATGCAATGTTCCTTTGCGGTACAGAGGGTGTTAGATCAGCTTACAACTCAGTGCGCCACAATTCGGAATATGAAACTGTGGTTTAAAAGTAAACAGCAGGATTGTACATTTGGTAAAGTACATTTATTTCACATTAAATGTTTAGTGAATATTCAGCGATTTGCTATTGTCTCTGCTGTCGATCAGCAAAAGTTTATTTGGAGCCACACGTTGTTCCTTTGCGGTAGATAGGCTGTTGGTTTATGATAAAAGCAGTAAATGGTTGCTCTGATAATCGGAAGGTTGCTGCAAAAACGAGCCATTAGACCACCCTATTGGTTGGTATGTTGTTTGTAGCCGCTAGTACTGCGTAAGGGCATATTGGTCCTTGGCGATTGTCCCATAAAATGGTGAGGGTCATGAAGTTGCATATTTGGACCTGCACCTGGCAGTTGAAGACCCCATCCGCTGGAGTCTGTAAATCGTGACATAGGCAAAATGGGGCCACATACCTGTTTTAAAAAACATAAATTAGTCTCACCAGCCGATCTTCATTAAAAATCATCATTTTATTTATTAGGGCGTGAAACTATTTGCTATTGAAGATAGTGCAACGGAGTATGTTAATAATAAAATAATAATATTTTCCCATTCACATAGCGCTAAGAACCGTGAGGTATCTAAGCGGTGCTTATTATTAACCACGGTGTGTGGTGCTCATTTATCGACCACGGAAAGATGAAAGGCTGAGTTTGGCCTTGCCGGGATTTGAACTTGTGTTAGCAAGCTGTGCACGGATGTCAAAGCGAGCGTTGTACTCGCTGTGCCATTTGACAGGCTACAGTGAAATGGCACAGCGAGTAGACGCTTGACCGCCTATAGACCAGTTAAATTATTTGTATTAACCCACCCTGTGTTGTCTGCCTTTTTCAGAGCCCTCTAAACAACAGGGGATCAATTCGGCGGTGATAGTGCGCGGTAGAAAACATTATGCCACTTTCAACGAACAAGTTCAACTTCAGCGGTCTTTAATGCTACGCTATTGTAATTATATTTGGTATAAAATAATATAAAGGGTTACTTACAGTACAATTGCAATTTCCATTGTCTATGAGCGGTGCAGTCCCAAAATACGACTCCGCGTGTGCCAATGATCTTTCGCATAGTGATATAATATATAAAAGTGGTTTCGTTTCATGAATTTCATCCTTATCTTCTCTTACGTTTTAGCAACACTCCTTCAAGAGAAGTCTTTCATCACAATCTCTGTCTGTCAAGGTCAAAACACAATACAACCTTATAGTCCGCTTCGTGAGCCTCTCCGGGGCCCGAGAAAAAAATGGAAGCAGCTGACCTTCACTGTGAACGAGCATACATTCTTACTTTGCAACATTCTGTGTAAAGCCATATGTGAGAAGTTGGTTTTTGCACGCCATGTTTGTATATTTTTTGTGTGATATTAAAAAAAGTTTGTTTAAAGGACGTTATGGTTTTAAGTACAGCCGAAAGACCCCTGAAAATCGCAAGTTATGGTAAGCTATGAAAAATAACTCACGCCACCACCATGCACTGCTAAGACTAACACCCAGGACATCAAAGATGACATTGCAAATGTCATTGATGAAATCACTGATGACATCACATGTGTATGTACTTTTCATGGAATTTGTGTACTAGGGATTTTTATTATAATGTTGCGAAAAAAGGATATTGCAATAAATATCATAGCGTTATTAGTGCTTTGAACGATGCATTGATATAAATAGCATTGTATTATGGGATTCTATCTAGTATACTGAGCTACTAATGGAGAAACATAGCATAGTGTGCAGAGTACAAGATGAAAGTATAATATTTGTAATGTTAATATGTTGAATAAAGAAATGATAATTGTCCTGAAATGTTTGAAAATTCACTAAATGGGGGGTATTCTGAGGACGTTATTCGTATTGTGTGATTGCTTAGCTGTATGCAATGAGGGAATGGCACAGAGAGTAAAGTGGACGCCGTCTGCGGACACCGCGGCTGTTCGTGGACAGGGCGTGCTACATCCGGGTTTTTCCAGGAAATCCAACATGGAAAGAAGACTGTACGGATCAGCCAATCAGATGTGAGGTTGTGGATTTGTGTTGAAACAGACTGTGTGTGGTGAAGTTGGCAGAAGTGGAGAAAGTCAGGGTGTTGGTGCTCGGAGATATGTTTGTGCATGGTTTACAGCAGTACTCTGAATGCAGGCATGTTGCAAAGAACTTTGATGTGAAAGGAGTGGAGGTGGTGTGGAGCACTGTGCCTGATTGCAATGTACAGGGAATTGTACAAGTTTGTGAGGATATGGCCACGATGAATAGTCCGCATGTGGTAGTTTTGCACCATGGTGCTTTCAATTTGGGCAACGTCAGTGCCCCTACTTTGTTGGCTGATTTGGAACGCTTGGTTCAAGCCGTAATGAAGATCCTTCCAAATGCGAAAGTAATTTTTTCTGGATTACTACCTAGGGCAATATGGGACAATAGTTCAGTTTTTTGTCCTCAGCAAAACATTGCTAGGTGTGTCATCAACCGAAGCATGTGTGCCTTCATGCTTAGAGCTGGTATGTTCTTCTGTAACAATGAGAATATTGATGCCAGTAATGCTGTTAATTTTAAAGAAGATGGCATTTCTTTATCTTTTACTGGAAATGCTTTTCTGTTTTGGAATGTAAGGGTTGCTTTGGAGAAGGTTATGTAAAGATTTTAGGAGTAAAGTAAGAAAAAAAAACAAGAAAAAAAAATACAAAATAACAGGTGTCTGTCAAGCATCTGTAAAAAAAAAAAAACAACGGCTCTTTTCAGAGCCAACTTCAAAGGGGAAATGGGGCACAATATTTAAATTTACATTCACCACGCTCAGATTTTCGATGTGTCCGCGGACACCACGGCTGTTCGTGGATAGGGCGTGCTACATCTGGGTTTTTCCAGGAAATCCAACATGGAAAGAAGACTGTACGGATCAGCCAATCAGATGTTGAGGTTGTGGATTTGTGTTGAAAGAGACTGTGTGTGGTGAAGATGGCAGAAGTGGAGAAAGTCAGGGTGTTGGTGCTCGGAGATATGTTTGTGCATGGTTTACAGCAGTACGCTGAATGCAGGCATGTTGCAAAGAACTTTGATGTGAAAGGAGTGGAGGTGGTGTGGAGCACTGTGGCTGATTGCAATGTACAGGGAATTGTACAAGTTTGTGAGGATATGGCCACGATGAACAGTCCACATGTGGTAGTTTTGCACTATGGTGCTTTCCATTTGGGCAACGTCAGTGCCCCTACTTTGTTGGCGGATTTGGAATGCTTGGTTCAAGCCGTAATGAAGATCCTTCCAAATGCGAAAGTAATTTTTTCTAGATTACTACCTAGGGCAATATGGGACAATAGTTCAGTTTTTTGTCCTCAGCAAAACATTGCTAGGTGTGTCATCAACCGAGGCATGTGTGCTTTCATGCTTAGAGCTGGTATGTTCTTCTGTAACAATGAGAATATTGATGCCAGTAATGCTGTTAATTTTAAAGAAGATGGCATTTCTTTATCTTTTACGGGAAATGCCTTTCTATTTTGGAATGTAAGGCTTGCTTTGGAGAAGGGTATGTAAAGATTTTAGGAGTAAAGTAAGAAAAAAAAAACAAGAAAAAAAATACAAAATAACAGGTGTCTGTCAAGCATCTGTAAAAAAAAAAAACAACGGCTCTTTTCAGAGCCAACTTCAAAGGGGAAATGGGGCACAATATTTAAGTTTACATTCACCACGCTCAGATTTTCGATGTGTCCGCGGACATGGCGGTAGTCCACGGACATGAAAATCACTACGAGGGGGTTAGTATGTTCTATGTTACATTTATATGAAGTCAGGGATATTATGGTTAAGTTGTGCTACTAAAAACCTATGAAATTCAGTGAAAAACCTTGTTAAAGGAACGTTATGGTTAAGTTGCGCTACTAAAAAGCTATGAAATTCAGTAAAAAAAACTTTGTTAAAGGGACGTTATGGTTAAGTTGCGCTACTAAAAACCTATGAAATTCAGTGAAAAAACTTTGTTAAAGGGACGTTATGGTTAAAAGTAAAACCGAAAAACCCCTGGAATTCGGCAGTTAAGGTAAGATAAGCAACCATAACTCACGCCGCCACCGTGCACTGCTAAGACTAACACCCAGGACATCAAAGATGACATCACAAATGTCATTGATGACATCACTGATGACATCACATGTCTGGCTCCCTCTTTTTTCCTTTACTGATATATCTAGGCCAGTTACAATCAGGAACTAAAAATTCACTATACTATAATACAAAGTACTATGTTTGTAGACTTACTACAAATATGTTCTTACAGTAATTCACTTAGGGTCTACTCAAAGCATATGAACCATACACAAGGGAGAAAACACAGACTTGGAAGACAACAATGCTTTCTATGTATGAAGATGATTAGTACGGTTATCAACACTGTGTTATAGTTCTGTTGTTTTTTTATTACTGTACTTTCCCTGAATATGCTCATATTTGTACACATTGCACGTACACTACTTTCATTAGGGTCTAGTCACAATATGTGATAGTTATACATAGGGAAGTAGTAGCTTTGAAGCAGAGCAATCATTTCTGTACATGAAGATAATCAGTTAAGTTTTGAAAATTGTCGGGTAATACTGCTGTTTTTTTTTGTTTACTTCACTTTCCCTGTATATGCTCTATTTGTATGTGTTATTGTCTGTTTGTGTTTGGTGTGCAGTAATGCAATAATGTAGTAATTGGGTTTTATTAGCTATCTATTACATGTTTCACATTATGCAAAACTCTAATAAAAAAGCAGTTATCATTTCAGTATTCAACATGGCAAGATTATGAATATTGCACCTTCATCATTTATGCTGCACACACTGCTTATGTTTCTGCATGAATAGCTTAGGATACTGGATAGAACTTCATAATAGAATGCTATGTATATCAACACATTCCTTAATGCACTAATTAGCTCATGATATTTATTCCAATGATCCTTGACACTTTTTTGTCAATATTACAATAAGAATCCCTTCTACAGAGTTTTCATGAAAAGTAAATGCACATGTGATGTCATCAGTGATGTCATCAATGACATTTGTGATGTCATCTTTGATGTCCTGGGTGTTAGTCTTAGCAGTGCACAGTGGCGGCGCGAGTTATGGTTGCTTATCTTACCATAACTGCTGAATTTCAGAGGTTTTTCGGTTTTACTTTGAACCATAACGTCCCTTTAACAAAGTTTTTTCACTGAATATATATATACATATAAAAATAAAATAAATAGGAAGTACACTAAGGACAGTTGCAATTCATAGATTATTACTGAGGAGTTGTTGGGTTATCTATTTAAAAAGTGAGATTGGCAAGCATACTTATTGCTCAACCCCTCCAATTAACTCAAACAAAAGCCTTACAGTGTTGGGCAGAACAGTGAGCATAGCCAATCATCCTGCTCCATGACGGATTAAACAGACCTCCAAGGCTCCATCTTTTAATACATAATGATGGAAATCAAAGTTAGATAGTTTAATACTGGACCACCACCCACCCATACTTCCCTGTATGCACTTGTATGAGGTTAAGGCATCAGGGAGCCAGCAGCCAGATCTGTTACTGTCTGAGTCATCATCCTAAAATTAAGAGTTCTCCCACCTGGGGTTCCCCATAAAATCCACCTTGCTGTCTGATATGATAGGTGATTTATAACACACTTCATACCCAGAGGTTTCTAAGCGCGCAGACCCGGGGATCGAGTCTGTGTTGCTCTGTGTCGCCTTGCTTCAGGGGTGAGCACGTTGCCCCTGAGCTATCCTCCCCAGACAAAAGAGGGTTACACGCATATATGAAATGGAGTGTACCATTCAAGTCAGGCAACAACCCAGGGTGTAGCGTCACCTGTTAACATCAATTTCATTTTGCAGGTGCAGCCTCCCTCCTTGTCCAGTTGGCTTGGGGGTTGAGGGTGGTGGATCCCCGGGGCACCGTACCTGGTTTGGGATAAGGGAGGCGCTCACCTTTGCCCCCAGCTGGGGCTGTAAAACAGGGGCTGCACATGTTTGATCCTGGTTTCAATCTATGCATGCAGCACATAATCATGTTCATTGTCATGCTTATTATGTCCCGTGGAGCAAGCGATTCACCCAACGCACAGTGACAATCAAAACACCAACATAAAGCGCTCCACACATTTCAGGCGACATTTCATCACTGTCCAATGTGGCCGGGGAAGCAGGGCGGGCAATGGTTTGCATACAGTACCTAATGCGAGCCCGTACCTTCCCCTTCACCCGGTGGCAAGGGCTCTTGGCTGAATGTCCGGGCCAATCTCTTTTCTGCTGTGTACATGCATTTCATTTCACTTCCCACGTTGCGATGCAGTTCAATTTTTGTCTATAAATGAAAATGTTATCTTTACAATTCAAATACAATTTTAAACACCTTTCCCCAGCACATTTAAATGCAAAATTGTTTGCGAGATGTAATATTGCTTTGCTACCTGGCTGCACAGAGCATTCGAATCCGGCTTCTCCTCTTAAATAGAAATAAATTAATGTATGGTATGCCTGTTTGGGGTGGGGGGGTTGGGGGAGCTGTGATAGGGGCGCCGGCGCTTCCACGGTGAATTCCGAGCTGCTGGGCGGGCTGTTCAGCTCCATATCATGAACATAATTTTGCTCTTACTCATTTTGTCTTCATGTATAAAATGTGGTATTAGTCTTCACTGCGTTTCTTGCTGAGTATTGAGAGCAGAAGCTTACATATTACATTTAGAAACCTATCCACCATGTTTGTTATTTTCAGATCAAAATCTGACAAATAGCTGCGTGGAGTTAAATACTATCATGTTCACGTGTGTTTGTGAGTGCGCGAAAAGGGGGAGAAGCAGATAGAGAAATGGCAAAGGGAGGGAATGGGAAAAAAAGAAGGCAAGCGAGAAACATAATTTGCTCCGGAGCTAAAAAGTACTGACCCACACACAGGAGATAAGCAGTTCTAATTTTAAAACTTCCGTATCTATTCTAACGTCTAATTGCTTAGTTAAATGAGCTGTAAACCCCGGGAAGTTGCTATAACCTCTAAACAACTGCGCAGAGTTCTAGAACATTTGAGATAACAAAAGCAAGCCTGTCTCCTTTGGGCATTGGCACTTTGCAGAGGGTACACGAACCGGCGGAAGACAGATAGCCCTGGCCCAGGAGGCACGCGGAGCAATTACTTTGCATCCACTGTACGCAGCAGGTTTACGCCTCACACACAGCTGAGGAACAACATAATATGCTGCAGGTACAAGACTGCCAACATTATGCTTTTTGTTTCATAGAAATGCTTATTCAGATAAAAGTTCTTGCAGTTTAGCCAACTGCATGAAAAGGAAACTCTCCTTGTTCGCCAGGTAAAATCTGGAGAGAAAACCTTGCTTCTTCGGCTTAAGACAACTTCTGTCCAAAGGATGAATGATGTGAGCCCCCTACTAGCTACTTCCGTCCAATGTTACCATTGTCCCCAGGTTTCTGTATCTAAAATGTATTTCAACATTATTAGAGTTTTCTTGTTTAACTTATTCATTGTCTCCTCTTTCATTATGGCATCTATTACTGCAATCTCAATCTCTATTCCTTTCCATTCTTCAACAGCGATTTTATTTCAATTCCATACTCTGCAAATTTGTTCAAATAGGGCCTGATTCACAACCCATTATCTATTAAAAAAACGCCTTGTGAGTCGGGCTGGCCCATATTGTAATCTAGCTTCTACTTCTCTGCCTTGCCACATTCTCCCGTTTCATGTTTGCCAATTCTATGTAAGTGTTGACTCAACCCGGCAAGGATTAATCTGAGTCTACTCAGCGTTGTATCTTGCAGTCTGGGTATTGTTTACTGCAGGGACGCAGTTGCATGGGTGTCACTGAATTAGATGTGAACCCTGGAACCACATACTCAACATGGTCCCATGTTCATGTCTACGAGCACATGCCAGGTGAAGAGCAAGTGGTATCTCACAGTGCTGTGTCCTTGGGTCACATTATCAACATAGGTGCATCTGCACGTGGATTTGCGTTGATCAATACCAGCTCAGAAATGGGGTCTCACAAAAGGATGACATGGACATTTTGCCTCGTTGGGCTATGTTTAATGTATGACTGATTTTAAAACATGAACACTACTGCCTATTGCCTATTTACACATCAGTAATGATGCCGCTTTTTTAAAAATTATTTATTGTATATGGTTTACAAAAGAAACCTTTACAATTACATCCGATAAGAAAAGAAAGGAAAAGAGAAACAATAAAATGCACATATACATACATTACAATAGATTTCATTAAAGATACATTACAACCCCAGGATCCTTCTTCTAAAAATAGGGAACATAGAACAGACCAATAAAATCAGTGCAGGATTAAAACCAATACAAAATTCCAAGTCATACTTCCCTCTGCGTGCAAAAATATCAATAAGATATCAAATTTATATGCATATACAGTGCATTTAAATGGAATAAAAGGATTCGAAATTCATCATACAGGTAGATCGAGAAGACGCATACAAATCTAATGATTTAATAAAGCCCGCTACCGCAAGTCCATCTTTAGTTTTAGAGATAGAGAGACAGTGAGACCAAATAATTTTTTCTGCCCCCAGGAGTCCCAGAGTATTGAATCTGCCTAAATAGATGGACCTAAGACCTGTCAGTGCAACACAGTCTAAAAAGAAGTGACATGCAGATTCAATAGCCCCAGGGTTGTGACAGAAACAACATGTAAGATCCAAGTCACTAATCTCCTTCCTTCTAAATAAAACTTCCTTAGTAGGCAAAATATTGCATCTAAGTTTCAGGAGTAGTGAACGGTAGTGGTGGCTAGTAAATTGTGTCAAAATAAAAGACAAGCAGCCTCTTTTCTTATGATCAAATTGTAAGTTCCAGAGATGTGGATAAGTATGCAATTCTTCCAGCGTATCATTCCAATCACAACAGAAAAGGCGCTCTTTAACTTTGTTTGGGTTAGTCAACAAAGTATCCCTATCGGTAGACAGATCTAATACGGTCTTGTCACAGAGATCCCTAAATTTTAACAGAAATATGTTTCGGTCTAGAGATCCCTGTGAGAAGAGTGTCTTACCCACATCATCATAGAGTGTGTCAGGTTTAGGGCAGAGCAGGGCAGAAAAACCAGCAAGAGCCCTCCAAAGGATTCTGTCTCGCAGAGCAACTAAGCCCAATTCAAACCTTATAGCCGCTATCGGGACACAATTGGGCAGTTTCATGACCTTTAAATACCCTCAAGGGTGTCCCAAAAGGTCAAGCGAGCCAGATAGTGTAGTTCCATTCCATATATTAATTTCAGTGTCACCCTTCCCTTGAAGAAATCTACCACTGGCTTCAAAGAGAACATGCCATATTTGTTATCTAGCTTAATAGATGGTGAAATAAGCAGGAGTACTTTATGTCTGAGTGAGTGTCTTAGTTCAGCGGCCAATTATTGGGCCAAAATAAGGAATCCCAAATAGACAATTTTATGTGCTCTCATAATGTTTTTGCCGCCAATTTTCCACACTTGTTTATTCCTTTTTTTCCCCTTAGAAAAGACCATTGTGCGAGTTTTACTTTGGTTAATTTTTAGCCCATTAAGTGTGGAGTATTCTTCAAACTTGCATATAAGTCTGTGCAAGCCCACTTTGGTCTGATCAAAGAGAAGGAAATCGTCAGCATATGCCAACCAAGAGAGCCTGAGATCTCCCAATTTTGCGTTCACCAAACCTGTATTTCCACGAACCTTCCCTACATCTGCCAGGTAGAGAATAAAAAGGCATGGAGCTAAGGAACAGCCCTGTCTGACCCCAATACGTGTCCTTACTCTTCTGGAGAGCGTTCCTTCTAGATCAATCCTAAAATGGACCCCCGAGTTCTCATACATTGCCAAAATTAGATTGAGAAGACCTGCCGGGATCCCCCACTTTGATCATTTTGCCCAGAGCCATGACCTAATTACCAAATCAAATGCATTTGACAAATCGATTGAGGCAACATAGAGAGTACCACCACATTTTCCCCATGTTGTGCTTTGTAAGGCAGTTAGAGTAAAGCCAGGGTTAGTTGAATGGCCAACCCTAAAGTCTGTTTGTTGTTTCGGAAGGATATGGTTTTCCTTAATCCAAACATTTAGATGAGAAAGAAGCATAGAAGCAAAAAACTTACAGTCTGCATCAATAAGAGAGATTGGTCTATAATTCTTGACCAAGGTTTGTTGACCACTCTTAAAAATGGGAACAATGTGGGCAGCCTGCCAACTGGTTGGAACATTACCAGTATTTACTACATCTTGAAATAGCAGACACAGAAGTTTTGCCCAAAGTTCTGTTTCTGCTTTCAATGTATTATACGTCAAGCCGTTAGGACCAGGGGCCCTGGATTTCTTGGCTTCAGCAATATTGTCTCATAATCGACGACGGGCTCCCATCTAGCATTTGGTGCACCCTCCCTAGTTGTACAGTGTTCTAGCCCCACTTCCCCTCTACCAAAGAGTTTGGTATGATGGTCTACCCATTGAACCTCCGCAATGGCATTCAATTGGTCAACAACCGCATCCTGGTTTTGGGCTGAAAAAATAGCCCAGAATGCCCTAAGATCTCTTTTGACCAGGACTCTTAACATAAGCTCCGCATTATTTTGCAGCAAGCTAGATGTTCTTGATTTGCAGTAATTTTCATATTTTTGACGGATGGATTTAATTTTTACTTTTTTGTTATCCCAGTCCATATAAAGCAATTGGACTTGTCTGATAAGTTTCCGAGTATAGGCCTTTTCATTGGCCAACTCCTGATCAAACCTATGAGCAGAAGATCTTGGGGTTACCTTTCCTGAGTGAGTCATAGATGCTACTATGGAGAGCATTCAGGAAAGTATCAAAGTATACAGTGTTAAAGACTGCTTGTTTCCACAAAAGGGAAGTATGATTGAACAAAGAGATAAGTTTAAAATTGAGGAGAATAATGTTAGCAGACGACCAGCGTACCCCAGTCCCTTGTCCCACAGTGTTAAGATGTCGTGGTCCCTCAGAGGGCAATACCTTTATGGGAAAAGGAGATAGAAATGTAACCAACAAAGACCCATGGTCACTCCATGGGTTAAAGGAGACATGAACCTCAGACGAGAGAGAAGACAGAGAATGGTCTACAAAGACATAGGACCTCATTACAACTATTGCGGAATGGGTTTAAGGGCACCGCTAATAGTGCCGGCGCCGTTAAACCCATTCTGCAATATTACGAGGTACCCTCACGGGACCCGCTCTGGACGTCTGGTTTATAACACTAGTAATATTGCTCATATCTACACGGTTTTACTAGACGTCCATAGAGGGTCCCGCGAGGGGATCAGGGAACTAACAACGGGCCAGTCATAATCGGCCCGTTGTTAGCTCCCGCACCCATTCCCATTGAGCCCTATGGGGGCTCGGATGGGACTGGGGAAGGACCGGGCCCGGGTTCCCTGAAGGAGGAAATACCAGGCTCTCCATACTCGGAATGGCCCGGTATTTCTCCATTCATGGAAACCGGACACGGTTTTGTCGTAATGAGGCCCATAGTCTAAAGTAGACGTTGACACACCTCTATGCCATGTGGGGCAGAGAGGGAGGGTAGAGTCGTAGGAGCCATTAAGACTAATTAAACCCACCAAATCCAAAGTGAGATTCCAGAGTCTACCCCAAGCAAATTTCTGGCCTCTCCGATTATCATCCTCCAGAACCGATCCCAAATTGCCATAATTGGCCTCAGATGATATAGAGCAGTCGGAGTTAAGGTCTCCAGCCAGGATCACTTTCCCCCTGGGATGAAGGGATCTCCAAGTGAGAACCATGTCAATTAGACTTTCCAAAAAGGGCTCAAGGGCAGCAATGCCCTTGTGCCAATAGATATTAATCAAAAGAAAGTTAACCAGATCATCTCCAAAAGTAGACTACAAGGCCAAAATACCAAATGGCTTGTCCGGAAGAACCTCATTTCTAAGGCCAAGAGAAGCTCTAATTCCTATGAGAAGATCCCCTGAAGCCCTCCCTCCCAAACTAGATTATGCGTTTTGGGAATAGATTTCAAAGCCATCAATGAAGGGAAGGGAGAGCAGCCAAGTTTCCTGTAGGAAGAAACAGTCAGAGCCGCTAATCATAGCTACTGTATCAGTATTGGTAAAAAGATATAAATTTCCCCTGGAATTCCAGGAAAGAAAAGTAAATTTGTTGGAGGCCATGAGATTAGCTAATGGAACAAGACTCCTAGGAAAGTGCTCATTTCCAAAGGCCAGAGGTAACCTGGGCCCAATTTCTGGCATCACCATTGAATCTGGGCGTAAATTGCCTCTGTTGGGGCTGCAGAGCTCTTTCCGGGTGATACACCATTGTTAGGTTCCCCTATACTCTTCACACCCTTCATATTTACCGGAGAGCTGGTTAGTTTGTAGCAAACCTACTTCAAAACCAAGCTGCAATAGGCCCTCTCTTTGGCCCATTATTAATTCCAATACCACTCTTGATTTCAGAATAATATTGCTCATATCTACACGTTCTTTAGAGGGGAAGAAAATCCTTTCCATATCATAGCTCGAGATAAGAGAAAGAGGTGTAAGTTGATGAAAAACATTTAGGATATTTCCACGGTTCAAACATATAGGCATATCCTGACCCCAGAGACTAGTAAGTTGCAGGATCTCCAGAGCGTCTTTAACCCCCAAGGGTTGGGGTAATGAATCAGCTATACATTTATTGAACTGACTTAAGGGGTTGACTTCCAAATCAGTACCCCTTGCACCCCTTAAGATGGTCCTATTTTGGGATACATGGGGCCCAATGGGAAATCTTTCATGACCATTCAAAGAGGTCATATTTTGGGATATATGCAACCCAATAGGAGATCTTTCATGACCATTGGAAGAGCCCCCATTTGATGGCTTTGGATGAGCAGAGTTAAAAGAATTAGGAACATAGAGATTCCCCCACTGGTCTAAATCCCATAGCACGCTCCCCTAATAAAGAATCTGCATTAGCCAAATAACCCTCGGGAGGGCAGAGAAATTGACCATCTAAACTAGAGGAACTAGTTGTGGAGGCCCTAGCCTGAACTGAACCTAAAGTTGAATTAGCATCCACCATGATGGGGGGTTTTGTGCTATAAAGCTCCTGAAATAATTGTTTCACCATATCAAGGTTAACCAGGGTCGCAGTTATGGGAGTAATAATAGACACAGGATTAGTTGGAGTTAAACCATGTTGCAAGTTACCTGGAATAATTAAGGGTTCTACTACCGAAGAAGAGGCTACAGAATTGCATTCAGTTTGAGCGTTCGGAGTGCAAAAGAGCACTATTAACAGTAGGCTCAGGAAGGGTTAGGATTATTTTAGGATTGCAAATGGCATGAGCTTCCTCAGCCCACACAGCATTCCCCAAAACCACAGGGAGAATGTTGTCATTCGGCATAGAACTAACTGCCATTGATTCAGTCTGACTGGCTGCAACTAAAGTTGTAGGTAATAAAGTTGTCCCAGCGGTAGCAGGAGCAGCAGTAAGAATAGCAATCAGAGGTACTGCTGATTCCACCAGAATATTACCCCCCCTAGAAGGGGTAATAGTAGTTACACACGAGGAAACACTTGGCAAAACCATATTTTTTAAACATTGATTAGTAAATGAATTTATTTTCTTCATATTTTTCTGATTTTTAGTTTTCTTTATTTGTTGGGTAGTTTTTTTTTTTTTTACCTACATAAGCAAAACCCTTTAAGTGTACTGTTTCTTTAGTGAGGTCAATGAAGTCAGAAGACTTCTCCAGATTGAGCTGAAGTTAAAGTCTAAGGAGGGGGGAAAAATGTCTCACTTGTATAATTTAACCGTTTCTAGTATAGTAGGTTCACAAGAAGAATGGAACCAATGGAATTCACGGCCAACTCATCTGGGACTTTTCCCAAGGGGGTCTGATAGTCACCTTTGTAGGAGTAATTGGTGGTTTTACACCTATGGCATGATCCGGGTGGACACCTTCATCCTTCAGAGAGGGGGTAACGAGGGTTTGAACAGAAGTTCCCCTCTCTGGGCAGAGTGAAGCAATTGTAGATGGAATCATATTAATATGTACCCCTGAGGCGCCGGCCCTTTCCACATTAAGGCCCTTCCATAATGAGTTGGTTTGGCAGAACAAAATCTGGGCACTGTTTAGTTATTGAAGGATAATCTTCCTTAATAGTTTTTACCAACTCTTCAAACCTATCTAGACCCTCCAACCTCGTATACATTTCGGAAAGTAGAAGAGAGTGTGATCTAACCTCTGCCCAAATATTGTCATAAAGGCTGACAAAGGAACTTAAGACCATATTCAAGGCGGAGACAGTAGGCTGAGTCAGTCTTATTCTATCATCAGCCTCTTTGAGGGTATTGTGCAATATGGACTCACTGACTTTTTCCTTTTTCATATCTGGGAGTAAACCCCTTTCTCTGAGCCAGTTTTGCTTCTCTGTATACTCATCGATGAAGTTAGTGAGTTCCGAGGAAGAACCCATGTAAGAAGCATCACAAGTTTGTTGGGTTACATTATTGGTATTAATAGAATTAGGTTCCAGCTCACTCTCAGCTATTGCTTTATCTGCACATTCGATAATACTGATATCATCAATATCGTTGTCTGCAGGATCATCAGTCTCTAATTTCTTTGCTACATCTGCCAAGTGCAGATGGTCCAAAGTAGCCACTGTCAGAGGTGAATGCAAGGTTTAATAAGCGTACTAGTAGCTGTCCTTTTCCCAAAATAATTGGAGATTTTTTTCCCTAGAATTGGTTTACCTAAAGTGCCTATATTAGATTTTATTTTGGGAGTGTAGATCAGCGGTTTTGTAAGTGGAGTTTTGAAAACTTTAGCTTTCAATGTAGGAGTGAAGGCATTACCCGCAGGAATAGCAGAAAGGTTCACCTGAATAAAAGAGTTATGATTAGCAACCCCACCAAAAGAGGACACCTCCTGAGAGAGGTTGGGGGGGAAATAGTGTGATTATTGTTGCCCTCTAATAGGGAAGATTGTGGAGCAAAAACCCATTAGGGGCAACAGAAGGATCTATACAATTTGAACCAGAGCCATCCAGCATAGAGGCAGATAGGAGTAGCTTTGTTTGTGGCGGGATGGGAGTCAGATGAGTAGTATTCACCATATTATTGTTCGGATAGTCGGAACAGGTCCTCGCCCTTAATGAACTGCCACCATCCTCCAAATTCAAAGCTATAGTATCTGCTAGGCGATCTTCCTGCACATCAATGAAAATATCCTGTTTCCCATTGAAAGTACAGCTATTATCAGTTAAAGTGAGTGTAGTAATGTCCATCATTTTAAGTACATCACTCCTATCTTGTGAGTGAATTTGAGCATGAACCGTGCTTTTTGGAAGAATCGATTCCAAAGAGCTGACCGCTGGTGTATATGGAAGTTTACCCAGAGAGATAGGACGGGAATTCAAAGGAAGGGTAACTTCTTTCAGAACAGGAGAGGGAACCGGCACAGCAGAGTGGATAGAGCCAAAGGAAGCCTCCATGACTGACTGGCTCCTAAGGCCCTTACGTGTCATCCAAAGGAGGGGCTAAGCCTAGAAAATCAAGTGCCAAAAAAACAGAGGAAGTAGCAGCAAAACAGCTCTGTAGATAGCAGCGGGGGAAAGCTACAGAACTAGATATTTAGAATCAATATCACAGACAAGTAAAATATAGTTTGGAAGAATAATACCTAAATATTTGTGATGATACGCAGTAATAAAATGCACTGAATAGAAGTGGGAGCTAAGAATGAATCAATAAATAAAATCAGTAAAAGCTACCACTGATACACATTAAAAGCACACAGGTATGGATCCTACCATAAAATCAGGAGAGAAAAAAGGAGAAATATATCAAAAAATCAATATCATTTAAATAATGTGGTAGAGAGCTCATAACAGAGTAAAACGTTTCACAAGTCTGCAGATGTCAGAAAAGTCCCCAAGTTACAGGGTAAAGAACGCCCGACAGCTTAAGGAGCTGCCAGAGTCCGACTGTTTTCCTATTGCCCTAAAGGCAAGTCCGAGCCTAGTGTCAACCGGTTCAAAGTGAGACGTTGGTGGATTTGTGGCAGGAATGTAGATGTGTTCAACTAGCACATGCCAAATTCTTGAGTGTGACTAAAAGTGCCATTTTCCACTTCCACATGTTCCATGAAATTCTGACATTGCAGCTGCTGGCACACCTGCCCCTGTTCTTGCCATTGTCCTCTCTGGCACCAACAGCTTGCTGTAGTCTATGTTTGGTGAACGCCAAAAAGAGTGTCCTGGGGCTGAAAGCAATCATCGAAGTGAGCAGGAATGGTTGGGAGCGCTCGTCCTCTACTTTTTTTAATTCAGTTTTACCATTCCTATACTTCTATTGGTCAAGGAAACCATTCCTGAATGGCTTAGTTATAAAATAAAAGTGTAGGAAGAAGTTGAAACTTGCACTTCAGTCGACTGCACTGAACGTTCCCTTAAACAGGAGGCGCGTTTGTGTGGGGGTCTGGATTGCGCGTGGGAGGGGCGCGGGCTGTGATGGGGTTTGAGGGGAGCTGGGGCAGGCCAGCAGGGAACATAGCTCCACTACTTCTTTTCATACACTTCGACCACTGGCTGAAATGGACAACCCACCACCATCCCACTGACTGCTGCTCAATTACAAAGTCAAGTCAAAACCATTTGCCTTCAAATCCACTCCCCTTAAATGCACGCCCAGGCATCTAAGTCCGGCTGCCCAAAACATCACTCTTGTATACATGCTGCAAACGTTTCTCATCGGATAACTCATTCTCCACACTCAATCATATTACATTCTGTTCCACTACCTTGCTGTCTTAATAATTAATAGTAATTATAATAATAATCATAATACTTATTAGTATTACTATCATTATTGTTATTACTATCATTATTATTATTATTATTATTATTACTATTATTATTATTATTATTATTATTATTATTATTATTATTATTATTATTATTATTATTATTAATACTAATCATAATAATAATAATTATCAGACAGATTGTCGAAAGGGAAATAACTCACTTCTTCTACGTAGCATGACAGTAATTAAAACACTGGAGTAGATCAGTACAAACGCAAATCAGCTTTACTGTTTGTTGAGGTAGAGTTCACTGGGCAAAGGGAAGTACATATATGTAAGTCGCCTACGGGGATATCCAGCACTGCATCCGGTTCTCCCTGAAGTGTCACTCCATAAGCACGCACTGAGCACTGTCACCTATCCCTCCTTCAACATTCCACATGAAAGCACTCAGGCATATGAACGTACATATCCAGCAGCATCCAGGCAAGCCTTCAGGAGACTTCAAAGCCCGTGTTTTTTTTTATTCTCTACACTTCCTGGTTGAGCGAACACCTAAATCAGGGAAAGACATATTTTGCTTTATTGTACACCAATGAAGTGGGCCTGCTTTCCAGAACCTGCAGAACTTCGCATATAAAGGAATGCACTCAACACATGCTGTGAATCCAGGATCAAAAACCAAGAACATTAAGATCCATTGGTGGAACGTGTTGCAGTCATCACTTTGTTGGGGGTTTGTAAAAATCTCAACCTTAAGCAGTGGCCATTACTGGTCCAAAGGGATGGAGCGCTCGTAAGGGTTTCCCATTCAAATTAGAACCCTGCAGGAGATATATACCATCTGTGCTGAGTAAAGCATTTCTGTGGGCATAGGCGAGGGTGGCAGATACTTCTAATATCCTGCAGGTGGAAGACTATTACTTTTTAACCTCTGACCTGGGTATCACTAAGTCATCCCCCTTGTATATACAGATCACCAGTGGCTCTGAGATGTGTATGTGAGTGAACAGCGCTGTCCCCCTTGCTCCTGTGGTGTTCTATCAGAAGCAACGGGGAAGCATCCTTTTCAAATCAGTATATCGTTCACACCCGCTGGCTCGACCCTCCAAAATCCTATAAAGTGGAAACTGTGCCTGATGCGTCAGCTGGTTTGAGGACCCAACTCTTATTCCCGGCTAGTGGCAATGATGAGCCAGCACTCAGACAGATGTTTTATGCTAGGGTTACGGGCATGAGCGAAAGCAGCAAATTACCCAAGGTATCTGTGAGAGCGCATCTTCCAATACTACAAACGGAGCCGGGCGGAGAAGCATATCGCTTTAAGATAAGATGTGGCTACATTGCACCGTTTCTAGTAAAATTCTATATTAACCAGTTATCTTTCACCCCAGTGAAATGTCCCTAGTTAAAACTTTCGGAAGATCTTCCTCTCCAACTACAGTAGTTGTGGTAATGTTTCATTAGAGAGGAGAGCGCTTTGTCTGTGGATTGGATTGATTGATTATTTATAAGGCGCTTAATACCCAGAGGTTTCTAATCGCAGACCCGGGGATCGAACCTGCTATGTGTCATCTTGCTCCCAAAGCGAGCGCGGTGCCACTAAGCTATCTTCCCAAGACAAGCTATCGTCCCAATGTTTTGTTGCTACTATACTCAGGTGTGGAGAAGGTGTATAAATCGAGGGTTACAGGAGCATTGCTTACATAGAAAGTCAAAATGTTGTATGTTTTATAAGCATTGACTACACATGTTATATGTGGTACTATGTTTTTATGACTTAAATTATGGAATTTTCTAAAAAAAATCGAATTGTGTGTATGTTCCCTTTTAGTCTCCTACCCCTGTGCTACCTTGAGACAGTGTGACACAATGAATACAATATATTAAATGAAATTACATTAATGAATTAATGAAATTCATGAATTTGCAATTGATGTTAACAACGTCAAGTTTAGGTGGTGAAAGTAAAATAGTAAAGCTGGTTGTTTCATTGTTGGTCTATTTCTTTAATAAATGGTAACAACAACACCTACACACATCATGTTCTGGCTTTACCTGCACAGTATTCAAAGGATAAAACAAACTTGCAGCCATGTGAATTTTAGCAGAGCCCGACCAAGAGGAAGGCCCCGTCCACCGTCCACATCGCAATGATCCAGCAACGCCTCCATTTGGTCAATAAGGATGTTCACCGCCTCTAAAAGAGCCAGTAAGCGCGCTGTTTTCGGTTGGGGGTCTTGGTCAGGGAATGCGCTGCTTAAGATTTTGCATTTGGACATGCTGCCTTGGGAGGGATAAGAAGTGTGGGGGGTTGGCAGCCTAGTCAGAATCTAACCACAGGCATCAACCAAAGGCTCAATAAAAGCAAAGTGGGGCATGAAAACATACAGGCACATTTGATATGGAAATACAACATACAGATTAGACATAGTTAGATGTTAAAAATATGTATGTTTAATGCCATCCACCCCAACCTTTGGTTTACCTCTTACATTTGAGTAGGACGAGTATGCGCGTCCTATTTTTGCCAGGGTGCCCCCAGCCCTGGTTGGCGTGGCAGGACATAACAACGGTGTTCAAAGCAAAGCGGCTTTAACTCCCCCACCTTCTCGCCACAGAAGAATGATGTGTAGGAAGAAGTAAACCTCCGCAGTAAGTCACTTCATGCAGGCTGCCTAACGATGTTTACTTAGACATACCGCACTGGCTGATGGAATAGCCGCAGCGTTCCCTTCCCTTCCCTGGGCAGAAAGTTAAGGAGTGACCCGGCCGCCCCTCCCTCCACCTCTTCCTGCTTTAATTGCAACCTGTATTTGAACCTTCCGTGCCTGGCTCTGACGGAGCCACTACGGGCAGGAGGGGTTGGGCCGTTGCGCACCCAAGAATCGTGCAAAGGGCGCTGGTAGCATTTGCCTGGGTCATTTGCCTACAAAGAGGTCAGTAGCCGTGTATGTGGGGGTATACAGGGTCTCGTGGCTTGCATAGGGAACCTCCACCAGCCACTAAGCATTCAATCATGCAGCTGCCTGTGTGCAAAGCGCTATAGAGGCAGTAGCCAAGCAATCTCGGGTTTGGACAATGTGTGTGACATTCAAAAACGAAAGAGCAGGTTTTGTATGCATGCATGTCCTCGTTGATAACTAAGCATGCATGTATAGACAAATACATATTTCTGAACATGACTGAATACATCCAATGTGTCCCCTTTCCTCGATGTAGGCATATTTCCATGCTTACTTTCATGTGTGGATCCATATATTTAATGTATGTTTTTTTTAATGAACACTGGGGAAGTTATTCATGACATTCAGAAATGACACACCTCGAAGTCTCTCCAGTCTAGAAGTGTGGTTCCTTTCCTGTAGCGAGGGGATGTCGGCAAGCGCATAGCACCAGTTGAAGAAGGGTGTTGCAACGGTACACCCCGTTTCGGCGCCGCTGGTTTGGCGCAGGCCGATTCACCGCGGCCAGTTCGCCGCGGCCAGTTCGGCGCTGGGATGTTTTGGCGCTGGGATGTTTTGGCGCGCCAGTACATGCATGTGCTGGCTGATCAGGTGCTGTCAGTGAAGCGCAGGGTGCTGGCTGATCAGGTGCTGTCAGTGCAGCGCAGGCTTCTTGCTGATCAATTCAAACTCATACTGGCATTCAGAGGCTATTGCTGGACACAGTGCGTGTCATTTAATCAATATCGTAGAAAAAAACTGATTTCCAATAATGGGGTCCTCCTGTTGCTTATTTCAAAGGAAAAAAAGACGCTTGAGGTTTTAGTTACAATCTGACACGTTGCATTAAAACATTTAGCTTTGAAATGAGCAATTTGACAGATATAATTAAAACGATTTTAACGAGCTATTTGGACTTTTCCTTGTGCAGTGTGCACATTTTCATAGGAGGTTTCCAAAACGATGCAAAAGGAGGATTATTCCATAAGGGATAGTCTAAGTTCTCACTGTGTAGAGAAACGTGATCTACACAGTAGACACATTTTGGGGCGACAGCAGGACATTTTTTCGGTGTGGCCAGTGCGAGCGGGCGGTTCTATACACAGTAGAGACATTTCGGTGCGACCAGCATGACATTTTTTCGGTGCGGCCAGTTCTGCCACGCCGAACCTGCTCCTGCGCCAAACCAGCAGGGCCAAATCGGCCCGCGCCGAACCAGCCGCGCCGAAAAAAGTCCTGCTCCGTGTTCAAAAAGAGACCTAGACCGAGGCCAGTTGCCAAGGAACAGGCATCCACGAGGTGCACCGCAAGGTCCTAGTGCCCGAAGAAGCACAGAGTTTGCTTGTTCACATTTTGAACACACGCGTGACATTTTCCGGAGGGGTTGCCGGTGGTAATTTAGTGAGTGGTAGTGCAGGGGTCGGAAAAACCCTTCATTGGATGACAGGGGGAGCTTATTTCTGATTTTAAACAATTCCCCTGATGGGCTGGCTTTAATGTCTTGGGGACACAATCTGCTGAGGTAAAAAGCGGATGCGGGAGGGGACACAGGCGAAGATGGGCAGGGAGTTTGTGGTGAGCGGGGAAGGCCGCGTGTGGTGAGAGATACACACACAGCATGGTACAGGGGTGAGGACCATGGGTCAATTTGTATAAGAGAGTTAGGAACCTAAAGAGAGGTTATTATGTACGGAAGCCATCCAGGAGGGTGTCCAAGTGTAGCAGTGGAGGAGAATTTCGCAAAGTTCTGGAATTCGTTTAGGGAAGAGAAGGAGGAGGCAGATAGACCACAGTGCAGGCTTGAGCGGTAGCCCAGTCTGCTGAGCACCAGGGCAGGGATCAAGGCTTTGGCCATATCGTGAATGAAGTGTGGGGGGGGCATTTCCTTATCTTGAGTGAATTGCAGGGTGTTAAAGGGCCAAGGTTGCAGTGAGTAGGTCGGGATGACGGGAGATGGGAGAGTGGCATTAGCATTAAAGACAGGGAGGGATGTGGAGATTACTTCATTCTTAGCATAAGGCAACAACGAGCTATCCAGTGATGGATGATGTGTTATATGTTACCTGTTCCTATTGATGTGTTTGTGCATGATTCTGCCCATATATGATTTCACCTGTATAGATCCATTCTTGCTACAGGTGTCTATGCACCCCTACATAGATTTTTGTGCATGCATGTTTTCAGGTATGAATACATATGTTTTAGAACATGTATTTAGGAATGTGCCATTGTACAGCTCCATACATCTGCATGTGTAATGCCTTCATGTGCTTCTATGCATTTTTCTGTTTGCATGGTTCTGTACCTGCATTAAGATATGCTTCTACACATGTATGTATAGGCATGTCTGTAGTTTTAGACACGCATTTAGGCAGGTCTCGGGATCAAACCTTTATCAGTCTCAGACTGACCTAAAAGGCAATAGGCCCATGACCGAACTAAAAACTCAAAATGTTGCTGTGGAAGTTTATTTGGTCAAAGTGGGCCAGTTTGAATTACTTCACTATGCAGCTAATAGTTTTTACCAGTGTTGCTGAATACATGTTCTTTAAAAATGCACAATTTGCATCACATATTATTAAAAAATGCCCCCCCTGGGTGCTATTCAAACAGTGTCACAAAAGCAATGAATAACCATTTGCAACTGTGGGCGTCTTTTTCATTGGTTCCCGAGACAATTTTATGTCCCAGTCCAACCCTGATCTTTATAGATGACATGTTGCAAAGAGGTGTGGCATGCATGTGTGGCACTGAAATAGGGCGGCATGTTCCAGGTTTGTGTACATTCCCCTTCTCGGTAAAGTAATATAATGTGGAGTGGCCATGAACGGCGCAAACCTCTGCCGTATGAGCAGCCTTGTGGGGCGCGGTCTGGAAGATGGGAGTGGAGGAGCTTAATGAGAGAATAGGGTGGTGCAGATGAGACTACTGAACTGTCGATGGGTGCAGATCGCAGGACCCATCAATGCAGATCCCAATACCGTAGTTTTCTGAAGGACGCCCATCCTGCTTTTGAATTCAATGATTTTATCTACTCACTCTATTGAAAAGACTTCCTTATAGTAAATGGCAAAAATCTAACACTGTATTCTATTTTCCCTTTAGAGTACTACAAAACAAATACTTTAACTCGAAATGTTTGAAACTGATGTTGTGATTTTAAGCATGAGTGATCGTGACACCTACCGGCAAAGACCAGTATTATCTCATATCTTTTCATTCAATTTCAGCACAAAAAGCGCTCGTTTGGTGACCCGGACTCAAGCTTTGTTTTTGGCCAATGTCAAGGCTGAGCCTTAGACAGCCCCGGCCCACTTAAAGTCCTTGTAGGGGTTTAGCCTGATGGGTCAATGTATAAATGAGGAACATTTCACTTCATTTGAAGATCGGCACAGATCGCAAATACTTCTGGAAATAGCCTTGCGTCTGCAAACTCCTGTCCCACATTCACTCAATTTTACTTAAGAACTAGTGCGGCTCTTCCCAGCAGAGTCGCAATGAACCTCAGACAAGGATTTGGCACTTTGAAACTACTCGAGTGATTAATCTGGACAGTATAAGCATCGTAACATACCATAACTCCATCTCTGCTGTTTCATTATTTCCAAGATGATAATAACATCTATTTCTTATATAGCACTACACACCCATATGTCTCAGAACACTGATATAACAGCAGGGGTGGAATGACCTATAGTGAACTCTGGAGGTAGGCCTTTGAGCCTTGGTCCTCTTTTGTGTAGTATTTCCAAATGTTCCCATAGGAAAAGGGTTGAGATTTCTGAAAATGTGTAATGTGGGGCCACTTTGAACATTATTTCCAGGGCCTCTTTTGGTTGCCAGTCCACCCCTGGGCACCCAGCTGACATGCTGGGGGCACCCAGCAGACACACTGGTTGCGTTCACGCAGCAGGATTGCAGGCAGGGACTGGATCGTGCAATGCCTGTGAACCTTGCTCCTCTAAGTTTGTATCTTTCCGCTCCTCTCAAAGAGGCCCAATGCCCAGAGGCCCGCCGGGGGATGTCCGGTGTCCCGGTGGGGCAGTCCAACCCTGTTTGCATAGAATTGCAGAGAACTCAGAATTTAAGAGATTAAACACTTTGGTCCACTGGTCTTATTTACACAGAATTGGGTTAGAAAGAGGGAAACATTATAGACCAAAGGGGCATGGAATTGTGGCGCACAATAGCAAAAGCTCGCGAGTGGGGAACAGAGAAACACAATGCACTGAAGGATTTCAGAATGAGCGTTGGCTCAGGATATTACCTGGTTCCAGATGAGTAATGGTTTTATACTTGCAAGGGAGGGGGGTGCACAATAATTAAAATAGGCAGCTTAGGATGGGCAACAACTTATGGTGTCAACAATTCAGGATGTTTATACATTTCAAAAATGGGGCAAAACATTACAGATTGATCCAGCATTTCTGAAAGGAACATCTTTTCAGACTGGGATGGCATGTCAAAGTGCCACAATGTTCCAAAATGGGGCAACCTTTCTGGACAGAACAGAATTTTAGAGCGTTCAGTATGGGAAAGAACATTCTATACAGTAGGATCATATTTCAGACTGGGGCGACTTTTTGGAATGGGACCACATATGTGAAAGGCATCACCGAGTGGGTCAGGCCTTCAGAATAGGGCAGTGCATTTCAGAATAGCGAATGGGAAGCATTTTAGAGTGGGTGGCTGATGCAGGAGGACAACAGTTCATGATGAAAACTGTCTGTTTAGAATGGCAACATTTGAACAGCTCCGAAGTTCTTCTGCGATTTCAGATGAGAAAATAGCCGACTAAGTTCGTGCATGCCGGGCAGGGATGTCACAAAACAATTACAATAGGTACATTACCAGACTGTGCAGTCCAATGTAGGTGGCTGTGAGGTGGGCCTACTTGGGATGTGAGTTTAATGAGCTAACCTGGCCTGGCTGTATGGCTGTAATAAGGAGGAGAGGAGTCAGAGGAATTTTGCTAGGTTGGGGGTGCTGCCTCTACTAAACGTAGGTATACAGGGTCTGCTCCTCCACCCTGACATACACTTTTTAGGAAAATAATGCAAAAGATAATGAGGAACGAATTCATAGTCTACAGATTTTCAATTTCCTGGAGCACCGTTGGGGCTGCATTCCAGGGCATCCCTGGGACTCTGTTGCCCTGTTGAACCACTATTAGCAGTGTTACCTATATTGTCTGGCCATGAGGAAAAGAGGAAAAATAACGTTTTGTGTAAATAGATTGTATCAGTACTTCACACTTCCACTCTCTCTTGATGTACACAGCTGGTTCATGCCTTTTACACCTTTTTTTGCTACCACTCCTTATGTAGAGGGCTCACAGTCTGCAACACAATACACTCTCCTGCCCTGGGCATAGGGGTGGGGTATGCTTCTGACAAGAAGGAAGAGGATAGGAGATAAGATTGCCACACAAGATGATCACTGTCATTCCTCACCTTCCAACCTCCCAACATCCCAAGGATCATACGGGAGGTCTGTGTGGTGCTGTGTGATGGCTGAGCTCTTTTGGTAAAAAGATTGCGCCTTGTGTGACTTCCTGTCACTCTATGCCGCAACGTGGGAAGCTAATGGTCAGATGCACAGAGAGTGCAGTGGAAAGGGAAGACACTCAAGAGGCTAAAAGGTTTTTCAGGAAAGGGGTTTACCTCACTGGGGAAGGCCACCAAGTAAGTTGCTTACCCTGCACACCGCCTTGGACGGCCAGCCTACCCTGGCTGCTTGCTCCCTACCACCTTTGAGAGCAGGACTATCTGCCCACAGTCACCCATTATACTGGGGTGGTACAAAAATACAGTGAAAGAAAACACAAAAAATGTTTAAGGGTTCAATTCTAAGCATAAACATAGGCAATCATAGCTTGTTCGTGAGGCGATGACCCAGCAGACTGATTTTGTGCACAGTTGCAGCATGTGCAGAGTGAGGAATAGTCATATTCAATGGGTGTAGAAGATCTGGCTTTTTTTATTTTTTTCATTAATTAATAAAAATGATGCGGTAATTCCATCCCAGAAAGGGTAATCTGCTAATAAGATCCTCCTTTTCCAAGTTCCATACCAAAAGCATAGCGTACTCCTGTGCCCTGCTGGATCAGTATCCTGATCCGAAGCACCTGCTCTCTAGTGGCACAGAACAGGTTCAAGGGTCACAGGTGCCCTCTTTGCAGCTGCAGTGACAGCTAAGCCTCTGCAGAGCAGGGATTGCATTTAAGACATGCACTCCTGTTTCCAAAATAACATACCTGCGTGAATCCTATATTGGAGGCATGTTAAACTGTAAATATGATAATGAACAATGATAGTGGAGGTGCACTCCGTATAAATTAAATTTGTAACGCTATATAAGTTTTGAATTACTCATACATTCAGTGCTCCTGTGTGATTCTCGGCTACAGGACTAAAATTTACAGAAAGGGAAAGAACGGTCCACCAATTGGGGGACAATCATAGGGCACACTATAGACTGAGCAAAGTCAGTAAATATATTTCTTCAAAGTGGGTGATTTAATAAAAGTTTCTCATAAAACAGTTTTTCATGAACATTTTAACCAGTTTAAATCAAAATGTATACATACAATGATTTCATTATTTGTCTGTATTCAAAGGAAAGCATATATCCTCATTCTTTAGTGAGTAAATCATTGGATGCAATCAATTTTTCCCAACAATTTTTCAAAACATAAAACAACAAGAAAACACTCATTTCATTTTATCAAAGTAACTGTAGACATTGTCTCATATTGATTTAGCACAGTAATGTTGTACGACGCATTTCGGGCATAGCCCTTCGTCAGGTACAATAGTATAGGATCCCTGAAAATAAACAAAATAATTTGTGTTTTAATATCTAATTTGATATTCTGATCAATAGTTCTCAACAATAATTTCTTTTTTATTAATTAATGTAAACTGGACTGACCTGTGTCCTTCTAGTATTGGCCAATTAATGGTAAAGACTTGATTCAATCTGGTCCACTTCAGTGATCCAGGAGGTATTAGACTGCATTCTGATGAAGAAATAATGTCATCAGAAAATTCACATGAAGACATTGACATAACCGTGTGTGGGAAACAGTTGCTAAATGAAGCGCTGGGTCCTGCATCACGGTCATTTTTATGTACAGTTTGGTTATTTGTAAAAGAATAGGTTACAAAAAGTACTCACCGATTTAATGGTGGTTGTTGATCACTGAATTATTTCAATTTTGCATGATATGGGTCTCATGACAGTGTACTGGAACTTCTGTCTGCATTGGAGAGGACAGTATAACATATGTAAATAATGTCTTAATAGGCACCTTCTGGTGATCTCTATCCTGTCCTACATTCAGTAATGCTTACTGCTGCTTCTTCGTGCGGTCAAAACGTGCATACATTAATGATTGTCTCGCCTCCTCACGTCCCCTGGTCCGTTGGGATGTCGCTGTTCATTCAAAGCATGTAAAGCCTATAAATCCATATATATGGATTACTGTTTTAGATAACGGCATCTTCCTCTTGCTTTCGTTGTTATGCGAAAAGATCAAACACTTACTCTTTTCCTGTGCAGGCGCGAAACACAGTGATTCTTCAAAGTTCGTCGTTTGTCAACCAGTTGTCAAGGCAACCTGAGTGTTATGGGGCGGTCATATTTGTATTTACTTCCTGCATTCCGAGAGCGCCATCATGGAATGGTGTTGTTACGTGTGTATTATACTGCACATGATTCGTTTAATGCCATTCGTTGCTAGATAATGTAATCGATTCTGTCTTTGTACCACGTTCATAAACATTCATATTTCTGCATTCTTGAAGTAGTCCGGCTGCCTCAACTGAGATGTCTCATTTCTGTCATTAATTACGGACCTATTCATTAATAGTACTTTTATTAGTCCTTACAGTGAAAGAAAACACAACAAATGTTTAAGGGTTCAAATCTAAGCATAAACATAGGCAATAATAGCTTATCCGTGAGGCGATGACCCAGCAGACTGATTTTGTGCAAAGTTGCAGCATGTGCAGAGTGAGGAATTGTCATATTCAATCAGTGGAGAAGATGTTGCCTTTTTTATTTTGCATTAATTAATAAAAAATGATGCGGGTAATTCCATTCCAGAAAGGGTAATCTGCTAATAAGATTCTCCTTTTCCAAGTTCCATGCCAAAAGCATAGTGTACTCCTGATCCGCAGCACCTGCTCTCTAGTGGCACAGAACAGGTTCAAGGGTCACAGGTGCCCTCTTTGCAGCTGCAGTGACAGCTAAGCCTCTGCAGAGCAGGGATTGCATTTAAGATATGCACTCCTGTTTCCAAAATGACATAACTATGTGAATCTTATATTGGAGGCATATCAAACTGTAAATATGAGCCATACCTTTGTTTAAGGTATGGCTAGCATCTCTCGCAATTATCCAAGCCACATCAATTTTATATCACACATGTGTCAGCAGTGATAGCACAGTTCAGCTGTGGAAGGGCTATCTGTATTATCCCATCCAGGAAGTCTTTCCTGTTTTCAGCAACACTTTAGCCCTAAGGGGTGCCATTCTGTGATCCTTTGTGAGTGCTGGTAACACCTTCTCCATTGAGACAGATACTCCGCAGGAAGCTGTCCAACGAAAAGGAAGCAAATGGCACACCCTTCACAGAAGAACTAACCTCACACCATGGTGTGGCATTCCAAAGGGCTTTTGATGCTATTGACAAGGGAAGGGGCCTGGGTTAGTGTAGGTAGACGGAGCTCTGACCACCTGAAGAAATGGTACACCATCTTGTTTTCTCTATTTACCTCTCTTCCTTCCTGTCCCCGCCATTTCCTTTAACACAAAACACTTTGCATGTGATGTCAGAAGACAAAAAACAGTTGTTCCAAGAACAGGATTGTACCCCTAAAGCAGGCTTGCTTTGGTCCAATCACCTGTAAACCTTTGACTTTAACAGAAGGGGTCTCACATTCATTCTTTGAGTCATTCCTGGACTTCAAACCAACAAAAGGTTTTGCTGGAAACTGTTGGGAGAGAAGTCCTTTCCAAAGTCCCACAGTCGTGAGGTGAAGGCAGGTAGCCCAAGTCAGAGGCAAGCTATGTCCGCTAACCATCCTCAAGGAACATAGGGGACTGACCTGATGCTTGAGCAACACCTGCACCTCTGCCAGCCACACTGCTGCCTAGTACCTCACCCTGCTGAGGGAACTCTGAGAGTGTGTGCCAGTCTCTCTTATGTTTGGGAGCCTGAGAAAAGTACTACTCTTGCCTCTGAGAACCTGGAGTGGGATTCAGAGCTTCTGAGTGGCAAGACAACCGGGATTCTTGTACTTTTGCCATCAAACCCACTGTGAGCCATGATTCAAAACTCTGTTTAGACCAACAGTACCTTTCAGAGCTGCCTTTGGCACTCACTGACCTTTGAACTGCAGGTCTGCTTGTTCTAACAAGTTTGCAGCCACATTGCACCAGCTAAAGGGCATCATTGCCTCAACCCAAACAAACAACTCAGTGGATGATTGAAATGACTCTGGTGTTCTCTCTGAACCGCATCCTTCGAGTACTGCATCAAACCAACTCACCTGCGCATCCTGTCGTTGACCTGTCTGTCGTGGAACCTCAACCATCGAACTGAACCTGGTAACTTCCACAATCTGACTCACTCAAGCATCACTTTAAACCACAGTTTACTTAAGTATGACCCCGCCTTGACACTTGCTCCCCGTTGGACTACTGGGACTGCAGCATTTCAAACCGAATCGCCGAACTGCACCGAGAAGCCCAGTTCACTGCGGTTGAACTGCCAAGACTTTGCAAAGGTATTATAACCTGATAACTACCCCGCGGACCCATTTTGGACCCTAGACAATGACTATGTCACATGAATCTCTATTTGCACCTCAGGAAAATATCCTTTTTGAACATGTAGTTTTTATTGCCTTTCTCCCCCTGTCTCATTTCCCAGAGTGCTGCATCTTGATATATTTCAAATTCTGTGTTCTTTCTACCAGGAGAGGAGGGGTTTTTGATTTAGTTATTATTGTGTTTGGTGTATTTAATTAAAGTATATACATTTTTATAAAACTTTGATTGTACAGTCCTTTATTTTGTAATGTTATGCTTCGCTTTTTTGGTTGCTACTGGATCACAGTCAAACCCCTTGTGAGACTGTAGCTTTCCGTCGGTCCTTCCAACGTAACCATAAAAGGCAAAGGAGGTATATCTATTAACTGTGCCTGTTTACCTTTATGATTGGATTCACTCTTGCTTTGTATAAGTGTAAGGGCTAATGAGTAGGTATTTTAGCCACTAAAATACCGACTTCCAAGGGACCAGTTTGTGAAATTTGGTGGGAACTAAGGGAAATAAAGCCCCAAAAGAGTATCCTGAGGACCTCTACCCAGTTAGGGGAGTGGGGGGGATACTCCGCCAATCCTGGGAGTAGGGAAGAATCAGAAGACTCTTCTGAGCACCACAGGAAAAGAGAAACTAGGCCCCAACATTCATCTCAAGCTCGCAGAATCATGGAGTGCCTAGAGGATCAAGAAGCCATCTCCAGTAGCAGCGCCTCTGAGTCTGAGGATGAGTGGACTCGGCTAACTAAAACAAAGAGGGCAAACAAATTTAAGAGATCCCATTAGGCAAATTAAGACCATTAGGAGTGTTATAACTCCATATCATAAGAGTGCAAAGTATTCTGTCTGGGAACACCTAGAATTATATGAGCAAATGATGGATACTTTTCATATGAAGGACAGCCAGAATCACATAGAGTCTGTGAAATGGACATTCTGAGTACTCTAGCTTTTTTGTAGGACTGGAGGATCAGAACCACTCACGATGGTCCAGCTACAGGGCGGCCATCTTAATACATTTCTCTGCCCTCTGAAACCCCCAAGAGGCCTCAAGGCGGCCTACAATCTGCAGTGCGGGGAAGATCAGGCACACAAGAATTTGTGCAGGAGCTCAAACTCGCATTTGCACAGACCACAAGGATGGTGCGCACAGATAGTTGGGAGTTCATCGCCACCTTCTTTCATGCACTCCCAGAATACATAATGATCCAGCTGGTGAGGGACTTTCATGAGAAAAGATCACTGGACTGGGTCATAGAACAGGGGACCCGCATTTATGAGGTACAAAAACCGGCGGGTAATATAATCCAAACAAAAACCCCAAACCAGCCAACATCCCTGCTGCTGCAAAGGTGGCAGAGGTGAAGGTTGCCCCCATTCTAGATCTGGAGATGGGGGGCCTAAAAATATACTGTACCGAATCAACCCAATCAAAGACCCCGAATGCCCTCGGGCCCATCCCAATCAGGTGGTAGTCAGGGAGGTAATCCCACTAATGGGATTCCTAAATCCCCTGATTACATTATCCCCCGTTACAAGGGTAACAGACTAATGCTAGGGTATGTGTGGACTCCCCAAACCCAAGGGGGGTATCCAAACAGGTAGGTACTGCCCCACGAAACTCCCCTTCTGACTTTCCCCAGGAGGGCAGTAATCCCCGAAATGCTGGGTTGAGTTTCTTTCCTGGGTACCCATAAAACCCCAACCTGCAGAACAACCCTCCTTTCTGTCCCCACTTTCAAGAGCTCAGACAGCCCAATCAGGGAGACGGGAGGCCAGCGGTGGAGGGTTACTAAAATTCGCCATACCCAGGGTACTATGGGAGAAGGGATAGTTACCCTTCCCGGTGACTCACCTAGGGTTGGCCAGAGACCCCGTACCAGCCGGAACGGGTGTCTCAACTGGAGCGCCAGGTCCATAACCTATCCCATGAGCTGGGTCACATGTTGAGGGCTCAACAGAACCCTCAGATGAACATGGCAGCTCATAACTCCACGAACCAAATATCGGGTACTCCAGAACAATGATGGGGGGAGCTCCCCAACAACTCACCGGTTCCAGAGGAGGAGGCATGGTGGGAAGCGAGGTGTAAAGCCCTGGAGGAAGCTTTCTTCCTCACCTGTGGAAAGCCCCTTGACACTCAAGAACCGGAACAAAAATCGCCTGCCCCCGAAAGTCTGCCACCCAGGGAACAGAGGGTGGGTAGGAGAAATAAAGAATCCAAAAAGGCCCATTTTGTGGAGGAAATGAGTGTCCTCCAATTTGAAAGGGAAGAATCCTTGGAGGATTCTGGGAAAACATCTTCTCCTTCATGGACCGGGGAACTCCTCCCAAAGTAAAATGGGTCCCAAGAGATCCAAATGAAGACTGGGTGAATGTGGGGACTGAGTCAGAATCGCCCATCATTGAACCCCAGAATGAGCATCGAGGAAACCATACTGTCCAAACCAAGTCTGGTGACTGCCTCTACAAAGTAAGGGGCGGCTCAGAATCAGAAAAAGGGGAGCCCTAACCTCCCCACATAGCCCAATGTCAGATTCTTCTTTCAGATCCCCAAACTGCAACTCTGAATCATGACAAAACTACCCCTGTGTCGGAGTCAAAAATAAGGTAATTGACCACCAAACTTGCCCAGGATGCCCATTGCCTTTGCCCATTGGAGGAGAAGGAGGGTAGATTTTATGCCCCAGTCCAAGTGCAAGGGCAATGTACATTTTCGGCACTGGTAGACACTGGATCCCAAGCCACTCTTCTGTCAAAGAGGGCCTTTGATGAGTTAAATTCAGGAAGGGGGAGAGATACCAGAACCTTCTCACTCCTCTTCCTGGACAACTTCAGGACTTTGAGGGGAATTAAATTCCTGTCAAGGGGACTGCGAATTTGGAAAAAAAAATTGGGTGAGACAAGGTAAAACACCCGGTCATAGTCATGACTCCAGAGGGCACTCCCTGTCTAATGGGGAACGACATCCTGCGTAGGTTGTGTGAACAAAACTAACAGACCGATTAAATTAAAACATAGCGTCAGCCATGTTAGTTTAAATGGCACATGCTACATGGTTGACCAAACACCAGATCATATTGAGTTCCATTTTCCGAACAACTAAGTACCTGATGTGACAGTAATTGCTGTAGGACAACAAACTGGTGATGGAAACTCCTTTCCATTTTCTGACAATCAACCTTCCTTCCAGTTTCAAGTGGCATTCCACACTGGAAGGAAATACTTTGAAATTCTATACCAATTCACAATCTGAAAGTCCCAATTACATAGTCAAGAGTCCAAAATCATGTTTAGCGTATTTAATCAAATTATAGGATCGAACACAAACCTGTGCCATGGCGCACCTCATTGATCGTCCCCATCTTCAAAAAGGGTGATTGCTCGCATCCTGGCAATTATAGACCAATTGGACTTTTGGATGCACCTGGTAAGCTCTTCTCTAAATTCATTTAGCGTGACTTTAACAAATGTTCAGCTGATCAGCAAAAAAGGGACCCCTTTCAAACTGGATTTATTCCAGGTATGGGAACTGGTGTGAACGTATTAACACTCACTTCGCTTATTGAACATCAGGCACCCTGAACCAACCTTTGTTTGTCACCTTTGTTGATCCAAGAGCTGCCTTCCACTCAGTTTTGAGGGAACTCTTGTTCCGAAAATTGCATCAGCATGGGTGGCCCTCATACATTGTGTCAATTATTGAATCCCTTCACGCGCAGAACACCATTCATGTGAGATTAACATCTGACGGCAAATTATTTGAACCTATAGAGACGTTTAGAGGGTTGAGACAAGGTTGCACCTTGGCCTCGGCTCTCTTTAACTTATTTATTTAAGACATTGCTAGAGCTTTTTTACATCTTCTAACTGACCCTCCCAAATGGGCCATGAAGGCGGTTTTGTTTAGCTGTACGCGGAAGACCTTGTACTTATTTCTAAAACACTGAAGGGTCTGCAAACAGCTTTAAATTCATTGGCTACTTACACTGAAGAGAATCTTCTTACTATAAACTTGGAGAAGACTAACATCATGCAGTTTCTTCCAGCCAAGAAGTCCATCAAGAGAACCCCCAAATGGTTTCTGGGTGGAATTCAGCTTGAAATTGTGTGCAATATTACACCTATTTAGGCACTTTAATCACCAGTCACAGAGGTACTCATGCTTACCAACAGCTATTGCAAGACAAAACCATTACCTCTATCCATCAGGCGACACTTTTCCAAGCCAAGTGTGGCAAATTTACTATTGTTCCAGCACTGACTTATTATCGGCAAAAGACTACACCTATTCTCCTGTATGCATCTGAGTCAAAAACAACCTTATCAAAAGAGTTTTGGTCAAGGGTTGGGGGCAAATACTGGCGAAGAATTCTGCAGCTTCCACCCTCGACACCAGTAGCACTGATTCGTAATGAATTAGGTTTGATTTGCTTGTTTGCTCAGTACATGTGGCAGTGGTTGCTCTCTTCAGGAAATGTCTGAAAGCCTTTCAAACTTGTTCTGTGTTGGGTATATTATCAGAATTTGTACTTTTTCGACTGACTCATTTATCTCAAAGTGGCGTAAGTTAGTCACCCACGCCCTTGCACTTGCAGATGTTTCTCTAGTCACCCTGGTTCAAAATCCTAATCAAGTCAAGACAAAACTCTTTCAGAGAGACTGGATCGGCACTAGAGTACTATGTAGTCAGTATCGAGACTTTGACCCTGAATTGTTTACCATAAAAAAATATAGTGTATCTGAGCCTTATCTGCTGAAATCTCCATCGCCACTGCACAGAAATGACTTCATTCGCTTGAGGATGAACCTGTGACCCACAAGACAGGTTTTGGCGCAACAAAATATTATTAAGAGCACTGCCAACTATTGTCTCTTATGTGAGAGACAAGATCACAAAGAAACGCTAAACCATCTCCTGACTAAGTGTGATGCTCTGATTGATCATTGGCATACACACTTCAAATATCTGACGGAGCTGTTTAGGCTTCTTACTCTTTAGGAAGTTAATACGTTCTGAATTTACAAGCAGATCAGACTAAGGGCAATTGCGTTTCTTCGTGGTCTGAAACTTCAGGAGAGTAATGAGACCTCGATTAGTGAGATTATTCTCACCCAAACACAAGAATGAAGAACAGTGCAGTGGATGTGAGTGCCATTGGGCCAAGATGCAGATGTCTGTTTAAGAACCGATTAGACTTCACTAATAGTAATTATAAGTTGATCTGAAAATCAGTCTTGTTAATTTTGGATTCTGTTACAAGATTTTTTGGTTAATTGTGATTTGTTTTTGTGTACAAACTTTTAATTGTTCAATGAATTTAACATTGTATTTTATTATGTTTTTCTTTTAATGATGATATTGTAAAGTTGATTTATATCAGCTATGTAAATAAAAAAAATGTAAAAAAAATAGTCAAGAGTGATGAGAAACCAGCTCAAAGTTTAGCTGCCATTCGGAAAATTTGAGAACAGCTATTCATCCCTATTCAGTTAAATGAGGGGAAGGAATCTGTTCTCGCCCGAGTGTGCGGGAACAATGGTAAGAGCTTCATCAGCAAAGCCATGTTCCGACAGCTCCCAAAAGATCCAGCCATTAAAACATTTAAACTGATCAATAAGTGGGAAATGGGCCTGGAAACTCCCAATTTCAAACATCTCCTGCGTAGCAGGTTTATGCTCAGAATCTCTATCGGCGATGACCCAGCAGACTGATTTTGTGCACAGTTGCAGCATGCCCAGAGTAAGGAATAGTCATATTCAATGAGTGTAGAAGATCTGGCTTTTTTTTATTTTTTTCATTAATTAATAAAAATGATGCGGTAATTCTATCCCGGAAAGGGTAATCTGCTAATAAGATCCTCCTTTTCCAAGTTCCATACCAAAAGCATAGCGTACTCCTGTGCCCTGCTGGATCAGTATCCTGATCCGAAGCACCTGCTCTCTAGTGGCACAGAACAGGTTCAAGGGTCACAGGTGCCCTCTTTGCAGCTGCAGTGACAACTAAGCCTCTGCAGAGCACGGATTGCATTTAAGACATGCACTCCAGTTTCCAAAATAACATACCTACGTGAATCCTATATTGGAGGCATGTTAAACTGTAAATATGATAATGAACAATGATTGTGGAGGTGCACTCCGTATAAATTAAATTTGTAACGCTATGTAAGTTTTGAATTACTCATACATTCAGTGCTCCTGTGTGATTCTCGGCTACAAGACTAAAATTTACAGAAAGGAAAAGAACGGTCCACCAATTGGGGGACAATCATAGGGCACACTATAGACTGAGCAAAGTCAGTAAATATATTTCTTCAAAGTGGGTGATTTAATAAAAGTTTCTCATAAAACAGTTTTTCATGAACATTTTAACCAGTTTAAATCAAAATGTATACATACAATGATTTCATTATTTGTCTGTATTCAAAGGAAAGCATATATCCTCATTCTTTAGTGAGTAAATCATTGGATGCAATCAATTTTTCCCAACAATTTTTCAAAACATAAAACAACAAGAAAACACTTATTTCATTTTATCAAAGTAACTGTAGACATTGTCTCATATTGATTTAGCACAATAATGTTGTACGACGCATTTCGGGCATAGCCCTTCCTCAGGTTCAATAGTATAGGATCCCTGAAAATAAACAAAATAATTTGTGTTTTAATATCTAATTTGATATTCTGATCAATAGTTCTCAACAATAATTTCTTTTTTATTAATTAATGTAAACTGGACTGACCTTTGTCCTTCTAGTATTGACCAATTAATGGTAAAGACTTGATTCAATCTGGTCCACTTCAGTGATCCAGGAGGTATTAGACTGCATTCTGATGAAGAAATAATGTCATCAGAAAATTCACATGAAGACATTGACATAACCGTGTGTGGGAAAAAGTTGCTAAATGAAGCGCTGGGTCCTGCATCACGGTCATTTTTATGTACAGTTTGGTTATTTGTAAAAGAATAGGTTCCAAAAAGTACTCACCGATTTAATGGTGGTTGTTGATCACTGAATTATTTCAATTTTGCATGATATGGGTCTCATGACAGTGTACTGGAACTTCTGTCTGCATTGGAGAGGACAGTATAACATATGTAAATAATGTCTTAATAGGCACCTTCTGGTGATCTCTATCCTGTCCTACATTCAGTAATGCTTACCGCTGCTTCTTCGTGCGGTCAAAACGTACATACATTAATGATTGTCTCGCCTCCTCACGTCCCCTGGTCCGTTGGGATGTCGCTGTTCATTCAAAGCATGTAAAGCCTATAAATCCATATATATGGATTACTGTTTTAGATAACGGCATCTTCCTCTTGCTTTCGTTTTTATGCGAAAAGATCAAACACTTACTCTTTTCCTGTGCAGGCGCGAAACACAGTGATTTTTCAAAGTTCGTCGTTTGTCAACCAGTTGTCAAGGCAACCTGAGTGTTATGGGGCGGTCATATTTGTATTTACTTCCTGCATTCCGAGAGCGCCATCATGGAATGGTGTTGTTACGTGTGTATTATACTGCACATGATTCGTTTAATGCCATTCGTTGCTAGATAATGTAATCGATTCTGTCTTTGTACCACGTTCATAAACATTCATATTTCTGCATTCTTGAAGTAGTCCGGCTGCCTCAACTGAGATGTCTCATTTCTGTCATTAATTACGGACCTATTCATTAATAGTACTTTTATTAGTCCTTACAGTGAAAGAAAACACAACAAATGTTTAAGGGTTCAAATCTAAGCATAAACATAGGCAATAATAGCTTATCCATGAGGCGATGATCCAGCAGACTGATTTTGTGCAAAGTTGCACCATGTGCAGAGTGAGGAATTGTCATATTCAATCGGTGGAGAAGATGTTGCCTTTTTTATTTTGCATTAATTAATAAAAAATGATGCGGGTAATTCCATTCCAGAAAGGGTAATCTGCTAATAAGATTCTCCTTTTCCAAGTTCCATGCCAAAAGCATAGTGTACTCCTGATCCGCAGCACCTGCTCTCTAGTGGCACAGAACAGGTTCAAGGGTCACAGGTGCCCTCTTTGCAGCTGCAGTGACAGCTAAGCCTCTGCAGAGCAGGGATTGCATTTAAGACATGCACTCCTGTTTCCAAAATGACATAACTATGTGAATCTTATATTGGAGGCATATTAAACTGTAAATATGAGCGATACCTTTGTTTAAGGTATGGCTAGCATCTCTCGCAATTATCCAAGCCACATCAATTTTATATCACACATGTGTCAGCAGTGATAGCACAGTTCAGCTGTGGAAGGGCTATCTGTATTCTCCCATCCAGGAAGTCTTTCCTGTTTTCAGCAACACTTTAGCCCTAAGGGGTGCCATTCTGTGATCCTTTGTGAGTGCTGGTAACACCTTCTCCATTGAGACAGATACTCCGCAGGAAGCTGTCCAACGAAAAGGAAGCAAATGGCACACCCTTCACAGAAGAACTAACCTCACACCATGGTGTGGCATTCCAAAGGGCTTTTGATGCTATTGACAAGGGAAGGGGCCTGGGTTAGTGTAGGTAGAGGGAGCTCTGACCACCTGGAGAAATGGTACACCATCTTGTTTTCTCTATTTACCTCTCTTCCTTCCTGTCCCCGCCATTTCCTTTAACACAAAACACTTTGCATGTGATGTCAGAAGACAAAAAACAGTTGTTCTAAGAACAGGATTGTACCCCTAAAGCAGGCTTGCTTTGGTCCAATCACCTGTAAACCTTTGACTTTAACAGAAGGGGTCTCACATTCATTCTTTGAGTCATTCCTGGACTTCAAACCAACAAAAGGTTTTGCTGGAAACTGTTGGGAGAGAAGTCCTTTCCAAAGTCCCACAGTCGTGAGGTGAAGGCAGGTAGCCCAAGTCAGAGGCAAGCTATGTCCGCTAACCATCCTCGAGGAACATAGGGGACTGACCTGATGCTTGAGCAACACCTGCACCTCTGCCAGCCACACTGCTGCCTAGTACCTCACCCTGCTGAGGGAACTCTGAGAGTGTGTGCCAGTCTCTCTTATGTTTGGGAGCCTGAGAAAAGTACTACTCTTGCCTCTGAGAACCTGGAGTGGGATTCAGAGCTTCTGAGTGGCAAGACACCCGGGATTCTTGTACTTTTGCCATCAAACCCACTGTAAGCCATGATTCAAAACTCTGTTTAGACCAACAGTACCTTTCAGAGCTGCCTTTGGCACTCACTGACCTTTGAACTGCAGGTCTGCTTGTTCTAACAAGTTTGCAGCCACATTGCACCAGCTAAAGGGCCTCATTGCCTCAACCCAAACAAACAACTCAGTGGATGATTGAAATGACTCTGGTGTTCTCTCTGAACCGCATCCTTCGAGTACTGCATCAAACCAACTCACCTGCGCATCCTGTCGTTGACCTGTCTGTCGTGGAACCTCAACCATCGAACTGAACCTGGTGACTTCCACAATCTGACTCACTCAAGCATCACTTTAAACCACAGTTTACTTAAGTATGACCCCGCCTTGACACTTGCTCCCCGTTGGACTACTGGGACTGTAGCATTTCAAACCGAATCGCCGAACTGCACCGAGAAGCCCAGTTCACTGCGGTTGAACTGCCAAGACATTGCAAAGGTATTATAACCTGATAACTACCCCGCAGACCCATTTTGGACCCTAGACAATGACTATGTCACATGAATCTCTATTTGCACCTCAGGAAAATATCCTTTTTGAACATGTAGTTTTTATTGCCTTTCTCCCCCTGTCTCATTTCCCAGAGTGCTGCATCTTGATATATTTCAATTTCTGTGTTCTTTCTACCAGGAGAGAAGGGGTTTTTGATTTAGTTATTATTGTGTTTGGTGTATTTAATTAAAGTATATACATTTTTATAAAACTTTGATTGTACAGTCCTTTATTTTGGAATGTTATGCTTTGCTTTTTTGGTTGCTACTGGATCACAGTCAAACCCCTTGTGAGACTGTAGCTTTCCGTCGGTCCTTCCAACGTAACCATGAAAGGCAAAGGAGGTATATCTATTAACTGTGCCTGTTTACCTTTATGATTGGATTCACTCTTGCTTTGTATAAGTGTAAGGGCTAATGAGTAGGTATTTTAGCCACTAAAATACCGACTTCCAAGGGACCAGTTTGTGAAATTTGGTGGGAACTAAGGGAAATAAAGCCCCAAAAGAGTATCCTGAGGACCTCTACCCAGTTAGGGGAGTGGGGGGGATACTCCGCCAATCCTGGGAGCAGGGAAGAATCAGAAGACTCTTCTGAGCACCACAGGAAAATAGAAACTAGGCCCCAACATTCATCTCAAGCTCGCAGAATCATGGAGTGCCTAGAGGATCAAGAAGCCATCTCCAGTAGCAGCGCCTCTGAGTCTGAGGATGAGTGGACTCGGCTAACTAAAACAAAGAGGGCAAACAAACTTAAGAGATCCCATTAGGCAAATCAAGACCATTAGGAGTGTTATAACTCCATATCATAAGAGTGCAAAGTATTCTGTCTGGGAACACCTAGAATTATATGAGCAAATGATGGATACTTTTCATATGAAGGACAGCCAGAATCACATAGAGTCTGTGAAATGGACATTCTGAATACTCCAGCTTTTTTGTAGGACTGGAGGATCAGAACCACTCACGATGGTCCAGCTACAGGGCGGCCATCTTAATACATTTCTCTGCCCTCTGAAACCCCCAAGAGGCCTCAAGGTGGCCTACAATCTGCAGTGCGGGGAAGATCAGGCACACAAGAATTTGTGCAGGAGCTCAAACTCGCCTTTGCACAGACCACAAGGATGGTGCGCACAGATAGTTGGGAGTTCATCGCCATCTTCTTTCATGCACTCCCAGAATACATAATGATCCAGCTGGTGAGGGACTTTCATGAGAAAAGATCACTGGACTGGGTCATAGAACAGGGGACCCGCATTTATGAGGTACAAAAACCGGCGGGTAATATAATCCAAACAAAAACCCTAAACCAGCCAACATCCCTGCTGCTGCAAAGGTGGCGGAGGTGAAGGTTGCCCCCATTCTAGATCTGGAGATGGGGGGCCTAAAAATATACTGTACCGAATCAACCCAATTAAAGACCCCGAATGCCCTCGGGCCCATCCCAATCAGGTGGTAGTCAGGGAGGTAATCCCACTAATGGGATTCCTTAATCCCCTGATTACATTATCCCCATTACAAGGGTAACAGACTAATGCTAGGGTATGTGTGGACTCCCCAAACCCAAGGGGGGGTATCCAAACAGGTAGGTACTGCCCCACGAAACTCCCCTTCTGACTTTCCCCAGGAGGGCAGTAATCCCCGAAATGCCGGGTTGAGTTTCTTTCCTGGGTACCCATGAAACCCCAACCTGCAGAACAACCCTCCTTTCTGTCCCCACTTTCAAGAGCCCAGACAGCCCAATCAGGGAGACGGGAGGCCAGGGGTGGAGGGTTACTAAAATTCGTCATACCCAGGGTACTATGGGAGAAGGGATAGTTACCCTTCCCGGTGACTCACCGAGGGTTGGCCAGAGACCACGTACCAGCCGGAACGGGTGTCTCAACTGGAGCGCCAGGTCCATAACCTATCCCATGAGCTGGGTCACATGTTGAGGGCTCAACAGAACCCTCAGATGAACATGGCAGCTCATAACTCCACGAACCAAGTATCGGGTACTCCAGTACAATGATGGGGGGAGCTCCCCAACAACTCACCGGTTCCAGAGGAGGAGGCATGGTGGGAAGCGAGGTGTAAAGCCCTGGAGGAAGCTTTCTTCCTCACCTGTGGAAAGCCCCTTGACACCCAAGAACCGGAACAAAAATCTCCTGCCCCCGAAAGTCTGCCA
Organism: Ambystoma mexicanum; assembly: GCF_040938575.1. Lineage (NCBI taxonomy): Eukaryota > Metazoa > Chordata > Amphibia > Caudata > Ambystomatidae > Ambystoma > Ambystoma mexicanum. The sequence goes on along the minus strand of NC_090937.1, from coordinate 1,243,070,789 downwards.
CCCAGGGAACAGAGGGTAGGTAGGAGAAATAAAGAATCCAAAAAGGCCCATTTTGTGGAGGAAATGAGTGTCCTCCAATTTGAAAGGGAAGAATCCTTGGAGGATTCTGGGAAAACATCTTCTCCTTCAGGGACCGGGGAACTCCTCCCAAAGTAAAATGGGTCCCAAGAGATCCAAATGAAGACTGGGTGAATGTGGGGACTGAGTCAGAATCGCCCATCATTGAACCCCAGAATGAGCACCGAGGAAACCACACTGTCCAAACCAAGTCTGGTGACTGCCTCTACAAAGGAAGGGGCGGCCCAGAATCAGAAAAAGGGGAGCCCTAACCTCCCCACATAGCCCAATGTCAGATTCTTCTTTCAGATCCCCAAACTGCAACTCTGAATCATGACAAAACTACCCCTGTGTCGGAGTCAAAAATAAGGTAATTGACCACCAAACTTGCCCAGGATGCCCATTGCCTTTGCCCATTGGAGGAGAAGGAGGGTAGATTTAATGCCCCAGTCCAAGTGCAAGGGCAATGTACATTTTCGGCACTGGTAGACACTGGATCCCAAGCCACTCTTCTGTCAAAGAGGGCCTTTGATGAGTTAAATTCAGGAAGGGGGAGAGATACCAGAACCTTCTCACTCCTCTTCCTGGACAACTTCAGGACTTTGATGGGAATTAAATTCCTGTCAAGGGGACTGCGAATTCGGAAATAAAAATTGGGTGATACAAGGTAAAACACCCGGACATAGTCATGACTCCAGAGGGCACTCCCTGTCTTATGGGGAACGACATCCTGCGTAGGTTGTGTGAACAAGACTAACAGACCGATTAAATTAAAACATAGCGTCAGCCATGTTATTTTAAATGGCACATGCTACATGGTTGACCAAACACCAGATCATATTGAGTTCCATTTTCCGAACAACTAAGTACCTGATGTGACAGTAATTGCTGTAGGACAACAAACTGGTGATGGAAACTCCTTTCCATTTTCTGACAATCAACCTTCCTTCCAGTTTCAAGTGGCATTCCACACTGGAAGGAAATACTTTGAAATTCTATACCAATTCACAATCTGAAAGTCCCAATTACATAGTCAAGAGTCCAAAATCATGTTTAGCGTATTTAATCAAATTATAGGATCGAACACAAACCTGTGCCATGGCGCACCTCATTGATCGTCCCCATCTTAAAAAAGGGTGATTGCTCGCATCCTGGCAATTATAGACCAATTGGACTTTTGGATGCACCTGGTAAGCTCTTCTCTAAATTCATTTAGGGTGACTTTAACAAATGTTCAGCTGATCAGCAAAAAAGGGACCCCTTTCAAACTGGATTTATTCCAGGTATGGGAACTGGTGTGAACGTATTAACACTCACTTCGCTTATTGAACATCAGGCACCCTGAACCAACCTTTGTTTGTCACCTTTGTTGATCCAAGAGCTGCCTTCCACTCAGTTTTGAGGGAACTCTTGTTCCGAAAATTGCATGACATGGGTGTCCCTCATACATTGTGTCAATTATTGAATCCCTTCACGCGCAGAACACCATTCATGTGAGATTAACATCTGACGGCAAATTATTTGAACCTATAGAGACGTTTAGAGGGTTGAGACAAGGCTGCACCTTGGCCTCGGCTCTCTTTAACTTATTTATTTAAGACATTGCTAGAGCTTTTTTACATCTTCTAACTGACCCTCCCAAATGGGCCATGAAGGCGGTTTTGTTTAGCTGCACGCGGATGACCTTGTACTTATTTCTAAAACACTGAAGGGTCTGCAAACAGCTTTAAATTCATTGGCTACTTACACTGAAGAGAATCTTCTTACTATAAACTTGGAGAAGACTAACATCATGCAGTTTCTTCCAGCCAAGAAGTCCATCAAGAGAACCCCCAAATGGTTTCTGGGTGGAATTCAGCTTGAAATTGTGCAATATTACACCTATTTAGGCACTTTAATCACCAGTCACAGAGGTACTCGTACTTACCAACAGCTATTGCAAGACAAAACCATTACCTCTATCCATCAGGCGACACTTATCCAAGCAAAGTGTGGCAAATGTACTATTGTTCCAGCACTGACTTATTATCGGCAAAAGACTACACCTATTCTCCTGTATGCATCTGAGTCAAAAACAACCTTATCAAAAGAGTTTTGGTCAAGGGTTGGGGGCAAATACTGGCGAAGAATTCTGCAGCTTCCACCCTCGACACCAGTAGCACTGATTCGTAATGAATTAGGTTTGATTTGCTTGCTTGCTCAGTACATGTGGCAGTGGTTTCTCTCTTCAGGAAATATCTGATAGCCTTTCAAACTTGTTCTGTGTTGGGTATATTATCAGAATTTGTCCTTTTTCGACTGACTCATTTATCTCAAAGTGGCGTAAATTAGTCACCCACGCCCTTGCACTTGCAGATGTTTCTATAGTCACCCTGGCTCAAAATCCTAATCAAGTCAAGACAAAACTCTTTCAGAGAGACTGGATAGGCACTAGAGTACTTTGACCCTGAATTGTTTACCATAAAAAAATACAGTGTATCTGAGCCTTATCTGCTGAAATCTCCATCGCCACTGCACAGAAATGACTTCATTCGCTTTAGGATGAACCTGTGACCCACAAGACAGGTTTTGGCGCAACAAAATATTATTAAGAGCACTGCCAACTATTGTCTCTTAAGTGAGAGACAAGATCACAAAGAAACGCTAAGCCATCTCCTGACTAATTGTGATGCTCTGATTGATCATTGGCGTACACACTTCAAATATCTGATGGAGCTTTTTAGGCTTCTTACTCTTTAGGAAGTTAATACGTTCTGGAATTTACAAGCGGATCAGACTAAGGGCAATTGCGTTTCTTCATGGTCTGAAACTTCAGGAGAGTAATGAGACCTCGGTTAGTGAGATTATTCTCACCCAAACACAAGAATGAAGAACAGTGCAGTGGATGTGAGTGCCATTGGGCCAAGATGCAGATGTCTGTCTAAGAACCGATTAGACTTCACTAATAGTAATTATAAGTTGATCTGAAAATCAGTCTTGTTAATTTTGGATTCTGTTACAAGATTTTTTGGTTAATTGTGATTTGTTTTTGTGTACAAACTTTTAATTGTTCAATGAATTTAATCATTGCATTTTATTATGTTTTTCTTTTAATGATGATATTGTAAAGTTGATTTATATCAGCTATGTAAATAAAAAAAATGTAAAAAAAATAGTCAAGAGTGATGAGAAACCAGCTCAAAGTTTAGCTGCCATTCGGAAAATTTGAGAACAGCTATTCATCCCTATTCAGTTAAATGAGGGGAAGGAATCTGTTCTCGCCCGAGTGTGCGGGAACAATGGTAAGAGCTTCATCAGCGAAGCCATGTTCCGACAGCTCCCAAAAGATCCAGCCATTAAAACATTTAAACTGATCAATAAGTGGGAAATGGGCCTGGAAACTCCCAATTTCAAACATCTCCTGCGTAGCAGGTGTATGCTCAAAATCTCTATCGGAAACAAAAGCGTAGTGCATAATTATTGGGTCATGCGAGATGTCACTGCAGCATGCTATTTAGGCAGTGACATTCTCAATCAGTTTGCCATTAATTTGGACCTGATCAATTACAAAGCCTGGTCCAGACTCGGGGGCAATCCCATGGACTTTGATGATTCAGAGAAAGCATTTCGATCAGCCCAATTGCTGCCGTATGCCATTGAAGTTCAAATTGGAGAGGAGGTCACCATCCCAGGATGGGCACGACTATTCCCACTTGAATTAAAAATGAAGAGGACAGAAACTGCAAAATCCTGACGCCTTTGTTCACCTCAATGCCCATCTTCAACAGCAAGGGTTGGGGTTAAACCCAACACCATTTGTCAATGTAGAACACAACACCATTTCTATATTGATGGATAACAGGCACCTTAGGAGTATCTCTCTGAGCGCAGGCACCATTATTGGAATGGCGGTTGATGACCGACAATTTTCCATGGATCTAGGTAATGAACTAGTAGGACCAATCCCAAATGACAGTGATAGCGACAACGACATAACACCAGACAGGATCTTCATCCGGCAAGTGGGAATTTCCTGGTGCACTCTTCCTGGCCTTTTGGTGAGTAGGAGGTGACCTGTGACATTGGGCGGGATGAGGTGATCTTCCAGGTCCACAAGGACTGCCTCCCTTGCCTGAAACCCTGTGTCCAGGTCAATACTTTAACCAAGGACCTCTCCACGCAGCTGGAGCTGGCCACTGAAACAGCAAAACCAGAAGTCATTCCAGGCTTCGGGGAGATGGTTGAAGAGAGAGTCAACCTAGCTGATGCCTGTGAGACTCTGGAGCAAAAGAAAAAGTTGAAGCAGGTGTTCTTAGAGTTTCAAGATCTCTTTGCGGTGGACTCATATGAATGTTGTCACACTGAAATCCATACAACCACAATTCCCATGGATCTGGGTATGACTCCAGTGTTTGTGAAGCAATACCACTTGCCTCTCGCATCCATGGAGTCCCTGATCAGAAATTATCAAAAACCTTGAGTCCTGTGGGATAATTTGTCCAGTCCACAGCACCTGTGCCGACCTTAGGGAGCTGAACAAATGGGTCCCTACGTCCCGATGACCTCTCCCCTACATTGACCAGGGGCTGGCCCAGATCCAGTGGTCAAAGGTATACACTGCCATTGACCTGACCAATGGGTACTGGACCGTGCCTGTCAGTAGGGAGGACCAATACAAGCTGGCTTTTACCTTCTGGGGGCAGCAGTACACATGGACCCAGACTCCTTTCGGATACATCAACTCCGGCAACAAATTTAACATCTTCTTACACAAGGCCATGCCTGACTTGGGTCAAATGGTTAACCTGGCCTATGTAGATGTTGTCCTGATTAAAAGCTCAACTGCGGAGGAACACATAGGAGAAATCTGTTATGTTCTGACACATTTGAGGGTTGCCAGAGCAAAACTCTCCTTCCAAAAGGCACAGTGGTGCAGGAGCCCTGTCAATTTCCTGGGGCATGAGATAACTCCTGAGAGTCTCTGTCCCCAGGAAAAGAAAATGGAAGCACTCCTGAAATTAAAAGACCCCACAACTCTGTGTGAGCTAAGGAGCCTCCTTGGACTGACTAATTACAGTAGGAAGTTCATTGAGGATTACGCAGAGATCAAAAGACCCCTGAAACATCTGTTGAGGGAGGGTCAAGTGGGAGTGGGGTCCAGAACAAGCCGAGGCAGTAAAGCAACTCAAAAAAAGCCTCTTGCAAGTGCTCTGTCTAGCTTACCCTGTCAAAAACAAAGAGTTCTTCTTGGAGTCAGGGTTCTCGAATACATGCTTGACCGCAGTATTATATCAAAGGCATGAGAAGGACAATAAAGTAATCTCCTGTGCAAGCAAGACTTTATCCTCTGTGGAGGAATAATTCAATGATTGTGAGAAGGCACTCCTGGCAACAGTGTGGGCATTGAAAAATTACCGCCCATTCATCCAGGGGGAACACATCATAGTGGAGACTCCACACCAGCCTTTGCAATATCTCAAAAGTGACAGAATCCGGGCCGGAAATGTGAGTAATTCCAGAATTACCTTGTGGATTCTGTCAATGCAAGGCTTTCCGGTGGAAGTCAGATATTGCCAAAACAAGAAGAGTCCATCGTGCAAGTTCTGGCTGACTTGGATGATTGTGCCAGAGAAAACTGTCTCGAGGACGAAAGTCTTAAAACTCAGGACAACATGGAGGCGTACCTGAATTCCCCACACAAAGTCTATGAAGAAGAAAAGTGCGAGGGAATGCCCACAGTTTATGTGGATAGGTCCCCACCCTCAGGGCCTCTCTCGTCACCTGGGTTTCACCACCCTCAGGGCCTGTGTCTACACCTGCCCCCTCAGGGCCTCCCTCTTCAATTGGGGTCCCTGCTCTCAGGGCCTCCCTCTTCGCTTGGCGTCCCCTGCCTCAGGGCTTGTCTCTTCCCCGTTGACAACAACGGGGAAAAGGAACTGGTGGCCGGCGTTGGGAATGCCTGGGTGAATGATGCCCCGGAACCCCCCGCTGGGTACAAGATCAGTCCCCATAGTAGTCAGGTGGCAGATCTGATGGCAGTTCATCAAGCCATCCTCACTGCCGTTCAATATCAACTCCACGAACTGGTCATAATCGCTGATTTTCTGGGGCCGTTGTAATGTTTCTAATCACAGAAGTTTTTCCACAAACAGTAGTGGCCCTGCTGTACAAAAAAATATACTCCCATCAACATATTAGTAAGAGACATAATGAGCATATTAAATATGACAATTTCATTTTCAGAAAAGGGCATAGTATGCTCGACACCCACTATCTTTTATGAGCGGGTTGCAGCCATCATACAAGCATTTTGCACAGATCCAGGGGTCAAAGCACTTTACGCGGGTCACAACACCACCCCAAGCTATTACTTTATGGAGTACAAGTATTGTTAGGGTGGGTGGGTACCCAGAGTGAAAGACAAGGTATTTCCGATTGGCAGGAGAATTCTTGTTCAGACCAGCCGTACAGAAAGATATATTACCAGGAACATAGTACCATAAGCAGCACTCATAAGGAAGGACATGCTAATTTTATATGGGATGGTTGAAGAGGGTACAGAGTGGAGCACAGTCTTCTGCATTGATCCAACATTAAGATTAACAGACTTGACTGACAAATAGCTCTTCTCAGAGGACAAAGAGGTGAGGGCGATGGTATTTCAGATATGCATCCTATGTAAGGTAAACATAGAGGAGCGACAGGTCCCCCATAGGATGCAGGTATGAGCACGGCATCAACTCACTTGCAGGAAGATTTTAAAAAGTACTAGAGGTACTATGGACCAGTGGCCCCCATGATGTAGCGTTGTTAAAGAGAGTAGGGACGGTTTGCATAAAAGTAAAGGAAGGGGCATTGCTGCCCCAGGTTAAACAATAGCTACTATCATGAGAAGCAGATAAGGGTTTATATGACACACTCCTCATACTACGGTGGCAGGGCATGATAAAGACATCAGAATCCCCATGTAAAACAGCCATTTATCCTGTCAAGAAATTGAAGTGTGGGGCGTGGAGATTCATTCAAGATCTCTGCCCCTTGAACAACATAATGGAAGCAGAGTTTCCACTCGAACCAAATCAATCCACACTATTATGTAGCATATCTACAGAAGCGACATGCTTCACAGTTATTGATTTGAACAATGCATTCTTTTCCAATCCATTGCACCCAGAGTCACAGTATCTCACTGCATTAACATATTTGCGGGACGAGGTTCCAACATACTTGTTTACCACATGGGTATTGCGATTCAGCTAGTGTGTTCAATAGGGTGATCCAGATGGACCTAAGCAACTTGCAGATGCACAGCACAGTCATCCAGTAAGTGGATGACCTCCTGCTGTGCAGCACACCTAAGGACCAGTGCAGGAAATATTCAGTCATACTTCTGACATTGCTAGCAGAGAAGGGGCACAAGGTCGACAAGGAGAAATTGCAGTAGTGCCAAAATGAAGAAGTGTATCTAGGATAGATAATATCAGTAGATGGCAGGAGAATCACCCCATAGAGACCAGAAGTGATACACCGCACACCACAGCCACACACATTCAAGCAGATGCAGAGTTCTTAGGCAGATGCAATGATTGCAGGGCCTTAGTCTTCAATTATTCCACATTTACAAAGTCCCTCCTTCAAGGACTAAAAGATACACAAGATACACAGAAAGTAAATGGACCCATAAAATGGACATTGAAATGGACAGCTAGCATTGACGTTTGGCAAGAATTGGCTCTATGGTCTCCCCCTTGCTTTATTTGCACTTCACTTTATTTGATCCCGTGGTGTGGATCATCATTTGACTCTGCACAAAATTGTCACTGGCAGTAGATTGCGTGCGCCTTTCACTGCTACCCGTACAATTTCATATGCTAACAGCTCTGCCCAACTCCTGGGTGATAGAGTTAAAGAATATTTGTGTGAGCTCACAACATCTCTCACCTACATTTCACACCAGATTTGACCACGTAAAGGCAGGCCTGATGACCCAACATCAAGTACAGACATTTCATCCGCACAAGAAACAGAGACGTTAGCAGCACAGCTTCCTCTTTATCTAGGCAACAAGGTTCTCATACGCAAATTTACAAAGTCTTGGAAGGAACTGCGCTTCACTGTCCCCTTCACCATGATACACTGCATCCCTACCGCAGTGAAGGTAGCAGAGAGGCGCCCATGGATCCCTCTCTCAGAGGTCCATCAGGACAAGACCAGTGCTCACCTTGCAGGAGAAGAGAGGGGCCAACTGATGGGAAGTATACACCAACTGTCAATGACATTTTTCTCTTGGTTCCGTCTGAATAGAAAACTTGCCAGTGGGCTGCAGGAGTTTCAGCAAGTGGAAGTGACAGGAGGAGGAAGGACACTGTGTAAGTTATGTTGTTGTAGTACAGTATTTTTGTTTTGTTGTTTTTATGTTTATTTGGTTTTTGGTTGAAAGGGGACAAGTTGCCCCTACTAGGAGTAATATTGAAGGTGCATGCACCAAACAATATATATTTAATTCTGAAATGTTGGAATATGGCATTAGGGGTAGTCATAGCACTGCATCTGGCAATATATGGTATGATAAAATGAGTTGGGTGGGGGGAGTGAGGGCCAATGACACATGCATTGTGTGCTCTCTCATTCCACACATTACGGGGCACCCAAGCTCGCTCTTCTTGAAGAGGTGTCAGTTGAAGAGGGTGAGTGTGTTATGCATTTGTCATTGCGTAAAACAAGGGTTTTGTTTCAGGGATGCTTGATTACTTCAGGGACTGGATAGATGAGGGAGGGGAAGTACATGCCGACAATGATATGAAACTTACGAGAATGGCAAACAATCTACAAAATGCATTATATTAGACTATGTGACAGAAGGAATCTGAAGGGGGCACAACTGTTCACAACACACAGCAAATTAAAGTGTTGCAATGTCACAGGGCACAGTATTCTGTTTTGCAACACAAGACCACTGATGCACATTGAGGGGTCTGTTTTCCATGATGCGGCTTGGAGGGGGAATCTTGCAATGTAAGGTAGAAGGACTGGTAGGGTTTGAAGAATATTTATTGAGAAAAATGATGTTCATGCTCCGATATGGATTGATGAGAAAAAACAACCTTTGCTCATAAAGGACCTCACATGTTTTTTATATGTGTTTTAGATCCACCGGCTCAAAATATTTGAGGACCAATACCGGATGCACCAATGCGATGAGTATTCTGTGCTGAGGAGCAGGACTGCAGGTATTTTGGACAGATGGTGGGCATGCGGGACCCAGGCATACACCCAGTTAGCTCCAAACTAGGGAGCCACTTGCTCCCTCATCACCATACATAGCCCTGTCCTGGTGGTGCCCCGTTCAGAAATCATTCCATTCACCGATCATCCTGCACTATTAAATAAAGATTTTCACACTAATAAGTGGGAGGGTGCATATGATATGATATGATTGGCTATTTATAACGCACTTAATACCCAGAGGTTTCTAGGCTCAGACCCAGGGATCAAACCTGTGTTTCTCCGTGTCGTCTTGCTTCGAAGGTGAGCAGGTTGCCCCTGAGCTATCCTCCTGAGACTATATATACAACCAGCCCAATCCTCGAACTTGAAGAGAATTTGCAGGGACAGCAATTATTGGTCCCAAAGATGATCTGACGGAGAGCCTGCCATTACACCAGAATATTGTTTATTCAACAAAGCATTCAACTTTTTTGCTTCCAGGTGATCAAGCAGCGCTCAATACCAATTGTGTGCAAATCAACCTCTACGAAGTATTATGGTTGCAAACTCAACAGAAAAGGGCTTAAATGCTGTGTGGGAGGAACCCAGAATGGTAAGATTAGTTGCCCTCCAGAACAGGTATATTTTGATGTGTTAACGGCAATGGAGGGAGGAGTGCATAAGAAGATCAGGAGCAGTTGCTCCACATTTGTTCCTGCAAGCGATGCAGCCAAAGGAATGTTGACAGAGGTTATTGAGGAGCTGCACTCACTCCACAAGGCTATGACAAAGAAAAAAAGCCCAGTAAGATCTGAAAACTAGCTCGATAGCATATTTACTTGAGTCCCCATGTGGTTGGCAAACATTTTTAAGATAAGTGTCCCAATCCTCGTTTTGATGCCCATCAACTTTTGTGCATGCCAATTAGAGTTAATAATTTGTAAGGGAAACAGGGGAGGTGGTAAATATATAATCCCCCTGAATGTTGACGGGGCACGGAAAATGACACCCCATGTATGATACACACAAGCACAAACAAAAATGCCTGAGTATGGTCCACCAGGAATGCTCACAATGCCACTCTTGGATATAGACAACTATGAGGCCTATTGGGTAGACTGTTCAGTGGATGGGGAAGCTTGTATGATAATGGGTTGCTTGCCAGAGGAATATGAGGTTCATGGGGAGAGGTTGCATAGTGTAGCAAGAGTATGGATACCAAAGGAAAAGAGAACAGAGCTACTGAACCAAAACGAGTCAATCAATAGATGGATCCAAAGGGGGAATGTTATAAAGGTCCATGTTCAGTGCTGTCAAGGGGGTGAATGTACGACTTGGGCAAGTAATGGGCGATGTTGACAGTAATGTGGTGGGTGAAATCGGGTTGATGACGTCATTAAATGTGGCGCTGCTTGCATAAAGGAACACAGAAGCTGGCAGAGCATGAGTAGTCCCATAGGGAGATGCAATGACAGGTGGGTGCTTTGCGTATAGTAAAGTTAGTTGTATAGAGTAGGCACCACGTGGGGGTGCAAGAGGACATTAGGAGAAAACATGGTAGTGGGGCTTTTGAGTAATATGTGAAAAGTAAAGAAGCCATTTTCTTGTACGCCTTTGTTAGGAAAACATTTCTCGTAGACAAATCGTATGTATTTCGTGAACATTCAGCCGAAACAGTGTGCAGGAAAGTTGCATGGCAGAGTTTTCCCGGGAGAACACAGCCCCTGCAAAGCCACTGTGAGTGATACTTTCCAGGCCAATGAGCTAGGCACCTGGATGCACGAGGAGAATTGGCAGAGAAATAGAAATGAAATACAGTTAATTAAACTGTAGCCACATTGTGGTATTATTTCTTCAGACACACTTGGCAGCAAGGCGTGAGACAGGAGCTGGGGGCCAGGGCATTGGGGCAAGGGTTATGGAGCATGTGACAGGGAGCCAATCAGCAGAGAGGGGGGTTAGGTGTCCCTAAGGTGCAACATTGTACTTGTCCTCGATTATGTTCGCGGGGCTCAGCATTGGTTAGACTCAGTGTGAATGTCTTGCCCCCTACCATCTCAAGCCATTTTGCATATTGGGCATTGCCAACCAATGGCAAACAGGTGTTTTATGATTGTTCAGCACAATCACATTATTGAGGGGTGGTGTGAAATCACGAGGGGTGTTGTCACACTTGACAGAGGTCACAACTCCTCCCTAACCATGGAAGCTGAATGGAGTACGACCCTCCTACCGTGGTTGGCCAGTTGCTTGTTGTGATACCAACAGGACCACTTGTGGCAGCCAATGGTGGGAAGAGGGTTAGGGAGAAGTTCTGGATGGCTATGGGGGAAATTTAGGAAAACCAGTAAGAGGGTTAGGGTGATTAATTGGATAGGAAGCGGGAAAGCAGGAAAAACAACATACGATACATACAGCAATCCTAGAACACAGCTAGCACCCAGTCCTCATGGTAACTTCTACCACTCACCAACCTAAACTGCCTGTGAGGCACTATGAACCTAAACATTACATATATCATACTACACAAGACTCATGTGATGATGGCATGACACACCATTATTTGCACATTAAAATGAATTTTATGTGATTACATTTTATTGGAGATTAAGGTCACAGATATTAACTGAAGTTCAATGCTAACTCATTGTTAATTTATTTTATGAAAAGAGATACGTTGTTTATTTTTATTTATTTATTTATTTTTATTCTTGTTTACGACACATGTGCTTAATGATTTGTAAATAAACAAAATGCACAATAAAACATAAATAAAAAAAACATTAAAATGAATGCATGAGTTGCTGTAGACAGTCACAAACAAATAGAGCAATGAGCCAACATAAACATAGTAGGGAGGAGGGAGGAAGGGGCAAAGCATTTGGCTTGGAAGCAAGCAAACACAGCGCAACACAGGTTTGAATCCTGATGCTGTGCTTAGAAAACACTCATTGGTGTTAAGCGTGTTATTACAGAACAATTATAATTATAATTAGACTTTTCCAAACAAACACATTCCCCAAAACATAGAGTAGCACTGCTGGGAATGGCCTAAACCTCTCAGTGTCATGTCCATGATTCAATACTAAGAGCGGACATAACTTTTCCTGGAGTGAATGAATACTGGCATGAATGCTTCCAAGTTGCCTGTTACTTCACAGGTAAGCAATTCACGTGTGAATACTGAAAACATTAAGTGACATTACTCCACATGCAAATACATGTAGTAGTTCGCAGAGTACTTATGTCAGGCTTGGGGCGCCTACTGGCAATACTGAGCAGATCAGGGTAGGCTGGAATCTCTGGCATAGCAGCTGTTTCCGCTGTGGCTGACACTGCATCAGAGCTGCGTCCATAGCCACCATAAAAGCCTTCGCCAAATCTGGATGTTGTAAAATAGGTGCATCTGTAAATGTCTTTGCAATGCTCTTAGCGTTCTCATGCCATACAAAATGGGGAGCCTTGAGTAGCAAGCGAATAATCAGAGCTATGATTTGTGAGAAATTGTCAATAAATCTTTGATAAAAATATGCACATCCCAAGAAGGATTGCACATACTTAATACATTGTGGTGACAGCCATGTGGTTACTACCTGCACCTTTTTGTCATCCATTGCTACTCCCAAGGGAGTCAAGAAAAAGCCTAGAAATTCCACTCTTGTGGTGTGGTGGAAACACTGTTCTAGTTTTTCAAACAACTTGTAATCTTGGAGATGCTTCAGCACTGCCTTGACAGGCTGCACGTGTTGGTCTACTATCTCAGAATACGTCAGAATGTCATCAATGTATCAGCGCATTTCATAGGGCGAACAGCATCACTAGGTTCTCAAATTACCTGAACTTGGTACAGAACGCTGTTTCCACTCGTTCCCTTCCTTGACTTGGATTAAATGGGAGGCCCCCTTAGATCCAGTTAGGTATAGATCACTGCTGTTTTAACCCGATCCAGTAGGATTGAGATCAGTAGAAGTGGAAACCAATTCTTGAAAGTCACATTATTCAACGCTCCGTAATCAATACAGGTGCACAATGTAGCTTCTTTCTGAGGCACGAAAAACAAAGGTGAAAATCGGCTATTTGGAATGCCGGATGAACCCACATGCCAGTATGTCATCCAGGTACTTCCGCAAAGGCTTTTATTTTTTTACTTGAGGCTCGAGATCAATGACACAGTCGTATGCCCTATGTGGAGGCAGAATCTCAGCTTTCCCCTTATAGAAAACCTCTGCAATATCCCTGTACACACTCAGCTACTCCACTTGTGAAATAGCTAGTAGGGCCAGTCTCATCTTGTAAATGTGTCTCACACTGTTTGAAACCAATTTTACTTGCGTTCAGCCCAATCGCTAGTTGGGTTATGCATCACTAACCAGGGCATACCGAATCACCCCAAACTGTGGGATGGCAATCAAATCAAAGGTCAGAACATCCTTGTGTCCTGGCAGACACAAAATACGTACGGGACGAGTCTGAGTGGTGATGGGACGTGAAATTAGGCGGGAACTCTTCACTGAGTGCACTGGTTCAAATACTGCCTTGCTTTGTGTAGGAACCTCTACTTTATGAGCTAATAAAATGTCTAGGAAATCACCCCTGAGTCGACCATGGCTTCTACTGTTTCCCTGTGATCTGCAAAGCATAATGTCACTAGTACATACACATGGGGTATCTTGTTTTGTACCATATTGGCAATGGATCTTTGTAACTGCACTGAAGATGGGCTCAACAAAATAGCTCCCTCTACTTCCAAGACTTCTTCTTTCCATACTCCACTCTACGCCTCCCAGGGTTACGTACAGGAGGTTTGGGGCAGTTGTGGCTATAATGCCCAGCTTTTCCACAGTATGAACATAGGTTTGTTGTGTGGCCTTTTCTCTTTGCCACAGACAAAGGACCCCTGACATTTCCTATTTGCATAGGTTCACCTTCCCCTAGTGGAGAACTTGTTATGGTTAGGGTGCTTAAATGGATAGGAAGGGGGAAAGTGGGAAAAGAAACATACAAATCATACAGCAATCCTAGACAACAGCTAGCACCTAGTGCTCCTGGTGACTTCTACCAATCTCCAACCTAAACTGCATGTGAGGCATTATTAACCTAACTTGGATATATATCATATATCATACTACACAAGACTCATGTGATGATAGCATGAAAGACACACCATGATTTGAACATAAAAATGAATGCATGACAGCCACAAATGATAAGCGCAATGACCCAACATAAACACGTTAGACTTTTTCAAACAAACATATTCTGTAAAACATAAAGTAGCACTGCTGGGAATGGCCTAAACCTCTCAATGATTCAATACTGAGAGCTCACATAACTTTTCCTGGAGTGAATGAATACTCGCATGAAAGCTTCCAAGTCGCCTGTTACTTCACAAGTAGTAATTCACGTGTGCATACTGAAACCGTTAAGTCACATTCCTCATATAGGTAACGGTTCGCGGAGTACTTATCTCAGGCTCGGGTGCCTTCTGGCAACCCCGACATATGATCGTAGTTTGGAATCTCTGGTGAAGCAGCTGTTTCCACCACGGCCCACCCCGCATCAGAGTTGCTCTTGGGTGCTGGTGAACTCTTTCTGAAATGATGAGTTCGCCTCAAGATATTGCGCTGACCGAGTGCATAGCTTTCTGCTCCCACCTCCAATGCTGCCACTGGGGAAACACACCACACCACGCCTTTCATGTCGTCCTGCCCTTGCCTAATCAGGAACAATTACCAGCACCTGACACAGGTAGGACGGTCTCCTTAAGAGCCTTTGCTCTGCACACGTGCTGAGTGTGCATGCGCAGTCCCACGGAACCATGGGAGTTGTGCTTCAAATGGTATGAGGCCCAGTGCTTTGCATCTCCAGGGATTGTTAGAGCGCACCTGGTTGCTACACCCACAGAGGCCCTGAGCATCACTCCAATCACTCTCACACCCCTAGCAGGTGTTAATGTTTATCATGAACATGTTTAACTTTCACATGCATATAGGGGACTGATGTAGTTCTACCGATCAGCTCCTGTAACCTGCCCAGAAATGCATGTGATGCTGGAGATGCCATTTGGATGGACAGGGCCTCCTAGTCCTTGTCCTACCACTTCTCTGTGTGTGTTTTCTTTATGTTTTCTGTCACTGAGTTCCAGCCCGAACCTCTGGCAGTGCAGCTCTTCATGTTTTCCTTTTATTGAACAACACCCATGGAATACCCTTATGGCACCTGTAGGGGAGGACTGGCCGCGAGGCCCTCCTCACCTGCAGCCTTCTCCCCAGGTGAGGACCATGACTCGGTGGCCGTCCCCTCATGCCACCCGGGCCCAGGTGGAGGAGGGGTCACCCGCCGACGACATTGCCCACACATATCCGTTCCCTGCATATACCCAAATTCAGTTAGGCCTAGAAGCCATCTTGTTTAGCAAACATGGCGTGAGTTCAGCACACTGTAACGAGGCCCCCACCTTTGGAGGACCTTTCATGCATCTCTGCCGCCGCAGTAGCCCTGGTAGATCCGCTGCGAGCGCGTTCCCATGAGAAAGTCGGATATGAGCTAACCCGAGATGCTAACACTGTAACATTATTCTCATCCACAATGTAATATCGCACCCTGCATGACCTGGTCCGCGAGGCCGGGGTGACGGGAAAAAAGCTGAAGCATCACTATCTGAAGAAAGTAGAAAATAATTCAAGTATTGGTATTAACGAACTACCTCGGTTTAAACAGATCATGTAAACTGTGAATTAACCATAAAGATGTAACGTTACATGATACCACCCTAGGTCTGGACTAGTGCTGCTACAACCACAGAGAAAGATGTCGACCAAATGTATAGCCTTTACTTACTCATATATGTTTTCTTAATCACCTAAAGCAGCGAGCATCAATTTCTGTAGGCCATAACCTAGAACGACCTCGTGTAACGTTTAATGTACATAAAATAATCACATCATGTAGTAAATATAATGTTAGGTAACGAAAAGGTACTCGGACCGACTGTATTAAAGAAATGTGTAACGAAATGGAAATATATATGTGTGTTTAAATAACATCAAAATAAGGCGGAACGTTATAAAAGTTCTGCATTTAAAAGTTAGCAACGCACGAGGAAAAAACCTTTGTGAGTATATGCAAGGCCATTCTCCCTCCCGCCCTGCCAAGCCTGCCAGATAAGGAAGCTAAGGCCTGTGCCGCGCTCCCTCACCTCCCCCAACCAAGCTGGAGCCGCTTCAGAGAGTCAGAGGCCCCGGTACCGCACCCAAGGCCACAGCCCACCACCTGTGTTATTTACAGCACGGTAATAAACCCACGTTTTGAATCCACTGATCTACCAGCACCCTCTCGTAAAGTCCACAACCCTCCCCCTAGACCACCCCAAGAACGACCCCCATCACTGGGACAAGACACAGAGACCCATTTATATAATAACTTCTAACGCGGCAGACAGGCATGTACCAGTCGGCTCAGGCCCCAAAACTCAGCCCCTCGACCTGAAATACCGGTCAATAGGACACAGGTAAATCTCACCCTAACCGACAATCACCGGACTTCTCAAGAGGTGCATTCCTCATGCGTTGCGTTTATTGTATAAGACAAACTGCCGAGCGATTTATTGATGAACTTAGATGTCGTTTCTTGAATAACTGCAGTGTGCATGGCCTAGGGCAAACGAGTCAGGAGAGGTATTCATCTTTGTCACAGGCTGCCCCAGCATACCAACACCGCTCGGATGACCTCAAGCTGGCCTGCCAGGCCCAACCCAACCCACGAGGCTGACCAGTGACGTCCTCACGCCAAGACCAACCACGCTGCAGCAACACCTATAGTTAGTCGACGCCACCCAATCCCAATTAACTTGTGCCCCCTATAGTGTGTAGGTTCTGATGACGTTTTTTGTATTAGAAATACGCCTGTCTTTGCTATTGTCAGACAGAGCGCTCTCGGAGGTTGCAGAGTTCTTTGCATGCCCTATTCTTTGGATAAACTCCCACTTACGCTCACCCGCACTCTGTCTTGGCCTTATTCCCACTACGGGAGAGTCCCTTATTGTCTCTCATTGCGGGGAGGATCGTGCTGAAATTGGGGGCGCTTCCTTTCAGTGGTGACCCCGATAGCGTGATATCTCCAAATTATTTTTCCTAACTCCTTTCTAACGACCCCCTTGTGGCACGAGAATCTCCGGTCGAGAAGGGATACGCACGGTGAGCCGGCTCCGGGAGGCCGCCCGCCAACGGCGACCGGCACAATAAGAAGTGCGCACTCAATGAGAAAGGGTACGGGATCCCGATTGGAAAAAAATCCCCTTTGAGTGCCGCTCGCCGGAGCCAGGGGCTGACCGTTGAGTTACCGGTGACACCGCCTGGACGGACCCAGTTTCGGAGACTATCGGTTCAAGACGGGCACGTGAGTACTGAGTGCGAGCGATCGTAAAGGGGAAGGGAGGGGAAACGGTGAACAGGAGAACGGGGACAGGTAGAGGAGAAGAATAACGGGGGTCTACTAAAGACGGGTCTTGAAACTTTCTTTATCTTTTCTTTGCATATGGCCATTAGGAGTAAGAAATAAGTGAAGTGGTAGAAGTGACGGAAACCTAGCTCCGAAAGGGGGTGGAAGGCGGCGCCGCATAGTGCTATCTAAACTAGTACTGGGAATATATGAAGAAGTAAGAAATAAGTTATTGGTGTCTGGCAAAAGGAGACACCGGGAATATTTTTTAGTGATTGCTACTCTCTCTATTTCTTTTTTCCATTCCACGGGGCAGGGGAAGAAAGCGAAAAGGGTATAAGATAAATATACTTGTAGAAGGACTATAAAATAGGGAGCACATTTTGAGGAGTGGGGACTAAGTAGTGGCACGTACAGACGTGAACATAGCAACCTTAGCAGAAAAATAGGGACAGCTGGCCAGGGAGGAAAGGGAGGAAATAAGACGAGGTGTGAGTGGAAAGGCATTGTGATGGGTGCGCGCACCGTGTGAGTGTTGGAGACGATCGGTTGACCGCGAGGTGGCGCCAGAGAGTGTTGACCATAACTAGTACTTGATCAGTTGTAAGCGGAATCACATGAAAGTGTATGGGAATGGGAAGGAGATGAGCTATGGTGAGTGCGAAAGGATTTGCGCAGTGAATAAACTTGGGTGATAATATTTGAGACGTCCGCTCTTGTCTGTGCCATAAAGGTATACATACATAGATCGACACCTAACTAAACGTAAAGAAGGTGGACACGGCTGTGAGAGTGATTTAGAGGATGGGGGCCGAAACTCCCTTGTCACATATTTGTAAGAGCTTACCGGGATACGCTGAACGAATAAATAAATATCACGATCAATGGGTAACAGAATTGAAGGGGGAGGGTCTGCCCCAGATTTGGCCCGAGGGAGGGTCTTTTGACAAAAGCGTTCTTGATATGGTACGAACATGCATTAGCCTCAAGTATAAGGGGAAACAATGGCAAAATAGGAAGGAGATATTAGACCTCTGGAGATTGTTTGAGGAGGTACCCCCACCCAAAGCTCCGGCACCAAATATTGATCTACCTTCCACCACAGATAATCCATTGATGATTCCAAGAGAGGAAAAGGAACAGTTAAGTACAGCACAACCTGCGGAGGTGATTAGTTTGTACCCGATATTACCTAAACCAGCCCCCGCAGCAGGATACAGCGACCCTACGTATGTGCCTCCCCCCACAACTGGTACACCACAAAGACCAACAGCCCCCCCGCCATACGAAAGCACCAGAGAGCGCGCCCAGGGAAGCACACAGAGGGTGGATATAGAGAAGCTAACGAGTGACTTAGAGTCGAGGCTTACTGTGGCAAGGGATGAACTCTCAAGAATAAAAGACATATGTGAGCGCACAGCGTGTGCCCCCACACAATCAGGACGCACGTCTAGAGCGTCGAGCGAAGGTAGACAGATTGAGGAAGGATGGAAAAAGGGGGAAATACTGTTCAGGATTGAGGAAGAGCCGACACGAATAATAGAGGTAGGAGCAGTAGAAGGGAGCATTGGTGATGTATCACGAGAGAGAGGGATCAGAGAGGACTTGTTATGTGATGTCAGAGGAGGGTTGGATGACAGTGATAGGTTGAGTATGGCAGTGGGAGGGGAAAGCGAGGAAGTGGACGGTGCATGTTCACTAGGGACTATAGACGACGAATGGATGGGACGACTAAGAAATAGGGTGGGGAAGATGGCGTCATTGGAGTCAGCAGCGACTAAGGAAAGGGAGGGTGCAACTGCAAAAGGGAAGTTACAACTTCCATTGATACACAGAGGGGGGGGGAGACCAAACTATATACCATGGGCTCAGATGGATAAGGCTAATTTAATGAAATTATTGCCCCAGCTGTCAGGAGGGGCGAGCAAGTGGATATATGCATTTGAGAAACATACCGCCGGCATACCGTTGGCAGTAGGCGATGTGAAAAGCCTACTAGTAACCGCAGTAGGAGATCAAGCGGACAGAGTATGGGCTAAGGCTGGTTTCCCGGCCGTGACGTTAGATTATGATCGTCATGATGGGGCTTCCTTTAATACAGTACGAGCAAGGGTGTGGGACGCGCTGCGGGAGACATTCCCAGATACCCCTGATTTACAGTCAGTAATGCAATGTACAATGAATGACGGGGAGGATGCTATGGATTACATTCTCCGGGTGCAGGAGATGTGGAGAGCGGAAACGGGCACGCCCTGGCACCAATCCACATCTCTATTTTATTTTATCATTAAGAGAGGGCTCCCAAAAGAGGTGCAGAAGGCACTCGATAAGATAGCGGGCGTTGAGGCGAAGGGGTGGCCAGAGATCCAAAGTATAATAGTGCACCATTGCAAAAGGATCAAAGAGAGAGAGAGGGAAGTAGCACAGAAAAGGTTGGCAGACGAGGCAAAGTTGGTACAATCAAAACTAGTGAAGGTTGCAGCAGCGGTAGCAGGACTCCCACTCATGAGGGAGGGAGACGAAGGAGAGGAGGGGCAAATAGCAATACAAGGAAGAATAGCAGCAAATTGGGCAGGACAAGGACAACGACAGTGGACTGAGCAGGAGCAGAACGGAGGTCCAATGTGGCAAGAGTGGGCCCCAAGAGGGGGAAGAGGTGGGTACCGGGGCCGAAGAGGAGGACAAGGGTATGGAGGAATGGGAGGTAATGGGTGGCAGGGTCCCAGAGGTCCACAGGGGAGCTGCTGGAATTGTGGGAGATGGGGGCACTACTCAAGAGAGTGCAGGAGCAGACAAAACAACGGGTTCCAGGAGACAGGACAGTACGGTCACCCCCACCCAGGAAGCCCCTACGGCCTCCCCATGGGACAATACCAACAACCAGAAAATGTAGGACAAAGAAGTAACGCACAACTACACGGACATCAGTACAGGACACAAAACCACCCACAGAATAATGACAATATGCAATACACGCCAGGTAACACTTTCGCCACAGTAGCTAACGGAGCACCTGCTCCTGCACCTTACAGCGGGGTGTCAGTAGTTTCGGGGAACATTTTTGATCAAGGGGGGGCAATGAGACACCCCGCATAGGACAGCCCACAGAGAGCACTTGCGTGTCCAGTACTATCTACAGCAGTATTGACACAAAAGACATCGTTAGGGCACAAACCACTGGCTTACTATAGTGGCACCCTAGACGCAGTAATGCAAGGTCATTTCGCGTGTGAGCAATCTCTAGCTGCAGCCGCGTTCGCGATTGAGAAAAGTGCCACGATAGTGATGGGCTGTCCTGTGACACTGTTTGTGGAACACTCACTCTTTGCAATATTAGAGCGATCAAAGAGCACATTGACAACACAACGCGCCACAGCATATGAAATAATACTGTCCAGCGCAAACATCCACATAGTAAGATGTAAAACAGTGAACCCAGCCACATTCATCACAGAGGCGTGCACCGTAGAGGACATGCAAAACCACAACTGCGCTACGTTCACAGGTGACGAAGGTCAGGATCAAGTGATTTTTGAGAATGCCCTGAACGAGGGAGAGGTGTATTTCGTAGACGGGTCAGCATCAATAGATATGGAGACAGGAGAGAAACATGTGGGTATGGCAGTTGTACGATTAGAGGAAGATGAATACGAGACACTAGTGCAACACCGCCTCCCATCCCACTATTCAGCCCAAGCAGCAGAACTAATTGCGCTAATAGAAGCATTGCATGCCGCCAAGGGGTGCGCAGTGACAATATATACCGACTCAGCATACATGACAACGACAGTACACGGCGGGTTGGCACGGTGGGGGCGGAGAGGGTTCCGACGAGCAGATGGAACACCAGTTCAGCATGCAGAACTATTGAAAGAACTGATTGAGGCTCTGCAAGACCCCACGGCAGTGGCCATTGTAAAATGCCAAGCCCACACCACAAATACAGATTTTATATCTTTGGGGAACGCGGCAGCAGACGCCGCTGCCAAAGAAGCTTCGTATTTACAGAAAGGTGTAGTAGGAGAATACATGTTGCACCACACAGCAAGCCAAGAGGTCCCCACAGGATACAACATGATGCCCACACAGGAAATAATAGAGCTGCAAGAGGGAGCTAGTGCAGAAGAAAAATTGCTGTGGACTAAAAGGGGGTGCAGCAAATCGCCGACTGATTTGTTATGGCGACAAAAAAGTTCAGGAAAAGCGGTAATGCCAGTCACATTGTTAGAAATAGCATTTCAACAACTACACTTTCCCGCACATAACGCAAAGCAACACATAATGGCAGAGATACAAGAAGATTGGTTTGCACCTTGCCTCCATGAACATGTCACAAGACTGGCTTTAGAATGCACGACATGTCAGATTTACAACTCAGGTATGACATTGCGCACACTGAGAGGAACGATACCCAAACCAAATGGCCCATTCAGAGAGCTCCACATTGATTATGTAGACATGGGAGAAAGATGTAACGGGGCTCGCTAGAAGATTGTGGTTGTATGTCCATTTTCGAGATGGGTGGAGGCAGGCCCCTGTGCGCGCCCTGATGCGAAGGGCGCCGCGAAGTTCCTAGTGCGGGAAGTGTTCCCGCGCTGGGGGATTTGCGAAGTTATTCGCTCAGATAACGGCACGCATTTTGTTAATGAACTATTCAAGGAAGTGACTACCCTATTGGGAATAAAGCACAAATTATGTTCAATTTATCATCCTCAAAGTAATGGCGTAGTGGAAAAGATGAACGGTCTGTTAAAAAGCAGATTGTCAAAACTGTGTTTTTCCCTTAAAAAAACCTGGATGTACTGCCTGCCTTTGGCCTTGTTCGAGTTACGAAATCAGCCAAGTAAAGACCACCACTTGTCCCCGCATGAGATCGTCACGGGAAGGAGAATGCACACAGCGCATTCACCTCTCCGTGAACGTTCTGATGCACACAGAAGCGCAGCGATATTAGGAGAGGAGTTCACAGAGTACTTGAGAAAACTGACACGGGCAGCGCGCGTAATTGCAAAGCAACTAGCCCCCCCCTCTACAAGAGAGGAGGGGAACACAACAGAAACAGAGACAATGCCTGAAAAACCATTACAACTAATGCCTGGTGACCTTATATATGTCAGAAGTTTTGTGCGAAGGTGGAATGCACCACGTTTCCATGGCCCTTATGAGGTAGTGTTTTGCACACCCACAGCAGTAAAGGTAAAGGGCCTACGATACTGGGTGCATTTGACAAACGTACGCAGAGCTTATAGCGCCGCGGAAGGTGAGGTACAGGACGAGGCACAGACAACTGCGGACAATGAAGTTGTGCAGAATGGATGATGGGAATTTTGTGTGCATTAAGTGTTGAACACTGAACACGAATGGCGCACGACATGCGTACTGAAATGAACATGTGTATGTACATATATATATATAATTTTTTACAACTTTTGAAGGTTTTTTTGGTCCTTTTTGGGTTTTGGAGAAGTTTTCTTTTCTCTCTCTCTCTCTCTCTCTCTCTCTCTCGACTTTTCTCATTATGTATGAAATAATGTACTGATAGTAATATTTGTAAAGTCACCTTGTCTGTGGACATACCCCCTCCTTCACCCACTCCCATACTTTGCCGAAAAAATTTCACAACGTTCTAAATGTTTACATGCGTGTACTTAATGCACTTTTATGTCTCAAACAGGATTTACTATGGCATCGGATGGGCAGCCTGAAACTAATAGATTTGTTAGATTTAGAGAAATGTTAGTAGTGTAGGGGAGGACTGGCCGCGAGGCCCTCCTCACCTGCAGCCTTCTCCCCAGGTGAGGACCATGACTCGGTGGCCGTCCCCTCATGCCACCCGGGCCCAGGTGGAGGAGGGGTCACCCGCCGACGACATTGCCCACACATATCCGTTCCCTGCATATACCCAAATTCAGTTAGGCCTAGAAGCCATCTTGTTTAGCAAACATGGCGTGAGTTCAGCACACTGTAACGAGGCCCCCACCTTTGGAGGACCTTTCATGCATCTCTGCCGCCGCAGTAGCCCTGGTAGATCCGCTGCGAGCGCGTTCCCATGAGAAAGTCGGATATGAGCTAACCCGAGATGCTAACACTGTAACATTATTCTCATCCACAATGTAATATCGCACCCTGCATGACCTGGTCCGCGAGGCCGGGGTGACGGGAAAAAAGCTGAAGCATCACTATCTGAAGAAAGTAGAAAATAATTCAAGTATTGGTATTAACGAACTACCTCGGTTTAAACAGATCATGTAAACTGTGAATTAACCATAAAGATGTAACGTTACATGATACCACCCTAGGTCTGGACTAGTGCTGCTACAACCACAGAGAAAGATGTCGACCAAATGTATAGCCTTTACTTACTCATATATGTTTTCTTAATCACCTAAAGCAGCGAGCATCAATTTCTGTAGGCCATAACCTAGAACGACCTCGTGTAACGTTTAATGTACATAAAATAATCACATCATGTAGTAAATATAATGTTAGGTAACGAAAAGGTACTCGGACCGACTGTATTAAAGAAATGTGTAACGAAATGGAAATATATATGTGTGTTTAAATAACATCAAAATAAGGCGGAACGTTATAAAAGTTCTGCATTTAAAAGTTAGCAACGCACGAGGAAAAAACCTTTGTGAGTATATGCAAGGCCATTCTCCCTCCCGCCCTGCCAAGCCTGCCAGATAAGGAAGCTAAGGCCTGTGCCGCGCTCCCTCACCTCCCCCAACCAAGCTGGAGCCGCTTCAGAGAGTCAGAGGCCCCGGTACCGCACCCAAGGCCACAGCCCACCACCTGTGTTATTTACAGCACGGTAATAAACCCACGTTTTGAATCCACTGATCTACCAGCACCCTCTCGTAAAGTCCACAACCCTCCCCCTAGACCACCCCAAGAACGACCCCCATCACTGGGACAAGACACAGAGACCCATTTATATAATAACTTCTAACGCGGCAGACAGGCATGTACCAGTCGGCTCAGGCCCCAAAACTCAGCCCCTCGACCTGAAATACCGGTCAATAGGACACAGGTAAATCTCACCCTAACCGACAATCACCGGACTTCTCAAGAGGTGCATTCCTCATGCGTTGCGTTTATTGTATAAGACAAACTGCCGAGCGATTTATTGATGAACTTAGATGTCGTTTCTTGAATAACTGCAGTGTGCATGGCCTAGGGCAAACGAGTCAGGAGAGGTATTCATCTTTGTCACAGGCTGCCCCAGCATACCAACACCGCTCGGATGACCTCAAGCTGGCCTGCCAGGCCCAACCCAACCCACGAGGCTGACCAGTGACGTCCTCACGCCAAGACCAACCACGCTGCAGCAACACCTATAGTTAGTCGACGCCACCCAATCCCAATTAACTTGTGCCCCCTATAGTGTGTAGGTTCTGATGACGTTTTTTGTATTAGAAATACGCCTGTCTTTGCTATTGTCAGACAGAGCGCTCTCGGAGGTTGCAGAGTTCTTTGCATGCCCTATTCTTTGGATAAACTCCCACTTACGCTCACCCGCACTCTGTCTTGGCCTTATTCCCACTACGGGAGAGTCCCTTATTGTCTCTCATTGCGGGGAGGATCGTGCTGAAATTGGGGGCGCTTCCTTTCAGTAGATAGATTGACATATTCATACGAATGCGGTTTATCAATGTGTGTTATTGTGTTCTTCATCTCAATATTCTGCCTAATGACACATTGGGTCATAGCGTTCATCTCTACTGAGATGAACGAGGGGGGAGGGGGGAGTAACACCACCCTTGCCCCTGGCACGAATTCAATTACAAATATGAATATTAAAGAAGGTGATTTTTTGATCTGGGATGGATCCCGCCTTGTATGGGGTTACTACACTGCACCACCCACTACTGCCCCGTCACGATCAAAAGATTAAGATATGGAAAATGACACAATGTCCCTACCTGAAATATATAACAGCCCCACTACCCTTCCCGCCCCGATACAAAACAGCGACTTGTTGTTTATTGAGGAAAATGGAAAAGTAATTACAATGACAGAACACAAGTCCCTATATGAAGAATTGGAAAAGGGGGGAGGGAATGAGAAAGGGGGGCCTATTCTTACACCTATCGAAACTATAAGGTATAGGAGGGGGGAGAGAAGTAGGCGAAGAAGAGAGACAAGCAGGAGGGGGTATGATGAGTATTATGGGTTAGGATTAGACAAGATGGAAGACCCACGACACCCCCACCAAGCAAATAAATGGTATGCAGATATGAGTACAACAGCTAAACAGACAACTAATGAAAGCTGCTATGTCTGTTTGCTCATCCCCCATGCATCAGGTACACCCAAAGTGTTGTTGCCAAGAGAATTGCCCATTGTGGATGCCCAATGTCTCCTTCATCTCACACTGTGTAGAATAAAGAACACCTTTCAAGCACACGATGTCTCTTTCAAAATAATACAGGACAACAAAACGTGCTATTCAAAAGCGTCTGGAGTGGTCTGTCCTAAAGAACCTTTCTTTGCAATACAAGGGACGCTGTTTTCAGAAAACAAATGGAAAGATGAAGAAGTACTGTGCAAAGCGGAAGCACTGAGAGGTGTCCAACCAGACAAGCTGCGATGGATGGAAAAAACGTGCTTACCAATATGGAAAGAACACATCTCTAAACTAACATGGGTAACAGCGATGGAGAAACCCTTCAAGCTACAAAGTGAAATACAAAACGAACTATGTTTCAAGGGAGAAGGAAAAGTGGCAATGGGAACGAACAAAAACTGTAACAAAACTCTCACCATCCCAGACATGAAAAAAGGAACAGCAGCACTAATGGACACATACTGGGTGTGCGGGAATCAGGCTTACTTGCACCTTCCCCAGGCATGGAGTGGCAGCTGCTCAATGGCCACTTTGCATTCGGCCCTAATGGTGATTCCAGAAAGCCACGTCGACAAAAATAAAAAGACGCAAGGAAACATGAACAAGGACGAGACGTCTCCCACTGCAGAAGCACACCTCTATGTCCTGTCCTCCGGAGGGAAAGAAGAGGAGCTATCACGGAACAAGCGAGCATCAAACTATATATCACAAGCGTCATCCGATTTATTGGCACAGATCCCAGACAGGTATCGCCTGTTCAGCTCCGTGGAAACATTTTTTGCCTCACTGGTTTCAAGTGTCCAAGCAAGAGCAAATGCAAAATGGCTTCAGATCACACGGTGGGAACTGATTCAGCTGGCCAATGACACTGAAGAAGGATTCAACATAATAAAGGTGGAATTACGAGCTCTGCGACTAATGACCATGCAGAACAGGTATGTTCTGGACCTGCTAACAGCAATCGATGGAGGTGTTTGCCGAAAAATAGGAAGTGCGTGCTGCACGTTCGTACCTTCTGAAGACGCAGAAAATGGGTCCCTGTCCCACGTCATTGAAGCAGTCCATAACCTGGGAGAGAAAATGAAGCTGGAAGGTGGGGCTAAAGACAGCTCATGGTTCGACAATATCTTCTCCTGGGTTCCCTCCTGGCTTGGAATGACGATGAAATTATTGATACCGGTTGCGGTGGTCCTCCTCGTGGTGTTCTGCCTGTGCCAGGTGGGCCTTCGATGTTGTGCTAACGCAGTCCCTAACGGTGCGATGATGATGGTGACAATGGGCAACTCTGGTGGTACAATTAAGGCGACACAAGAAGTACATGTACAGACAGGACCGGATAACACTCCCAGATACCAGTTAGTGCCTATGTGCCGTGATAAGTACATAGTAGACAAACTATGGCACACCACTATCAAAGAACCCCGAGATGTGGAACTGGAATGGTATGAGGAGGTCTGGGTAGACTTGGAAGAGACGGGTGACTGTATATATTTAACATGTACCCCAGATGAGTATGCTAGAAGAGGTGAGAGCTTGAGGGGGGTATGCAGAGCCTGGATGCCTAGAAAAGGAACACCTGCATGGGATGACGCAGTGATAGAGGAGCAAGAATGTAGAAGATTAGAAGAGCTAAAGAATTCGTTACTTTAGTAACGAAAGGGGGGAAATGTAGGGGAGGACTGGCCGCGAGGCCCTCCTCACCTGCAGCCTTCTCCCCAGGTGAGGACCATGACTCGGTGGCCGTCCCCTCATGCCACCCGGGCCCAGGTGGAGGAGGGGTCACCCGCCGACGACATTGCCCACACATATCCGTTCCCTGCATATACCCAAATTCAGTTAGGCCTAGAAGCCATCTTGTTTAGCAAACATGGCGTGAGTTCAGCACACTGTAACGAGGCCCCCACCTTTGGAGGACCTTTCATGCATCTCTGCCGCCGCAGTAGCCCTGGTAGATCCGCTGCGAGCGCGTTCCCATGAGAAAGTCGGATATGAGCTAACCCGAGATGCTAACACTGTAACATTATTCTCATCCACAATGTAATATCGCACCCTGCATGACCTGGTCCGCGAGGCCGGGGTGACGGGAAAAAAGCTGAAGCATCACTATCTGAAGAAAGTAGAAAATAATTCAAGTATTGGTATTAACGAACTACCTCGGTTTAAACAGATCATGTAAACTGTGAATTAACCATAAAGATGTAACGTTACATGATACCACCCTAGGTCTGGACTAGTGCTGCTACAACCACAGAGAAAGATGTCGACCAAATGTATAGCCTTTACTTACTCATATATGTTTTCTTAATCACCTAAAGCAGCGAGCATCAATTTCTGTAGGCCATAACCTAGAACGACCTCGTGTAACGTTTAATGTACATAAAATAATCACATCATGTAGTAAATATAATGTTAGGTAACGAAAAGGTACTCGGACCGACTGTATTAAAGAAATGTGTAACGAAATGGAAATATATATGTGTGTTTAAATAACATCAAAATAAGGCGGAACGTTATAAAAGTTCTGCATTTAAAAGTTAGCAACGCACGAGGAAAAAACCTTTGTGAGTATATGCAAGGCCATTCTCCCTCCCGCCCTGCCAAGCCTGCCAGATAAGGAAGCTAAGGCCTGTGCCGCGCTCCCTCACCTCCCCCAACCAAGCTGGAGCCGCTTCAGAGAGTCAGAGGCCCCGGTACCGCACCCAAGGCCACAGCCCACCACCTGTGTTATTTACAGCACGGTAATAAACCCACGTTTTGAATCCACTGATCTACCAGCACCCTCTCGTAAAGTCCACAACCCTCCCCCTAGACCACCCCAAGAACGACCCCCATCACTGGGACAAGACACAGAGACCCATTTATATAATAACTTCTAACGCGGCAGACAGGCATGTACCAGTCGGCTCAGGCCCCAAAACTCAGCCCCTCGACCTGAAATACCGGTCAATAGGACACAGGTAAATCTCACCCTAACCGACAATCACCGGACTTCTCAAGAGGTGCATTCCTCATGCGTTGCGTTTATTGTATAAGACAAACTGCCGAGCGATTTATTGATGAACTTAGATGTCGTTTCTTGAATAACTGCAGTGTGCATGGCCTAGGGCAAACGAGTCAGGAGAGGTATTCATCTTTGTCACAGGCTGCCCCAGCATACCAACACCGCTCGGATGACCTCAAGCTGGCCTGCCAGGCCCAACCCAACCCACGAGGCTGACCAGTGACGTCCTCACGCCAAGACCAACCACGCTGCAGCAACACCTATAGTTAGTCGACGCCACCCAATCCCAATTAACTTGTGCCCCCTATAGTGTGTAGGTTCTGATGACGTTTTTTGTATTAGAAATACGCCTGTCTTTGCTATTGTCAGACAGAGCGCTCTCGGAGGTTGCAGAGTTCTTTGCATGCCCTATTCTTTGGATAAACTCCCACTTACGCTCACCCGCACTCTGTCTTGGCCTTATTCCCACTACGGGAGAGTCCCTTATTGTCTCTCATTGCGGGGAGGATCGTGCTGAAATTGGGGGCGCTTCCTTTCACACCCATGGGTGGGGGCAAACCCTTGTACCACTTATGTGTGTTTTTGGGCACCTGTGTGTTGCCCACAGAGCAGGGTATGGACTGGTGGCAGCTACATGCAGTGGCAGTGGGTCTGAGTATACTCCATTTTTAGGACACTCAGGCCCTGCCATAGCAATCAATGAATTCCTGAATAAAGGAAGGATGGCCACTGTGTCCTCTTGGTTTCTATTGCCTATACACATTGTTCCTCAAAGTCCTGTCATGTCCTGAGTCTGCCCCTTCCTCCTGACTTCCTGCTGGGGGGATAATCATATATGGCTCTGGGGCTGCCTCCTGTCAGACTGACGGGATCCTTCCCTTGGGGTGGGACCTGTGTGAATGGAGTTGGGAGTCAACTCACATTCTGTGTTGTGGGTGTATGGTTTTTGTATGTAACACAATGCCTAAGGCAGCCCTGACTGAAACTGGTCTGAATGCAGTATAGTGTGCTGAAAGGTTGGGTGCTTACCCCAATCAACATTCTTTCTTATGGATGTCTGGGTGGAGTGAATGGCCTGAATGCCTGTGAGCCTGATTGGCTGCCTGACTCCATGAATGTCCTTCTGCGTGATTGGTTGACTGAGCCTAGCTCAGCTTGAGCGAATGGGGAACAAATGTGCATAGTTAGGGTCCCTGTACTCACAAATTGGTTCAGAAGCTGAAGTTGAAAACAAAGCTGATCCCTGGGGTCCAGCTGGAGGAAGAAGATTGCGACTGCTATTCTTCATGGAAATACAAAAGCTGTTGTGCCGCTCGAAATACTGATCCAAGAGAGGATCTGGATAGGAGACCTCGCCCCGAACTACAAGGGACCATTGTGCAACCTGCTCCTCTTCATCACAAGTACCCTGGAAACCAGTCCTGCGTGTTTGCCATCCAGAGGATGCGGCTTTATGAATCCAGAAGAGGAGTGCCTGGACATGTCAAGTTGAAGAATCCATTGGTGTCACCTAAGGTCCAGATGAGCATTCATGACCGCTGGAAGCCCATTGTAGTGTAGCGCCTAGAAGAGGGGGTTCTCTGGCATGTTTCTGCTTGACATCCAGAGCCTCAAAAGTGGTGAAGAATACTTTAAGGGACATCCTTGCCATCATCACTGACCACCTTTTCCCATCGGAGAAGGTCCAGGGTCACTGAGTGCAGAGGAAAGTCTGCCAGTGGTTTTCCCATCACCAGAATTCAACGAAGACTTGGTGAGAGTCCGTGGTCGACTCCAGAGTCTCAGTCACCTGAAGTCAAGCAAGCATTGGTGCTGCGGCTGCAGCACCGAAGACCCAAAGTTGAAAAAAAAAATAATCCTGTAACCCCACACCAAAGGTGACATCTACACCCGTCACCGCCAGAAGTCATAAAAGGTCCCCAGGGGGTCCTACTCTCATCTGCCAATCCTTTTAGGAGCCCACAGCAAGTTTCATCTTCCCAGGACTTCTACAGTCAGAAACGGAGAGCACCACGAAGAGTAAAACTGCTGCACTTCAGAGAGATTTTGGTTAAATTTTTCTTCTTGAACTCAACAATCCAGTGGCTCCTTTTTCCAAGGGGGGTCCTTCCTCGAAAGGAATCATCGAGTGAAACTGAGAAACTCTGCCACTTCCCCTGCCCAGGCACCAAACAGACTGTGACAAGGAAGAGCACCTTCGCCTTAGGAGTCGTCAAGTGGTCCCAGATACATCTTGGATCCTGTTCTACTATAGCCTCTGAGGTACATTGGGGGTGGTAGAGCCTTTAAAAAGAAAGTAGAGTGATATTGAACATTTTTGGACTGGGCTGTAAAAGACAAGATAAGTCACTCCCAAACCTTTCCATTTCGGGTTGCTCAGGTGGGGTGATCCTCACACAAAATGGTGCATCTAGTCTAAAGAAAGCAGTCTGCCACTGTTCATAACTAACCTGCCTTTCTTCCCTAATCTATGCTGTTACACCTCACTTAAGAATTCACAAACCTATTTGAAACTGTCTGAAGTTGGTGCTTTTATTATTGCATTTAGGTATTGTGTGGTACAACATAAGGGGTATGTAGTTTCATTTCTTTGAATAGAACAGCCTGAGTACAATGTGTTATTATTTATATGTATATATTACTGAACCTTATCTTTAAAAAAAAACAGTGTTATCAGCTAACATAGTGTGTGGACATTCCTGTGGGGGCTTGGAGACTCACTGTACTTAAGAACCAGCCTGCATCACATCCTGAGTGTTTAAGCCTTGGTTGCTCATCCAAGGTACCATACAGAGAACTGTGGCTGCGGTGATCTGAGCCTCTGTCCCAACCATATAGAGGGTAGAAGGACAGATATCCCCCTCCAGTCTTTACAATTGTAGCATAAAGATGGATGGGGAGGATGCAGAGGTAAGTAACTCAAGGAGGATTTATTGTTAACTTGGAAAGGGTTTATACAATAAGATAAAAGGATGACGAGCCCCACCAGACTTCGTCTTCTTCCTTGCCCACTCCAACAGCCACCTTCATCTTGCATCCCTCACGTCCTCAAAGCTCCATGGCATGTGTATGCCCGTACAGCAAACGGACCATGCCACTTGGCGGAGTAAGTCCACCACTAGACATTCCCCTCTCTTCACAGTTCAACAAAAGGACTGCGCAGAAAATCCTATTCTTCCTCCTACATATAGCCCATCAGATAACGAGGTCTCCTATATATTCTGCCCAATCTAGACCGGCGAAGACATTCCGCTGTATTGCCAGACAAGGAAAATTCAACATTGCGCCTTCCCACCCCTTCAGCATCAACCTCCCCACCAACCCTGTGACTGCTTACTTTCACCCCACTAACTATACCCTTTACCAAAGACACTCTCTCCATGTTCCACACGCGTCCATCCTCCACTCTGACCGCATTTTAAACACTTTATTCACCACGGTAGTTTTGGACTATTTGCAGGGCACATTTCTGACAACGGGGTGGGGGGGATTTAATCCTTACTGTATCTCCTATGGCAGGAAGAATAGCCTAACCCCTTCCCACACTAGACCGGTCATGTTTCATTTTGTTCTGTAACTGACTACATTTGATGTTATCAAAATGTCCTCAAATCTTTTCCCTATAGAGGTGTCCCTTCCCATCTAGGATGGCACTAGTTTCGTGTTGGCTCCCTGCCTCTACTAAACCTGAAAGGAGAAACTCCTGTCATGCAATGAGGAGTGAATCTGTGTGCCACAGTCACATCCCTCACTGCTTTCTCCAAACCCATGCCATCGGACCACACCCACTGAATGGCTTCTTTGAGAACTTTGTTAAAACGTTCTATAAAGCCATTTGTTTGGGGATGGTAAATGGCAATCTTCCTGTGCTCGATGGAGTTTTTTCGACAATAGTCCTCCATATCTTTTTAACACAATTGTGACCCATTATATGTCACAATCACCCTGGGGAGGCCTTCCCGCTCACTGATCTCTTCCAGAAAATCAATTACAGACCTGGTGGCAATGCAAGGTCTAATCAGCACCTCCACCCATCTGGTTAACAAATCCATGATGACTAAGCAGAAGGATTGCTTTACATTGCTCCACACAGGGCCCAACACATCCATTTCTAATTTGTCCCATGGCCGTTCAGGGATATCAGTCACAACCATGGGATATTTCGAACTCATGCACACCATGTCACTTCTGTTACAAAGGACACACTCCCGGACAGTTCTTTCAAATTAAAGATCACAGCCTGGCCACCAATATGTTCTCATTATCCTCTGCTTGGTCTTAATGATCCCTTGATGCCCGTCATGACCCAGGTCTATGATTCGTTGGCAGACATCGGATGATAGAATAATCTTGTCACCGTGCATCAACACCTCCCCTTGGAGACTTAAATCGTCTATCACATTTCAATACAGCAAAAGACCCAAATTCTCAGAACGACTCTTCCTTAGAGGAACATTTTCTTCCAACAATTGTCTGAGTTTGCTCAGGCTAAGGTCCTGTTTCATTCATTTTCTGGCACGGGTACTGAAGCAATGGCAAAAACGACTTCTGAGTTATTTTCTTCTTTATTTAGTTTCATCACATTAGTGAGCCTAGACAGGCAGTCAGCCACAAAACTGTTAACAACCGGCACATATTTTACTATGCAATTATATTCTTGTAGTTGGGCTATCCATCTTCTGATGCGACTGGATAGTCTGTCTAAACCCTTTGGCGTAATTATCTCAACCAAGGTTTTATGGTTAGTGCGAAATTCAAAATACATGCCCCAAACCAAGTTCTTGAACTTGTCAACCGCCCATTTAATTGATAATGCTTCCTTCTCAATGGTGGCGTACAACCTCTCTGCTCAATTCAATAATCTGGAAGCAAATGCTATAAAAAGGTCCTTTCCATTATCTTCTTGAGTAACTACTGTGACCAGACCTATATTGCTGGCATCTGTTGTTGTTACAGTTTTCCTCCTGTCATTACTGAAATTCTTTAGAGCAGGAGCTCTCGCCAATGCCAGCTTGATAGATTTAAACTCTTCTTCACACTCATTGCTCTACAAGAAAACAATCTTCCCTTTGGTTAGCTCACGTAGGGATGCTGTGTGTTTGGCAAAATCACGGATAAACTTTGAGAAATGCTCTGCCATACCTAGGAAGGTTTGAAACCCCTCCCGAGTGACTGGTCTGGGTATGTTTTCAATTGCATCAGCAAGTTGTCTTTTGGGACGTATACCTTCAGCCGAAATGATGTTGCCCAAATATTCTATTTCTTGTCTATTAATCTTGCACTTTTCCTTGCTCACTGTCATACCTGCCGAATGCAGTTTCTGGAACACATAATACAATCTTTCATTGTGAAGTTTTAAGTTATCCACATAAACCAATATGTCATCCTGAATACACAAGATCCCTTTGTCTCCATTAAACAGTCTATGTGCATGACCTTCTGAAATACCGAAGCAGCAGAGACTAATCCGAACGTTATTCTTTTGTATCGAAACAGTCCTTCTGGTGAGATGAAGGCTGTCAAACATTTTGATTCTTCATGTAGTTTAACTTGATGACACGATGATGCGAGATCCAGAGTGGAAAAGGATATTGCTGAGCCAATGGTAGATATAATTTTCTGTATGTTGGGAAGTGGATATCTCTCCGGAATTATACACCTATTAATTTCCCTCATGTGAACACAGATCCTGAGCTTCTCAGTTTTCTTCCTCAGGACTACAAGAGGTAAAACCCATTCAGCCGCATCTATGCTTTATATAATGCCTTGAATTTCTAACTCCCTTAACTCCATCTTCACTTCATCGCTCATCGACAGAGGAACACTGCGCAATTTCTGCGCTACCGGATGGTGGCCTTTTTTCATTTTAATTTTATGCACAAAACCACATAGACAGCCAATTTCATGACAAAATGTTTCCTTCATTACACTCTCCTCCATATTGAATACTGATTCTTCTGCATTCAGGTCTAATCTCACCTTGAGTTTCCGTTGATGTGTCCAGCTCAACAGGGGGGTACTTCCTTTTTTTCAACACTTATATCTTCCCTCTAGCTTTGGGGTTAATGTCAACTTCATTGAGAAATTAATGTCTTGATTTATTCCATACGTGTTGTGGCAGTAAAGTATATTTGGCACCTGAATCAATCTTCATGAATACTTGTATACCGTCCATAAATATTGAGGCCTTGGGGCTGTCTTCTTGAAAAATGACCTTTCCCTTTGCATGTGCGGCAAATAATTTTCCAAGCAGGGCAATCTGGATTATCCGCCCAGTGATTTGCACTGTCACATCTGAAGCATCAGCCAGGGCTACTCTTCCTAGGGCCATCTGTTCTCCACGTGCATAATAATGACCTCCTCCACCTTGTGCCCTCTCTCCAGGTAAATTGTACTTTGTCCAACATCTTTATCTTGACTATATTGTCATTAACTGATGAAATTGTATAATTCATTCTGGGTATGCTTACCGATGGCGGAGTGACTTCTGTTTTTACATTCATCTCCTTCACTCTATTTTCTAACATTTTGACATACTTCTCTGTGTGCTACACTTATTTTGCAACTCTCAAAACTGTGTCTAATGATGGGTTATCTTCTGACCACAATATCTCTCTGACCTTGGCGTTGTTGCATTCCATCATAAATTGATCACTTAACCGTTCATCAAGTTGTTCATTGAAGTTGCACGTCCTTGCTAATTTCCTTAAACTAGCAATGTACTGCTCCACATTCTCCCCATCTTCGTGTGCTCTTTTTCCAAATTTGTAGCATTCTAATATTGTTCTGAGTTTATTTTCATAATGCTTACCAATTTTCTTAAAGGTTCTCTCATATTGATTAAGGTCGTCATCTTCATTCTCCGGGAGGTCAGGCAAGTCTTCAAACTTCTCCTGACCAGCAGGACCCAAGCAATGTAACAACAAGGAGTTCCTTATCTCAATGCTGCAATTTGGGCAACAAACCACATTAGCATAGTGTTCAAAAGATTGTATCCATCTTTTCCACGGTATGGCAGGCTCCCCTACTCCAGGTAAAAAGAAAACAGGCGTAGGTACACAGCTGAAAGCCATGATGTACAATTAGTCAAACTGTGCCTTTGCTGTAGTCAAAGCTTTTTTTCTTTTGAGAGAGAATGAATACAGGTTTTGAGAGAGAATGAATACAGGTAGGATTGGTATGCTAAAGGTAGGGTTGGTGGTGCTAATAGAGCTGCTCTATGCTGCACAATATTGGGGAGCCTTATTATTTCCCTTATTTTCCAATGACAGTGCTCAACGTTGTGGTCATGGATGTCCTTTTATTTTCTCTTTACAGTTTGCTGGTTTATGGCAATTCAATGACATTTCTGGATTCCTTTTTATTTATTTTTTTGAATAATTTCTTGCCTGACTCTGAAATGGCAGCTTCTTTGTAAGGTGGGTAGAGTGTCCATAAAGTTACCTGGTCTAAAGATGGCAGTGTTATCTCAAATTTTGCCAAGATTGGTTGCCACTTCCTCTTGCTTGCATGTTACTCGTGGCGCTAGATCTGTGGCCCTTGCGGCCAGGATATCGCAGACTATTGGCTAGGCTAATGCAGGAGGACTGCTGGAGAATCTCAGCAGAATCTCATTAACATTGGCATGGCACCCCGCTGCTTGCGATTTGGGTACCGTGGGGGAACAGCTGACTCACCTGGGAGCTTGTAGTGATTTGTCGCTGTGAACAGAAGAATTCATCGGCTGAGGCAGGAATGCTTGGCAAGGCTCGGATCAATTCAATGGCTGCTGTCTGTATCCCATCCTCGTCACCACCTGTAGCATAAAGATGGTGAGGACACAGGGGCTAAGTAACTCAGAGAGGATTTATTGATAAATTGGAAAAGGTTTATACAATAAGATAAAAGGATGGCGAGCCCCACCAGACTCGGTCTTCTTCCTTCCCACTCTAACGGCCACCTTCATCTTGCATCCCTCACGTCCTCAAAACTCCATGGCACACATATGCCCGTACAGAAAACGGAGCATGCCACATGGTGAAGTAAGTCCACAACTACACCAATGTAACTAAAATAGTGTATGATCATTTTGTAATTTGGGTATAAAAGTTTTAGCTGCAGTGGGCGACATTAGTTTAGTTTAGTTTCTTTATTTATACCGCACACCAAACCCTGAGGTAACTGGGTGCCGGAGACTTAGAGCAGATTAAAACAGAATATAGACATACAAGATAATAACAGTAAGTGCAGTTGACCGGGTTACATGGTGGTCGAGAGGCAGACATAGGATAAGAGTACCGTGATTGGTGGGTCAGACAATGGTAGAGTTCTTGTTGGCGAGCCAGGACTTCGTTTTTGCTCTGAAGGTCCAAAAGGATGGTTGTGCTCTAAGGTTCAAAGGTATAGCATTCCATCGTTTGGCAGCTAGGACCGGGAAGCTGGAGTCGCCTGATTTTTTTAGGGAGAATTTGGGGATGGAAAGGCAGTGAGAGTACATTGTTCTTCTTAGTCTGGTTGAAGTGTGTTTGTTGAACTTGTCTGTCAAGTATTTGGGGGCGTCATAAGAAAGACATTTGTGGATGATGACGAGAGATCTGGGGGTAATTCTGTCTCGTACAGGGAGCCAATGGGCATCTTGTCTGAAGCTGGAGTTGTGTGAGTGCCGTGGGATACTCAGAGCCCCTCTGAGGGCCTTGTTCTGCAGCACCTGTAGTTTGTTCAAATTGCTTTCTGAGGTGCCAAGAAATAGAGTATTGAAGTAGTCCGTTTTTGAGAGCACTGGCGTTCTAGCTAGTGTAATGCAACTCAAGGGCGAGAGGAAGGCTTTGCAGGCATTGGTGAGCTTATTTGTATAAGCTGTGGAAGAGGCTCTGACGTTCACCTGTTTTTTGAGTGAGATTGTGGAATCTAGATAAACCCCTAGGGTTTTAATTTCTTTGGCCACAGTGATTAGTTTACCGTCTATGTTGATAGAAGCGTAACAGGGGTCCAGTTTGTTTAGACGTGGTTGGGAGCCGACGAGAAGGAGCTCAGTTTTCTCTTCGTTGAGGCATAAGCCGTGTTCTGCCATCCAGGCTTGGATCTCCAGGTAAAGGTTGTTGATCCGTATGGAGTCCTCTTCATATCAACCTGATAGGGTGATGAGAACCTGGGTATCGTCAGCATAATTTGTGTATGTGACACCCAGGTTATCAAGGCGGTTGAACAATAGCTTAGTGAAGATATTGTATAAGGTTGGCGAGATGCACAAACCTTGTGGGACGCTACAGAGGATGGGGATGGGGTGGGCTCAAGCCCCCAGTGAGAAGACCCGGGTGGTTCGGTCGGCTAGGAAGGATTGGGCCCAGGCAGTCACCTGGCTGGAGAGAGCAGCTGAGACTGTCAGATGTTCCGTGAGGATCTGATGGTCGACGAGGTCAAAGGCTGCCGAGAGGTCAAGCAGCAGTAGAATGGCTAGATTGCCCTTGTCCTTCGCCTCGTCCATCTGGATTTTTAATCCAGAGGTATGTCTCTGTTCCGTGACTTAGTCTGGAGCCAGATTGTCTTAGGCCCAAGAGGTTGTTCTCTTCCAGGTGCTTCTGGATTTGCAGGTAGGCCATTCTGTCTAAAATTTTAGGATGTAAGGGACGGTGGTAATTGGCCTGTAATTAGTTGTTGGGTTTGGGTCTAGGTTAGTTTTTTTAGAAGGGGCATGACCCAAGCCTCCTTGAGGCTGCTAGGGACTGAGCTTGTTTTGAAGGAGGCGTTGATTAGGGCTGTTATGAAAGGGGCCAGATCGTTGGCGCCTTCCTGGATGATGGGAGCTGGGCAGGAGTCCCCTTGGCATCTTGATGGCTTGAGGACTTTGATGATGCTTTCCACTTCTTTCGTTGACACTGGGATGAAAGAGAAAGGGAGGCATGGTGGAATTTTAGTGGTGGCTCATTTAATTAATTTCAGTTCCACTGGGCAATCTGAACCACTGGCGTAACAAGGGCCCCCGCGCGACCACATGTCCTGGGAGAGCGCCCCACTTGGAGTAAAAAAATAATTAAAAAAAATTGTTTTCACTTTTTTTATGTTTCTTTTTGAATTCACTCTGCATATATAAAGACATTATTTCTGTAACAGAAATTATTTCTTTATGAAGGCAGAGTGAATACAAAAAGAAACTTTTTTTAAGTCCGGGTGCTACCACCACCCCATGACATGAAGACCATAGGCTGGAGGCCACCAAGTGATGGTTAAGGGGAAGCCCTATGACTTCAAAAAGAAATAGTTTATTTTTTAAGTCACTCTGCCTTCATAAAGAAATTATTTCTGTTATGGTTTAGTCCTTAACGGAAATAATTTCTTTATGAAGTCAGAGTGACTTCAAAAAGAAACTATTTCTTTTTGAAATATTATGGCTCCCCTCGACCCCAAGCTGAGTGCATGTGTGAGTATACGGTGAAAGAGTGCACACAAATGTATGGGTGGCTGGGTATGCGTGCGTGCGTGTACAGTGAAAGGGTGAACACTTAAATGTATGGGTGGCTGCCTGGGTGTGCCTGTATGGTGAAATGGTGCACACTTACATGTATAGGTGACTGTCTGTGTGAGTGTATGGTGAAAGGGTGCACACGTATATGTATAGGTGGCTGCCTGTGTGAGTGTATGGTGAAAGGGTGCACACAAATGTATGGGTGGTTGGGTGTGCGTGTACGGTGAAAGGATTCACACTTGAATGTATCAGTGGCAGCCTGGGTGTGCCTGCATGGTGAAAGGGTGCACACTTAAATATATCGTTGGGTGCCTGGATGTGTATGCCTTTATGGTGAAAGGTTGCACACTTAAAGGTACGGGTGGCTCCCTGGGTGTGCCGGTATGGTGAAAGGGTGCACACTTAAATGTATGGGTGGCTGCCTGGGTGTGCCTGTATGGTGAAAGAGTGCACACTTAAATGTATGGATGGCTGGGTGTGCATGTGTATATATGGTTAATGGTGTGTGTGCTTGTGTTCAGGGGTGCAACAAAATCTACATTTCAGGGGGGCCAACCCTTCAAATGTTGGGAGAGGCGCTAACTTCACATGTGGTGGGGAGGAGCAAACGCATTTGTGAGGGGGCATCTAACTTCTTTATGCATTTTAATGAGACTATTCTAGTGCGGCTTCAATGTTATAAGCAGTTAACTCTCTCATGTAAGTCTGAATGTGAGAATGACTGGTCTCGTGCTCCCACTTTACCCCTCCAATCACTCCCCTGGCATGCAAGTACTAAACCCTCATCACAATTTCAATTGCCTAAAAAATGTGGCATTTGAATGCAGGTACTAACAGTGAAATGCTGTACATTAGTAATTGTTGGGCCGGGCCCTTTGTTAACAGGGAAACCCAGGTGCCGTTTAACATCTGTGTCCTTTTCTGTCTGCCAACTGCTCTGTAGGTCAGCCAGGCCAAGTCAACATAGCCCACAATTTCAGATGGCGGGGTGGGGAGTCCCAGTCAGCTCAATGGTGTTGCACCACTACTTGTGCTTAATGCCTTGATTACTTATTGTTTTTTTTAAAAAAAATATTTTATTGTTTTTATATTTTAGAAAAACAAACAACACACAACACAATACAACTGTTAATTATTTACAGAAGCACAAAAGAAAATACGAAAAAAACTCCCCCCACCACCCATCAAGCCAGAGCCGGCTCCCTTGTATCCTCAGTCGGGGCACTGTCCGGTGAAGCATTGTCCGTAGGCACATCTTCCGAATTCTCAGATTCGTCCAAGCCCTGTTGTGGGTTGGTCATAGAGGCCACCAATTGTCGCCAGGCCAGCAAGGGCCCAATCTCCTCCTCGCCCCCTCTAGTGACCGCTTCAAACCATACCACGGATTCAGCCTCCGCCCACCTCATAAGGTCCGCCCACCATAGTTCCACTCTCGGCCTGCTAGCCGATTTCCAGTTCATGGCAAGTCAGTTAGGGGATGGGGAGTCAGTTAGGCCCTGTGAGTAATGTAGAACTGGAGTTGTTGGAGCCGTGCATTTCGGGACACCTTTTTATGATATCCCAGGACCCTCTTCCACTGACCCTCCGTCATGAGTCCACCTATCTCCTCCTCCCATTTATGCCTCAGTTGGAGCAACTCTTTCCCAGCCTTCGTTCTGAGGAGTTCGTATATCCGTGTTATTTCATGCCCACCCTCTGAGACATCATACATAGTTTCAAGGGTGGCATCAGGATCATCTGCCAGTGCCGTCTCCGGCCATCTCTTTCTTACTCGTTTTACTAGCCTGGCATAGGTGATGTACTGGCCTCTGTGCACCCCTGTCTCAACTTTTGAAAGTCCAGCGCCTCCCCCTCCCTCCATATGTCCCCAAGCGTGGCCAGGCCCACCGGCTCCCAGTGCCTACGGACAGACTGAAACAGTTGGGTGTCGTTTTCGCACAGGGCCACCAGCGGGACCTGCCAAGATAGCGGTTCTGACTCCCCCATCAATTTCCATGTTCTGTGCCAGACCTCCCATCCCAACCTCAATAGCCGCCCTCTTCCCGTCAGTTTATTCCTTTGTAGCCACACCACCTCTCTCAGGAAGTATGGGGCCGCATCCTCACGCAGCAACCTAGATTCCGCCGAATCTTCATCAGACAACCACCTGGCCACATACAACA
Organism: Ambystoma mexicanum; assembly: GCF_040938575.1. Lineage (NCBI taxonomy): Eukaryota > Metazoa > Chordata > Amphibia > Caudata > Ambystomatidae > Ambystoma > Ambystoma mexicanum. Next base: position 1,243,029,153 of record NC_090937.1, on the reverse strand, counting down.
GTTGTCCCGCCAGATAATATAGTTCGAAGTTGGGCAAGCTTATACCACCCTTCTCGTACGGGTTCTGGAGCTTCCACAGGGCCACCCTATTCCTGGAGTTACCCCACACAAAGCCCCTACACATACTATGAAGTCGTACAAATATGCTCTTAGGGATCAAATACGGGACGTTCATGAAGAAATGCAGGAGTCTGGGAAGGACCACCATTTTCAGCAAAGCCGCCCTCCCCATCATGGACAGGGGCAATCTGGACCAGAATGTCATGCTGTTCCTAACCCCCTCAATGGCTCTCTCTGTGTTATGCTTGTGTACCGCCTCAGTCCGGTGGTAAATATTTACCCCAGGTACCTAAACGTGTCGGTCCGCCATGGTATTGGCAACACAGGCAGCCTCTCCAACGGGACGTCCCTGTACCCGCCCAAAGGGAACAGGCTAGACTTCCTGGGGTTCACTGATATTCCCGAGAGGACAGCGTAATGATCCAGTACTTCCAGTACGTACTGCAGGTTCTCCTCCGGGTAGCGTAGGTACAGCAGCATATCGTCCGCATAGAGAGATATTAAGTGGCTGCCGCTGGCAGTGTTAATGCCCACCTCCCCGTATTGTTGCCGCAGGCATATCGCCAGCAGTTCCAGCGCAAGTATATATAACATGGGTGACCAAGGGCATCCCTGCCTGGTTCCCCTACTAAGTTGCCAGGCATCCGAGACTGTGGCCCCAGTCTTGACCCTAGCCACCGGGCTGCTATATAACAACTGGACCCATCTGATATACCCAGGGCCCACGCCGTATCCCTGCAGGGCCGCTTTCAGCCAAGGCCATCTCACTGAATCAAAGGCTTTGACCGCATCCAGCGACACTACCGCCATCTCGCCCGTGTCATCCTTAGTATGGTCGATAACATGGTGCAGCCTCCTATGGTTATCACTGATATACCTGCCTGGGACATATCCCGTTTGATCCGGGTGGATCAGCTTGCCAATCACCTTCTTCAACCTGTTGGCCAGCACCGCCGTGAGTATTTTGCTGTCCTGGTTAAGCATGGACAGAGGTCTATAAGATCCACACTCAACAGCCGGCTTGCCTGGTTTCAGTAATGGGACAATCATGGCCTCACGGAGGGACAACTGGAGTTCTCCCTGGTCGTATGCCTCGTTAAACAAGGCCAGCAGTGGCTGGAGCAGCTCCTGCACGTACACCTTGTAAAACTCACCAGGCAGTCCATCCGCTCCAGGTGCCTTACACGTGGGGAGGCCCCCGGATCACCACCTCCAGCTCATCAGAAGTGATAGGGGCGTCCAGTTCCTCCCGCTCCAGGTCGTCTAGGGTGGGCAGACCAATGTCTTCCAGTGTGTTCAGGATGTCCTGGCTCCTGTCCTCCCCAGTGCCCTCATACAAACGTTTGTAGAACCTGAGGAATTCCTCGTTCACCCCATCCTGAGTGTTGCGAAGACCACCGTCCTCACCACGGATCTCATGAATAACCACTCGGGGGGACTCGCTCTTGTACAGACAGGCCAGCAGTCTGCCTGGCTTGTCGCCCCCCGCGTGCAGCCGCTCGGTGTATTTCCTATGGTTCAGTCTACATAGTCGAACTCAAAGAGCATTGCACGCCACCAGAAGTTCTCTCATCCTAGTCTTGTCTACCTGAGTGGCATTCTCAAGACGAGCCAGGCTCTCCAGTTCCCTTTCGGTGTCCTGAAGCTTCCTCCCGATACCCCCTTGAAGTCCCTTGGATTTAGAGATGGCCACTCCGCGCACCACTACCTTAAAGGCCTCCCACAGAGTTCCCGCAGAACGCACGCTACCCGTGTTTATCTCAAAATATTCCCCGATGGCAACCCTCAGGTCTTCCCGGAATCCCTCATCCTGCAGTGCCTCCGACCGGAGCCTCCATGTGGGGACCCGAGGCCTAGGGGGTTGGTGTCGCCACTCTACCACCAGGGGCGAATGGTCCGACAATACTCGAGCTTTGTATTCCGCCCCCACTATTTCGCCCGCTATCTCGGCGGTTCCAAACACATAATCCAATCTCGTATATGAATCGTATGGCGCCGCATAGTGCGAATACTGCCTCTCCGTGGGGTGGAGTCTCCTCCACACATCTACCAGTCCCAGGTCTCCTAGCAATGTCCCGAGCGCCTTGGCCGCCGGCGACATTTTCCCTTTGGTATCAGCGGACCGGTCGATTTTGGGATCTAAGACGCAATTGAAGTCCCCACCCCACACCATCGCACCCCCTACCAAGGGGCCAAGTTTGCCATAGAGGGATCTAAAGTAGGCTGCAGTATCATGATTGGGGGCATACAGGTTGAGGATGTGTACTTCCCTGTTCTCCAGGAGTCCTGTTATCGCCACCATTCTACCCTCCGGGTCCACTATCGAGTCAAGCACCCGGAACGGCACGTGCGGCGCCACCCAGGTGATGACCCCTCTAGCATACGCCGAGTACGTGGCACCCACTACCTTGCCCTTCCATTTCCTCATGACCACCTCCAATTTCTCTCTGGTGAGGTGGGTCTCTTGTAGCAGGGCTATGTCTATCCGCATCCTCTTCAGGTATAGCATTACTTTGTTCCGCTTGAGGTAACTATTGAGGCCTCGGACATTCCAGGTAACTATGCGAAGACTATCCGATGCCATCGGTTTGGTCTGTATTCAGCCCCGCCCTCCCCCCAATACCCCCTTGGTCTAACACTCCGCCGGCTCTTCCGCCCTTGATCCCCATCCCCCCTCCCTGTTTCCCAACTACACACCACAGCAAACAACCCCTCCCATCCTAACAAAAGCCCAGCTCCATCCCTGGATCTCAGGCCCACCCGCGTCTGGTCTTATCCCGTATTCAAGGAATAGGACCCCGCGGGGCGTCGCCGATCTAACAGCGACCTAACTAACTAGATATGTTACTACTGGGGACAAAGGAAGCCTCTTGGAGCTCCCAACCAAGTAACCACGGGTAGGCACGCCCAATGGGCCAGCCAGTCAGCACCACATCATACGCATCATATACCGTACAAATGACTATATTCAAGTCCCAATGTCTCGGCCCCATTGCCCCAGGTGGCCCAGCCATAAGCTACTTATCTTCCGTAGTCTCTGCCTGGATGCCCGATTCTTGAGGACTGCCCAGCGCGTCTAGCCAGTCCACCGCTTCAGTTGGTGTTTCAAAGAACAGGGATCTGCTTCTGTAGAAAACTTTCAATTTGGCCGGGTAAAGTAGCATGTAGCGATGGCCAGCTTCACAAAGTCTCCTTTTCACCGCCCCGAAGTGCATCCGACTCCGCTGTACTTGTAGCGTGTAGTCAGGGTAGGCCGTGATCTTGGCCGATCCTCTGTCAATCGTTCCCCCTTTTCGAAAGAATTCAAGAATCTTTTCGCGATCTTGGTAGTTCAGAATTTTCGCGATCACCGGCCGCGGGAGGGCCCTAGGAGGCGGCCTCCTGGTTAGGGCCCTATGAGCTCTCTCAACTGCAAACCCCTGGGTCAGTACCCCGCCGGTAATCTCCTGCAAAAACATGGATTCCACAAATTCCGTGGGGTCTGGCCCTTCCGTTCCTTCAGGTAGGCCCACAATGCGAATATTGTTGCGTCTGGCACGTCCCTCTGCCTGCTCCGCTCTGTCCTCCAGGTTGCCCACCCGTTGCACAAGGGCGTGTAGTTCCTTTTTATGAGCAGCGCAGTCTGCCGTGTTCGTGGCCGTCTCCTTCTCGATGGTCCCCGTGCGCTCCGAGACCGCCCTCACATCCAGTCTAAGCAGATTCACCTCCTCCTGGACGGCACCAATCTTAAGGTTTAAGCATTCCTGTAGCTCTTTCATGGCGAGGCCCAACTTGGTCTCCCATGACACTTTTAAGTCCGCAATCGCCGCCAGCACCTCCTGTATCGTGCCCGGTGACTCTGCGGCTGTCACGGGGGTCTCTTTGTTCTTGCCTCCTTCCGCCCCTGGGGGGGACTTGACGTAAGCATCCATCGTGGGCTGTTTGGCCTTGGGTTTCACACCTCTCGTGGTCATGTTGTTGTATGAGTCGGACGGGGGCCCTTCCCGCCAGGCACCGAGGTGGAGTCATGCCGCACAATGCTCAAAGCCTGGCCCACCACACCATGGGGCATCCAACACGCCCGGAGCACCCCAACCACTAGGCCCACGGTCCCGTCGTTACAGCTACATCCGTTCGGCTCTCCAGCTCGCTGGGCCACCGTGCGTCCTAGGCGGCGCTCACGTGTTTTAGTCTTCAAGCAAAGGGACCCAAGGGTCCTGCACTCGTGATCGCGACACTGACTTCATGATCCTCGGTGTTCGCAGCGTGTCGCCGCCATTTTGTCTTGTCCGCCTGCTCAGGGCTCGTCCCAGTCAATCACATTTATTTCGGTTTCTAGGCCTTCCAGACGTCCCAAACTTTCACCGGGTGTAGTGGTGGCATTCACACACCTGGACATCGATTTCCAACGTCGGCCGGCCCCCGTGGACGTACCCCTCCATCAGGATCAAAACAGGATCAGCGGAGCTTCTCCAGAGTGCGACCTCTTACATGGCCGTCCAAGCCACGCCCCTACTTATTGTTAATATTCATAACTACGAACCCTATTCGTCCTCATCCCAGTACTTGTGTATGAGGCAGTACTTGTGCATGAGGCAATAGGTAGAGGTACATGAAGGTAATACCTGACTTAGCTACATGTAATAATCATTACTCCTAGTCTCATTCTTCCTCATCCCAGTACTTAGCTATGAGGCAAGGAGCCTCATACGTAAGCACTGTGAAAAGGAAGAGGGACGTGGAGGTAATTCAGGGCCAATGAGCTGATTTTGAAGGTTGGGGTAGGTGATGGGAGGGAGAGGGGATGTGTGTGTGGGGTGGGATTGTGCAATAAATCATAATGGTTGTCAAAGTCCATGCTAATCAGGCATGATATGTGGTGATAGTTGCTAGAGAGGCTTTTTGGTGCAGTCAGTCTAATCATTCCTCAGTTTGGTATGACTTTTTTTTAACCAACTTTATTTTCATTTTGAACAGCGCCATAGACAAACACTCAGTTATACTTTGTTCTTGTAATGCATTGCTGCTGACATTATTCCATTCTCTACCGCATTATATGTCTCAGCATTGTTTCAAGTTTTATGACCCATTGAACTTTCCCCCCTCCTAACTTCCCCCCTTCAGTCCTCCACTCCCTCCACAACCTTACTCTTATCATTGCCAATTAAATTGGTCCTTGTCCAACTCCACTCCTTGAGCCGAACTCCCTCTATGTCTCTTCAGCATATATTAATGTTCCGAAGTATTCTCGGTTTGAAATAGTGAGCTTCTCTTTCTCCCACATAATCCTACAGGGGTTCCCATATCGTGAGAAATTTCACATATTTTGCAGACTTTGTGGCACAGATGTTTTCCATTGCCATGACTCCCCACACTTTGACCCACTACCAGTGGGTGGTGCGGTCCTCCACCATCTTCCATCGTTGGGCCACTGTCATTCTTGCAGCTGTCAGTAAATGAGTTATAAGTGCTGCTCTATTCCCTGATGCGGTGTGCAGTTATAATGTCTAATGCAAAAAGTCTAATGCAAAAATGTCGGAAAAAAAATGTCGAAAAAAAAATTGAATGTTTTTTTTATTTGTATTTTTTTGGGGTTTAGCTAGTAAAAATAAACAGGGGACTAGGGGGGGAACTGGGAACCCCCCCCATTAAAAAAAAACAAAAAACATTTGACATTTTTTTATTTCGACATTATTTTTTTCGACATTTTTGGAATCGACATATTCACTATAAACCCCCTGATGCAGCGTATTTTCCTTCCACTACTACACCTAGCAGGATAACCTTTGGTGTCCATGGCAGTTCGATTCCTGTTATGTCTTTAATGTGTCCCAAGATTTCTTTCCAATATGTTATCATCTTCGGACACGACCACCATATATGGAACATGTCACCACTCTCCCCACATTGTCACCAGCAGTCTGGGGGATATGTTGGGATTATCTTATGTAGGCGGTTAGGGGGCATGTACCATCGATAGCAGAGTTTATATGCTGATTCTTTGATCAAGGTGGATTTGGATAGTTTGTGTGCCTGTGTCCATATTTAATCCCATTCTTCCTCTGATATTGCCTCCCCCATATCTCGCTCCCAGTCCCTCATGTATTGGAAGGTGTCTGCTGTTTGTGCCTTATCCAGGAGTCTATACAGTCCGGTTATTCCTTTCTTAGGTATTTCTTCTTGCATTGTCAGCTGTAGACCCACCGGGGGGCGTAGACCGGCCTTCTTTACTGCTGGATGTGTGACCCAGTGGCGCAATTGTATGTATTTGTATCTGTGGTTTTCTCAATGCCAAATTTTTTTTGCAGTCCTCAAAGGAAAGTGGGGCACCATCCCCGTACATATCTTGTAATGTCAATGTTTCAGCTTTCTCCCATCCTATCCAAAATGTGCTCTGGAGTGCCGGTGAGAAGTCTGCATTATGAGTTAGCAGGGATAGAGGGCCTAGGCCTTGTCGAACCTTTCTCCCCCTGGTAAGACTTTTTTTAACTGGGCAGTCTTGCTAAGTGTCCTGTCTAGACTAGCATTTGGGTACTGCTAGTCAAGCCATTTCTTACTGCGGCACTGTATATTTTTCTGGGCATCTGTGATAAAATGATATGATATGATAAATCGTATATATAACGCGCCTGTACCCAAGTGTTTTTGGGGAAGGAAAACAGAGGGAGGACACGACCAATGGTCTTACTAAGCCTTGTGCCATTCAGATCGTGCAAGTGCGAGAATGAGAAGTGCAAGGGGAAAAGGAGGGGGGAAGTGCAGGGGAGAGGGTAGGGGAAAACAGGGCAGCAATTCTCTGAGTAAGTGCAGCCAGGGCAGCGCAGCTCTGGGTAGTGCAAGGAGAACAAGGGCCTGTAGGGTTACAGTTACAGTTCCTAACTTCGTGGTAGGCCCGGAGGCAGTGCAAGGGTGACTGAGCAAGAAAGAGCCTGGACTTAGTGAGACTGAGGGTAGCCAAGCAACCAGTTGGTACAGCAGACAGGTAGGTCAGGTAGGTCAGCAGGGGAGGGAGAGAGAGAAAGCAGAGGAGAAGAGGAACATTTTGAGCTGCTTCCGGAACTTCAGGTGGTCCAGCTCAAGTTTGGGAGTGGCAGGGAGGCCATTCCAGAGGGAGGCACCTGCAGAGGAGAGACATCTATCCCCGAACTTTCTGCCTGGAGAAGCATCTAACTCTAAGGGCTGGAGAAGGAAGGTATTTTGGAAGAGAGCATTGGATGTAGTGCGGATCCCAGCCCCAGAAAGCCTTGTGCACAGTGCAAAGGATCGGGAACTTGATCCTTTCAGCCACCGGGAGCCAGTGGTGAGATTTCATGGCTGGAGAGAAACGGTCCCTGGGCATGAGGCCAAGGATAAGTCTTGCAGTCCTGATCAGGATTAGTTGCAGAGGGCGGAGATTAGAGGAAGGCAAATTGAGAAGGTGGCTGTCACAGTAGTCCAGCCTAGAGAGAACCAGGGCTCTAGAGACAGTGAGATTCTGGGTGAAAGTGAGAAAGGGAAGAGTCCCTTTGAGGAGGTGCAGCTGGTAGTTGGACTTCTTGGCGACGTCCGAGGTGTGAGGAGAGAAAGAGAGAGTGGAGTTGAAGATGACACCAGGAATGAGCGAGAGAGGAGAGTAGGCTGAGGGGAGCCTAAAGGAAAACTGAGTGTCATCCGCATAACACTGAAAGTTAGAGTAGAAGGTAGAGATAAGCCAAAGAGGCCAAGTAGAGGTTGAAAAACCAGGGTGAGAGGATAGAGCCCTGTGGAACGCCACAGGTAGAGAGAGGTGGCGGAGTGAAAGGGATCATGTTGGACCTGGGATGGGTGGTCCAAGAGGAAGGAGGTCAGTCACTCCGGGGACTGATCCATGACGCCCAGGTTCTCACAGAGTCGATTGTTCAGGATGGCGTGGTTGAACATGTCGAAAGCAGAGGAAAGTTCAAGGAGGATGAGGACAGAAGGAATGCTGGAATCAAGGTTAGAGATCAGATCTTCACAGGTGTTCAGGAGAGCAGTTTCCATGCCTCCAGCAGCTCTTAATCCAGACTGATGGTCATGGAGACAACCACAAGATTCAGTGTGGAGAGTAAGCTGGGAGATGGCCAGCTTTTCCAAGAGTTTGGGAGAGGGGAAAGTTCCAGTGGCAAAAGAATGATTACCAAAATTGGCCAAGGCTCGAGCAAGGGTGTCAATATGGTCCTTGATGGTTCTGGAGGAGGGGGCAAGCACCTGTTTCAATGACACTTCCATAGATGGGACTTGTCTCATCAGGTGTTAGAGAGAAAGAGGAGAAAGGAGCAGGAGAGTGAGATATGGCCAAAGGGGGGTCGAGGGAAGAAGAGGAGATAGTGGACAGGATGTCCAGAGTTTTAGTGCAAAAGCGAGAGGCAATGCCGCACAGAGGGGCTGTTTAGGGAACAGGAGAGGTAGAGACCGCAAAAGGATTGGCCAGTTCCTTGCAGATTTTAAAGAGTTTGGCTGTGTTGTTAGAGGCCGCAGAGACACACGCTTGAATGTGTGCTTTCTTCTTGATGAGTCTTATTGCTGCAACTGGCATTTTGGTGCAACCAGTGTAGGTATGTCTAAATGTGGCCTGGCGTGCTTTACTGTAATGTTATTACATGTCTACACTGGTCTACATTGTGCAACCAGTTGGATTTGTTTTCATTTTGGCATGGCATTTTTAATAGCAAAGCATTCATGGTCATGTGCACTGTTGGTGACTTGCATGTATTGGATTGGTGGCACCCTACAAAACAATAGCAAACACTCTGGCTTTTTAGCCAATTTTTCTCAGAAAGTGTGCTGTATATTGCATTAAAACACATATTTATATCTTTCTCCTAGTGCAGTGTGCGGCATACCCCTTCAGCAGCACGTTTGTGCGTATTGCGCAAGCGTGGTAATCTATGCCAGCCCAATGTGTGGCGCGACCCGTGTTGCCAAGATGGGGGGGCCCCCTCAGCATGGCTCGCAGGGGGGGCCCCCAGATCTTGTGTTACGCCACTGATCTGAACCGTGTTTCCCAGCTGTATGGGTGCAATAAATGTGTGTTACTTCTTGCTTGGTGTACGTGTCATTTTTAGATTGATTTTTGTTTCTGTGACTACTTTTACCGGAAGTCCCCAGGTACTCTGATATCAAAATGACACAAAAAAATGAAGAATTAATGTAATTTCACAACTGTCATCCATCTCAACTGCTGTGTGTACAACTTTCAGCCAAACCATGCAGTGTACAGGCCAAACACAGGTTACAAGGGGCACTAGCCCTGTTCCCACCTCCATGTTAGTGACCCTTAGAGATGTGAGCACTGTGGCTTGCAGTAGGGGGCCCCTTGTTGCAGAATGGAATCATTCAGTTCCATTCATATTAGTCCAGATTGGTTAGCATAGCAGTATCCCCCTTTTCCCAATAACGTAACCCCATATTGCACTCTCGTTCAGATCTTCCAGAGTTCCTGGAGACCATGCACCCCTGCCAAAATCCCAGTAGCATAATAGCATAACATCGAATTTGTTCTTCTTGATAACAGTTGGAAAACCGTCTGCTTGGTACTCCTGCTGGCTAGCGCCGTAGGTAGCTTTCGCATTTCCCTAGTTGTTTCTTGCTCTTTTAAATGCCAGTACACAACGCCCAAAATGCGGGAAAATTCACTTTGCCATAGAATAATACTAACACATGTGCATTGACTAATTCAAAAATGTCAGACTTGTATCAATCTGGAGTGTAACCTGCAGGCCTTAAAATAACACTCACCAGTGCCCATTGATGCTACAGAACTGCACGGATTGCCTGAACACTCTGGCATAAAGATGAAGCAAACACAGCTGTAGGAAACTGTAATGATCGGAAAGCTAAAGAGGTTGCTTGCCACTGCACGTTTCCCATGTCATTCCTATCACTTGATGTTTGCTGCTAGATCTATTTCAATTGTCCATTAGTGCCTATCTCTAAACCCCATTTAAAACCCAACTGTAGTTAAATGCAAAATGTCTTCTTCTCATTTTACATTTAATGTGATGTGAAGTGTATTACCATGAACATAGCATGATTTTGTCCAAAGGTTTAGTAAAGAAGGCAACATGTAGCATTTAATGTATTTAAACTCCTATGCTCTAGTCTAAGTGGTGGTAACAGTTACCTTTGTGCAAAAAGCTTTTAGGGTGTTTTTTTTCTACGAGATTACTCTGTCAATCTTTTTTGTAGCAAATTCATGGTGCGGAACGGTTGCCGGGGAGTAATGCAGTTAAACACTATGGTGTAAGACCATTGTGCGTGTATGAGTGTGTGTGTGTTATATTTCGATGCCATTATTCGTGGTATTACAGTGTCATCAGTTTGACAACAACTTATGCACCTATTTTTTCTGCAAGCCTGCTTCTTTGAATGTATGCTCTTTGTGTGTGCAGCTAGCAAGACACAAAAGCAGGGTCGTTGCGAGGGGGGGCTAAGGGGGCTATAGCCCCTGATCTTTTGGTTGTAGCCCGGATAGAATCTCAGGAGCTACAGCCAAAACACTAGCTAGCCCCCAGTCCCAACAGTTCCGACATCAGCTTAGCCCCGGGTCTTTTCCAGACCTAGCAACTCCCCTGCACAAAAGATTGCCATATGTAAGCATTGAGAATTAGTATGCTGACTTTTCAAAATAGTGCTAGTGTGCAGCAAGCCCCAATGTGCCCCAATACACAGTTGCCTGCAGAAGGAGCGCAAAAACATAATTTGGCACTTAAACTGAAATCATTCAAACTGAGACATGGGTCTCATTACGTCTGTGGCGGTAAGGCAACAACGGTGCCGGTAGTGCTACCAGTGCCATTGTTACCATGCCGCCACATTACGAGTTCTGCTCGTGGGTGCCGCTCTGCACGCCTGGTCAGACCAGGCGTGCAGAGTGGCACCCGTGAGCCGAACAGCATGGTAGCAACGGTACCATTATGAACGGTACCGCTGCTACCATCCTCCCCATTCCCATTGAGCCCTATGGGAATGGGGACGTACCAGCTCTGGGTCCCGCAAAGGAGAAATTACCGGGCCCTCCAAGGTCAGAATGGCCCGGTAATTCCCCTTTCGCGGGACCCGGAGCCAGACCCGAGTTTGGGGGTAGCCATCCCCCTATTAAGGGCATAGCTACCTCCATTTTCGTAATGAGGCCCATTGTGCTCATTACAAGTTGGGCTGTGTGGGTACAATGCAGCAGTATTACCGTATACTGCCACATTACCGCACCACCCAACCATAACTTTGGTGGAAAGTTGGAGGATCAGCTGGAGGTAAATCCGACAGCTTTCAGACAAATATCGCCCACATTTCCACGGCAGAATTACTGGCCAGTAATTCTGGGAAAAATGCCACATTGAGTAAAAACAAATTGGTATTTACGCCGCCATCTCCACTTGTAATCTGACGTTAATATCGCTGGACCAAGTGGCAGTAACGGTAATAGTGTTTATTGGCATCAGGGGGTATTTACCACCCAGTTACCACCAAACCTGTAAAGAACACTGTGTTAAAGCTCTCTTTCTGTCAACTCTCTGCAGTGCTCCTTAAGCATCACCTATTTCTTGCAGGATTGCTATCACCATCTTTGGACTGGTTCTCTCCACTTACGTATCTACCACCTGACCGCTCCTCAGTTGGTCACCTAATTCGACCAAGATACCTTACGCATCTTGTATATACTAATTTTAACTGACTGTAAAACCTGCTTTGCACATGCGTTGCTGTACAAGTGTAGTTTACCATAGGGTATTGGTCACAGATTTTTCTCTCCATTCAGTATACAGTACAGCATAGTAAACAGTTATAATGCTTTTTCATGTTAGCAAGCGCCTGCTAAGCACCAAGGTATCGAACAAGGGGTATGGTTTATGGTCAAGGTGGACACAAAACATTGGACAAAATTGTACATTTCAATGTCACCAACGTTGAGCAGGTGACTAGGTTACCCTTTGGATCTGTATACATATGTACTTGATTTGGTTTATTTAATTGTTGTGTCTTTGCAGGATGAAAGGCTGAGGTAGGGAATGTAAAATTCGACTGCTCTTGTCCCAGTAAAATGGAAAAATGAGTAGCCCATTTTTCTTCAGAGCCTTTGAATTGGGTGTTTGTGATAGAACTTAACCTTGGATCATGTTTTTACTGAGGTCCAACCTTTGTCATTGGTGGCACAGAACTGTCCACACTAGGGTGCCTAACAGCCACGGACACCTTCAGAGACACTCCATGGGCTTATTTAGCATGGTGTGAACACGTGATAAAAAAACCATTGAGTCTCCCTCAATTATCAGTTAATGCAGTGTTTAATGGTGACATGGCATGTGAATGAGTCATTCATTCTCAAACATCCTCAGTAGCAAGCATGCCCTTTTTAAGGCCACCTTGTTATGATGAATATATAGCTTTTCATTATGAATTTCATGGGTATTGTGTAACTATGTCAGTTACTCTTATTACTGTTTCCCCTGCCATGGCTAAGCCCATCATGCTAGGGATGAGTGCGAAGCTGAAGGAGATTTATGGCACTGAGTACATCATTGGACATATCCACCAATAGCTGCTAACTGTAGGGATTTCTGTCGGCAATCTACTAAAAAACGAATGGAATGTGCAATTTTGTATATGTGTACATTTTGTTGTGTACTCCATGCAGAGCATGCACACACGTGCAGCTGCTGCCAGGTGTGCACCCAGAGTGTTCTTTGTGCTCTTGACGCAGTGCATGCCCAGAAGTGTCTACCAGATATGAGCTCACAGGGAATGTTATGCTATTAACACAGTGCATGTGTACCTTTGTATATTTGGTATATTTGCACAACAAATTTTGTACACATAACACGATGCATGCTCAGATGTGTATTCTCTGGCAGATATGCACATACAGCCAGTTTGGTGATCATAACTCAGTGTATGCTGGGATGTGCAGTTACTACCAGAGATGCACCCACAGTGAGTTGTGTGCAATTAACACAAGGCATTCTTGGAGTTTTAGTCTCTACCTGATATGACATTGGTTAACGCCTCACCGTCCATTGGTGGAGTTTACAGAATGGTGCTGTTACAAAACGATTGTGGCTGTTAGGCGCCCTTGTGCGTGGTGGCACCAGGCATCCCATGTGTTAGTTTGAGGTAGCGAAATGTTGCTGAGGGAGTGTCGGGAATACTGTAAGGAAGTTGAATAAAATTGAAACTGCTATCCAGTAGTCATAGAAGTCTAACTGTAATGCATGATTTCTCACCACCATACTTTAGGTGTTTGGTACCTTTGTCTATAAGGTGCAGGATCCAAACGTGTACCTGTTTTCTGGCATGTGGTGATGCTTCAGCTACCATAGGAACGGCCACACTTGTTAGCTTCCACCCTGTCTAGAAACTGTTCTTGCATTAATAAAACAATATTGCTATATATCAGACCCCTTGGTGTATCCTCCCCTGCTCTACAGTAACTGTTGTATCACACAGTACAGTATCATTAAGTGGGCAGTGGCTACTCTAGTACTGTACTACATTCTGTAACCTGACTGCAAGACACATCATTATGAAATGCCTCAACATATGATTGCTGTTCTGGTGTATCTTTTATAGCTATTCTGCCAGTTTCGAGGTACTTTTATTTGTAGTGATATTTGTAATGCAACTATTCACCCCTGGAGCCCGGCTCACGTTTTACAAAAATACCAAAGTCATTAAATAAGCCACTGTCATGACGAGCGCAGCTCCCCCTCCTCATCCAAATTTCAGATTGGCGCATCATGGCAAAAGCACAATGCTTTGGGAAATTCAGATGTTAGAATAATGGGGGTTGGGCTTTGGGAGGCTGGTCACATTGTTTAGGAGTTTAAATGTAGTACATGTGGTTTTGGGAGTGATTGCTTGGACACATGGCCAATACAGTGGGCCACTTCTGCAAACCTCATATTGCTCTCGGAAACCTGTGCTGTACAGCAGTTTTTTTAAATGGATAACAATGTACACAGATGGATAAAGTATGCATTCAAATTTCAGTGGGAAGTGGCCATCACCAGAATACAGCACAGTTGCTATACAGTCAAGCGCAAACAAAATACAGCATACAGTATCACCCCTCTTTTATCGGGCCCAGACTGCTCCACTAAATACTGGACCAAACACAAAAGCTGACTGCATGTATATACTGTATCTACTGTACAGTCGCAGGTCCGTTGTGACCAGCTGTGTGAATTATCCATAAAAGTAGATAAACATAAAAGAAAAAAGGTGATAGTAGTGGGGCATCGAGTACTGTGACCGATTTACCTGCGTGAGCCAGTCTCTGAGGTGCCTAGTCAAATGATTGGCAAGAATTGTTGGGAGCATGGCAGCGATAACCTACAGCCACCACCACTGGTATCACACAGGTGCTGGGCATCAAAACGTCTATGAACTTGAAAGGACTACTACACTCTCCTCCCACTCCACTATCCCTGTGGCCAGCCCTTGAAGGCACAGGAAGTCAGGAACAATTCAATGGCAATGGTAGCAACAGAGTGTTCAAAGGAAAACAGCATCACAAAAGGTTGGGTAAGGCCATGGTCGCTGATAGATTGGGTCCAAAGTGTCACCAAATGAGGTGCTGATGCAGCCTTTTCAAATGCTAAAAACAGTTGGATTTTAAGAACTTCATGACATGTACTCTCTCTCCCTCTTTCTCCTCTCTCTCGCTCCTCACCCACCACTGTGCCCACAGTCAGTCTCCTGAATGTCCAATCCCTTTGCAATAAAACACCCTTTCTCATTGATGATTTCTGAGCACACAGTCACACTTGGGGCCCTCTACACAAACAATGCCACTTCCTCCCACCTTTCCCAGCTGAATAGATGTGGTGTTGGGTTTGGTTGGAATCATGATCAATAGGGCACATGCAGCCCTCTGTCCTCCATCTGACTTTCTCCCGTATCCCTTGAAAATACTACTGCTCAACGCCTTGCTTCTAACACCTCATTATAATCCAGCTCTTCATTCCTCCTGACCACCTGAATGCCATCCTCGTTTATCTGGACATGCCGTACTGTCTCTATTCCCTTATAACCTACTATAGCCCTCCTAGGTGTTACCCTTCCAAGAATCCACTAATTTCACCAATCCAAACTAGAATCACTTCTCTCTAACCACTTCTTGACTGCTCTGCATGAACATTCTCCCCACATCCATGGCAAATAAGTTTATCTTGTCTTTATCATCCTCCATCATCTCATCTCAATTTTTCCATTCACCCCCCTTCCATCGGACCACTCTCTTCACCACTTCTATATGTTAGTACCTCCTCACTCTCTCTCCCTCCAAACTACCTACTCAACAAATACAAGTTAAAACCTGATGCACAGAATCCCTCTTAAACGGAAGTCAGATTTTCCTTATTTAAACGCACACCACCTGTGGATTCCCATATCAAGCAGAGCTTCCTGCATTGCAACTCGGCTCTCAGATTTCCCTTCAAGTGCCACTACCCATCTCATGCATTTCTAACCCTCAGACCCAATCCCCAGCCATGGATCTCACTATTAATTCACTACCTCTTAACTAAAATGCGTCTCCATCTATGATGCTGGAGCAAAGACTTCTCCTCGGCACTCCCAACATCCTACAAGCATGCTCACCCCACCCGAAAACTGTACTGAACACACCTAAGTTACATCTCCAGCATTACCTTCTCGCTCTGATATCAGCACCACAAACTCGGATACACTTCAAGCTCCCTACTCAATTTCTTTTCTTGCCCATTTCACCACCTACTTTTCATCTAAAACCTCTAGGTTCCACTGCACTCTAACTACCCTACTCTCCATCTCCTCCTTCTTCCTTTACTGCTCTGCGCTCACCCTTAGACTTTCCTCCATTAGCTACCTCACCCCCACCTCACCTGCTAGTGGCCATTTTGTTCCATGCCAAACCATCCTGCTCCACAGCTGACCCATTTACTCCCCAGAACCATTACGGCAACGGCCCCTCTTACAGGGTACAAGCTTACCTGTATCTCTAACCTTCTTCTTGAAACAGGCATCTTCCCAGCATGCTTCAAAATAGCCATCAAGTATCTTTTATTATTATTATTATTATTATTATTATTATTATTATTATTATTATTATTATTATTTTTATTATTGTTGTATTTATTGAGCAAAGACCTGTCTTGGAAAAGCAATGGAGCACTTCACAGAGGTATACACCAATACAGATACATAACAGTGCGCTTACAGAGGTGTATAAGATTGCAGATGCATAACAGAGCACTTTTCAATGTATACAAAAGAACAGATATACAGCGGTGGGTAGCATACAGAGGGGGACAGAGGAGGGGTACAGTTTGGGGCAGGTCGAGAGGGACGGGCGGCGTCTAGCGAGTCAGGTGGTGCGAGGGACAATGTGATGACCTAGGTGTTGAGGAGGAGAGACTCCTTAAAGAGGTGAGTCTTGAGTTCTTTTCTGAATTGTAGGAGCATGAGGGCGAATCTGATGCCGATGGGGAGGAGGTGACATTTTCTCTGAGCATAGGCAGAGAAGGTTTGTTTTCTGGTCCTGTCCTTTTTGCAGTGGCAGATTTCAAGTCTGCACGCATCCTGGCCTGTGGGGGTGCACTCTCTGCCAGAGATGAAGATTTTCTCTGCGAGGTAGTTAGGTGACTTGAGCGCAACTTCCTTATAGGTGATGCAGCAAGACTTGAAGGTGATTCGTGCATGCAATGGGAGCCAGTGAAGGTCGATGAGGAGTGAGGTGATGTGGTCATGTCTGCATATAGCCTTGATGAGGTGTTCAGCCATGTGTAGGACACTTCTTGGGGGCACAATTGAGGATGACGGGAGGCCTACCAGGAGTGGTTTGCCCCCATCCAGGTGGGATAGGACCAGTGTTTGAACAGTGTATCTAAAACTGTCGGGATAGAAGGGCTTTACTTTCACAGGTGGGAGAGCTGATACCAAGTTGTCTGAGTTTTCTTAGCTATGTGTGTCTGGAAGGAGAGATGTTTGTCAATGTGGAGCCCAAGGGACTTGGCGCAGGAGGTGATCTAAAGCCCTCAGAGTTCATGGTTGATAGCCAGGTATGTATGTCTCGGCGTTCAGTGTTTTTGGTGAGGAGTAGGAATTCAGTCTTGGAGGGGTTGAGCTTCAAGTGTGCACTGGTCATCCAAGACCGGACAGGTTTTGAGCCTATGGATGTCCGTGATGGAGTGGATCTTGAGGTATAGCTATGTGTTGTCTGTGTATTGGTGGATGATCGATGTTGTGTGTAGCTAGGAGGGTTCCCAGTGGCTCCATGTATAGATTGAAGATCACTGGGGAGAGGATGGACGCCTGTGAGACTCCATAGGTGATGGGTAGCATTGGCAATCTAGAGGAGTCTGCCTGAACAAACTGCTTGCGGTTGGTGAGGTAGGACTTGAACCAGCATAGGACAAGGTTGCTAATCCCCATGCACCAATGTAAGGTGTCCGTAAGCGCCTGGTGATCTACTGTGTCCAGGAGGCAGGGGTGGACGTCATCAAGGATGTTGAGGGAATTGTCGATCACCTGTATGGTTGCTGTCTCCATGCTGCATCTTAGTCTGAATCCAGATTGTTAGGTTTGGAGGAGATTGTTGGTGTTGATGTGTTCCTGCAGTTGTGCGGCTACCAATTTCTCAATGATCTTACCCAGGAAAGGAAGATAGGTGATGGGGCGATAGTTACCTAGGTTTTTGGCATCCAGAATGGGTTTGTTTAGTAAACGGAGGATGTGTCCTGTTTTTAGGGTCGATTGGAAGGTGTCTTAAGTTAGGGAGCTGTTGATGATCTCCAGGTAGAGAAAGAGAGCTTCAGCGGGGTGGGTCTTGAGGATGGATGGTGGGAGGATGTTATCTGTATAAGATGTGACTTTTAGGGTGGCCAGCATTTCTACCAGGTACTCTCTCGAAAGTGTCTTGAAAGTTGTCCAGGGTGTGGAGTTTTTGTGAGGAGGGACGTGAGTTGGGTCTTCGGATGCAGAGCTGGTGTCTGTGTGCTGACGATTCATTCAATTTTGTTGATGAAGAATGTGTTGATGGCGGTGGATTTTCCGATGGAATGTGGTACGGCAGGTTTAGGTACTGGGTTGACGCACTGCTTGACCACTTTCACCAGGGCTCTGCTTTTGTTGTCGGCTTCTGCTATGGTGTTTTGATAGTAGGACGCTTTGGCTTTTTTAATTAGTTGTCGGCAGGTTGCTCTGAGGTCCTTGAGGAGCACCAGGTTGCATGCATTCGTAGAGCGGCATCAGGTTTTCTTTTGTTTCCTGATGACTCTTTTGTTGAGGTTGACTTCTTGTGTGTACCAGGATACTAACAGTTTTGGTTGGCAGGTGCATTGCTTCAAAGGTGCGTTTCAGGAGATAGGGGCTGAGAGCGTGGCATTCAGTGCTTCCAGTAGAGAGTCGCTGTTCAGTTGGGGGTGTACGGTCCATGTAAGGTGGAGTTTGAAGAGGTCTCCTGTGAGGGCTTCCACTGGGAAGTTCTTGAAGGACGTGAACGTTTGTCTGCTGGGAATGCCTGACTGGCGTGGTGTGCAGGATGTTGAAAGGCACTGCTAGGTGGTCAGACCAGTCAAAAAGAAGAGGAGAGCTGTAGTGGAGGGAGGACAGTGCAGTGATGATTGGTCCAGGATGTTACCTTCCTTGTGTTTTGGGTCTTCCGTGTGCTGTGTGAGGCTGAAGGTGTCGAGAAGGCAGAGGAAAGCCTTGTTCATCCATTTGGTGGCCTTGCTGCCTGGGATGTTGAAGTCACTTAGGAAGTTCTTGGTGTGCATGAGGGATATAGTTACCTGGTTGGTGAAGTCTCTGATGAAGGTGGTGTTGGGTTGGGGAGTTTGTAGATGAGATGGAAGGTGACTGTGTCTGTGGCGAGAGCGGGAAGTGGCAGGAGAGGATTTCAAAGAGGCCAATGTTGTTGACGTCAAATCTGGTGCAGGGCCACAAGGTCTTGTGGGCGACTGTGAGGCCTCCTCACATCTTGTTCGGCCGGTCCATGTGTTGGATGCTGTAGCTGTCGGGGATGTGGTTGTAGGTGGGTTTCAGCCAGGGCTCCGTGAAGAAGAGGGCGTCAAGATCATGTGATGAGGTTGGTGATGCCTGCTGCATGGGTGATTGTTGAGCAGATGTTGGCGAACATCAACTTCTGTGTTGTGCCTTAGAGGGGCAATGTCATTGACATTGGTGTCGCCTTGTGATGGTGGCGATGGCCTGTGAGGACGGAGGGAGAAAACACATGTCGGTGTGTGCTTACTTGTTGAGCCATCTGGACTTTGTAGCCCCTGAGCCAGTCCTTAAATTTCTGTTTTACATATTTAATTGACAAAGGACCATCTTTGGTGCTCTTTAAACCCTTACTCACCCACCGCAGTTCACATGTTTTCTTTTGGACTTGAAGATAAATGTTTATAGATTGGCTTAAACCCAGCTTGCTTCTTGGGGATGAACAATCTCAGAACCGGTACATATGTATCCGGAATAGACAAGTCCATCAATCTATCTCTCCCAAAGAAATTATCCAGACTTTTGTTTAGCTTAACTATTGTTTGCTCACTCCAGGTTAAGCGGTTCCTTCTGCCTTAGGTAGGTATTTATTTATATTATGGACGGACGAGGAAATCGACCATTTAAATTCCACAATCTTATGGTCACTGTAGGGAGAATGTTGTATTTACAGTTTTGCAACAAAGGAAAGCTATTAGCTGAGACATATTACACGGCCCACGGTAGCGGGCGTGTAGTTATGTTTAAGCTGCTAAACCCATAGGAAGACCACTTTTTTGGCGGCTTATAACTTTGCTCCACCTTGAGGAATCCTCACCAAACTTTGCAAAAAAAAGTATATGGCCGGCTCTGAATTTTTTCACCAAGTTGGGTGAGGTTTCGTGGAGGGGGGGGGCAAAGTTATAGAGGGGTTGCAACATTTTTATTTTTTCCATAGACTGAAGGGGGAAAAACTTTGCGCACGGCTAAAGCCCGAACAGCTGGACAGATTTTCAACAAATTTGCGGCAGGAGCTGGGACTTGAAAGTCTGCTTTTGTGTGTTTGTTGGTAATCCGACCAGTAATTATTTTGCAAAATACTGAAATGTACTACACAAAAGATTTGTGATATCTGGGTCCGCTCCACTGACCCATTTCCCTGTTCGCTTCCTGTACTGAAGTCTCATTGGCCTGTGGTATGGCATGCTGTCGAAAAACAATGGACGTGGCCGGTGGTTGGCTGGAGGGAAGCATGCTGTGCATCAGAGGTTTGGGGAAACGGCGCTATGGCGTATCGGAGGATAGTGTTGCGGTGTGTGCAGCAAGGCTGTAAGCTATTGCGTGCATGGCTGGGCCTCTTGTAAATAGCAGTGTGCGTACTAAAATTAGTCATATCTGGCTCAGCTCCAGCATCCCATTACCCTGTTCGCAGTGCGGTCACACCTTTGAACTGCACTGTGCGGTGATGGGAAGTGTGAAAAGTGTTCATGACGGTAGTATGTTTTATCGGAGGACAATGCAGCAGTAAAAGGATCTGAACAACATAGTGTACGGCATCTGGTGGTGGGAAGACAGGATGGAAAGGGTGCGGGAGTGAGAAGAGCCGCCACATGATATATATCATTATACAAGAAGATGGAGATCTGTCAGCACTGTCCGTGCATGCTCCGCCAATGCGTAGATACCTCAACAGGCAACTATCTTGTGCGGTCATTGTAGGCAGCCTGCGTTATGCCATGCGAGCTACAGCAGCAATGTCTTTCTGTCATGAGTGGTGGCAGTCATATTTGCAGAAGGGGAGTGCATTCCACGAGACATGAGGATTTAAACATGTACTATGGTGTGCTGTGTGAGTTAAGTCTGTAGCCCCTTAGATGCATGGCTGTAGCCCTAGCACAAATAATTATGTGCACTGGTTGAAAAGGTAGGTCCACTGGTTGAAAGTAGGTGCCACATTGTTGCTCATTGTGTATGATTTGGCTGCAGTGCACACAATGGTGGTTGCATGTGTGTGGTGATTGGTAGAACAAACTACAATTGTCAGTGTATGGGTAGAGATGGTGCAGTGACCAGTCCTGCAGTGTGTCCAATGGGTATGTTAACGGAATAGTGTACATATGGAAGAGGTCCAGGTGCAAATGTTTGCTCTTTGTACTTGCGTAGGGTCCATTGCACAGATTAGTAAGTGTTTCAGTGCAGTATGCACCATTGGTTCTATGCGCTTAGTAGCGTCGTGGGAGCAGGCTCAATGTTGTGAAGATTATCTTGTTTGGTTGGCATGCTGATAATGCTTTGTGATTGGATGTAGGTAGCAGTGCCAAACACAGCGATATGTTTCTGCACTACGGTAAGCGGAAAATGTGTTTTTGTGTCCCTGCTTCATGGTGTGGCAGTTGGGTGGAAATGCTGGTGCGTATGTTGCCTTGGTTATTCATCGCTCATGGTTACCTGGTCGCTTGTATGCTCTGTTATGTTGTGGTGAGTGTGGCCTACAACCTAGACTGTTGGGTGCATGGCAATAATAAGGCATATGCCATGCACCCAACAGCCTAGGTCTTCATCACAGCCTCCACAATATGATGCAGCAATGCAGCTTTTACTGTGCATGCATTTGGAGTTGATGAGTAGCACACAATGGTTTTGGAGGACAGTGTGCACTTGGTGGAACAGCAGAAGTGAGCTGCTATGCGTACATTACCATATGGTGTACATCATTGCCCCTGCTGCACAATAGGGAGCCATATGTCACCATGTGAATTTGCTATGGGTAGGCCCTTATAATACCCTTGCTTGAGGAAGTGTTTTACCAAATTACGCCATGAAAGGAAGTCATCAGCATTGGAAGGTTGCAAGACGGACAATGTACACAGCCACTCTCATACTGTTCTGCATAGGCAACGCAATGTAATTGAGCCATGTATGTAAAGATGTGGTCAGGGTGAAATTTGACAGGCGCATTTGCAGATGGCGCCTGCATTACATATGACATAAGAAGTAAAACATAGGTTGTACTAGGGTGTGCAGTGTGTGCTAATGCCCAGCGGTCAGTGATGGTAGTACAATGTCCGAAGGGGAGAACAATGGAGAACACATGAAACTTGCAATGTACACTGCAGTACAGTGTGCTGCGTGTGCTAAAATTGGGCATAGGTTGCAATTCTTACACTTTGTAGTATATGCCTGGACCTGATGGAGTGATGACTTCTCCAGTGTGTCCTGTGGTAGAAGTGGTGAAGTAGAGGATGCTTAGAAGTAGCTAAGGGTTACCTGCATGTTAATTTCTTTGCAGTTATTAACATGCAAGGTGTGCTGCGTGTGCCCAATATGTTTTGAAAAGTGTGCAATAAGTGGGGTAGTGCGGAAAACACAAAATATCTTTGGAGTGTAAACGGTAAGTGGCAGGCATCGTACTGTTGTGCATGCATTGTATGTATGCTACAGCATTCGTAATGCACCTACACACATGTCTAGCAAAGCAAAATGAGGCAAAGGAGGGCAAACAGAGGGGAGACAGAGCCAAAGAACCTAGTAGGACAGGTGTGACTTAGATCACCCAAGTGCATGGGTGGAGGGACGGGAAGGTACAGTACATGGGAAGAACAAATGACACTACGTAAAAATACGGGCCAATTGTGCCAAGTGCACAGATAAGAGTAAACACGAGTTGGTGGATGCACTGTTAGGCATACAGGAAACAGTCCTCAAGTGCAGGGTTTGCTACAAAGCCAGTGAACAGATTTGCTTGGCATGGAGAGGTGACATGGGTCCAACATCACTGAGTCGTCAGGTAAGTAGTGCAGATTAAGTTTACATCATGCAGTTAGCTGGGGAGATGAGCAGAAACAGCAGAGAAAGAGAAAGTAAGACTTTGAGGTGCTTCCGGAACCGACTATGATTGCCCTCAAATGTCAGTGGGCAGGGAGCGTGTTGCAGAGGAGGTTGCAGGTGAAAAAGCACATCTACCAACAACTGTTTTTTTTGCGGAAGTGCGTGACCCTGAGGGAGTTGGAGAAGGATGAGGGAAGAGCTTGCGCACGCAGATATATAGGGGGTTAGTCTTCAATGTATTGTGGTCACAGGGGCCAGAAGGCCTTCTGCATAATGCAGAGTCTTCTCACTTTATTCCTCACAGCCACTGGGAGCTATTGCGACATTTCAGTGCAGGAGAGATACCATCCGAAGTCGTGCACTCTTCTTGTGGCTGCGTTGTAGAGGACGGAGAGTAGAAGGGGACAGATTTAAAAAGAGCCTGATGTAATAGTGCAGCCTACACAGAAGTACAGCTGTGCAGAGAATAATCTTTTGGAAAGTTGCTTTCCCTTGGTACGATACATTCAATGCTGCTATTGATGCCAATTTTTTACGATTAATGTAGGAGGTGGGTTAGTGGGGAAAACATTTTGTAGCATTGTCGGAAGGAAAGCAGGGAGTTCCTGTGTTAATATTACACTGTTTGATATGGTGTAATGAGAACATTGCAAGCACATATCACTAACGTGCCACTTCATGGTCGGGATGGAAAAAAAACCAATATACTTTTAAAGAACGTAATGGGCGCTCAGTGGTAGATACCTTGTGCATAGGCACTTAAAACATAGTAATACGTATAGTGTAGAAAATGTTTTGGTACCTCACATTTATGATAAATGTGGATGTACACATTTTGCAATGCATTACTGAAACTTTTTAGTGGACGTGCTGGCAAGTGACAGTACACTAGCAATCTGATTTTCTAATGTTACCTATGAAGTGTTGTGCAGCACAGACAGTGATATATGGTAACGTCTTGGCATTGGTGGAATCGTGTGTACCCATTTACTTGTACCCAATGAGGTGGTGCGGACAAAAGGTAGTGGAAAGGGAAGAAGGACTGCTCCTGCTTTACTGGGGTGCGGCCCTCGTGGTACTTTTGGCATTACACGTGCCACAATCTGCGCTTTTTACGTTGCTGTCCAATGCACATGGGACTTTCGGGATTATACAATCAGGTACTGTGGGTGTGGTTCACAGGAAAGGGCGTTGAAACTGCTGTACATTATACTCTGTGTAGTGAGGCTGGCTGAAATGGCGATGCCCATTGTGTTGCTTATAGGTGATGCCTTTCTACTCGATCTGCACAAGTATGCCCTGGAAAGAAACTTTGATGGCAATTTCGGGTTGGAAGGAGTGGTCGCATTGTGGAACGGTGTGCACGAGTGCAGTTTCGTCGACATGGATGCACTTTGCAAAGACCTGGCGACTTTCGGTAGAGGCGATGTTGTCGTCATCCATTACGGCTGTATGCATATGGGTTACATGTCTTGTTTAGGCTTGTTCCGTTGATTAAAGAGGTTGCTAAAGCTACTGAAGAGGCGTTTTCCCACTGCCAAGGTGCTGTTCTCATCCATAACACCATGAAGAGTGTGGGCCACTGCTCATTTGTTCTGAGCCAGACGCAGCAAAGTGTCTCATCAACAGAAGCATGAATACTTTTTTGCCCACTGCTGGGATGTTCTTCTGCAACAATGACCTCATTAGTTGTGGAAATGCAGAATTTTTCCAACCAGAAGGTATTTATATCTTTGTCACCCATTGGTAATGCTGTTTTGTTTGCCCGTCTACAAGATGCGGTGAAGAGTTTAATGTAACAATGTCCGCACAAGAAAACACAAAGAAAACACAAAATCAAATAAAATGAAGCATCTACAAAAAAACCAAAAAAAACCCCAAAAAAAAACAAAAAAAAACTCTTTTAAGAGCCGCCACTTACAACAAACTTCTCCTACCCTGATTGCACGTTGTGCCACCACGCTTGCACCCAGCACGAAATCCACATCTGGGAATTTTCTGGATGGCATGGATGGAAATGGGACTGTGGAGCCACAGGGATTGCACCTTAACATTTCTGGGCAGGGTATGTACGCAGAGGAGTATTGTACAGAACTGATAATGTTACACGGAGAGCTCTTCAATGTCATTGGTGGAAGCGTGTGGCACTTTTTAACAGTACGCAATGATGGCGTGCTGCAAAGAAGAAACTGGAAAGGGAAGAAGAAATGTTCTGCTTCATTTGGACACAGCACTCACCGTCCTTGGGGAAACGCACATATGCTTTCTCCCCTTTGCAAAGAGGAATATCGCAGCTGCGGTTGCATGTGGCACAGCAAGTTCCTTTCATAATTTTTTCCATACGGAACGTACTCACCTGGACTAACATGGTTGCTATTAGTTCAGATGCACTGTAGCACATCAAATGTGGTGCAGCATTACTTACAGGGCAAACCTATGTGGCCTGCTACTTTGTTCAGCAAAGCTGGAAACTGATTGCTGAGCACCTCTGGGGTGTGCCCTTTTGTAGGGTTGCTGTGGACAACTTTCGCTTGGAAAGCAGGCCTACATTGTTCCAAACCATGCATACATGTGCAATGGCACATTGTGGTGTGTCTGTAAGTGTGTACTTTCAGAAAAACACTCTGTAGTTTGCTCAACCCTGCACTTTCCTGCTGTTCGAGGGTCTGGCTCCTGTCCCTGAAATAAGGGCTCACGCCCAGAGTGGGTGCCGTCGCATTGTGACATCGCCATTTTTCTCTTTTGGGATGGCTGTCCGCCGCACGCATTTCGGGTGCAATATGTTGTGCGCACGTGCATGGGTGTCCTATGCATACCGTTGCCTTTTGTCTACTGACTAAAACTGCACCACATGTGCACCACAATTTAGGGAGTTCTGGGTATTTATTAGGTACAGCAGGTGGGATGTTTATCTGCATAGCTACCTGTAGGACGTGGGTGGACGCCTCAACCTAATTAACATTCCTTCGCATATACTGCACAGTGGCGATGTCCGCAGGACTCAGAGGAACAGGCACATATGCATGTACTTGCACTACGCATGAACGTCCCGGCGTACACGCATCGATTGGTGGTGGACAAAATGCAGACGTGCAGAGCATGATGGTGGCGTACGGATACTTCCATTGTCATTGTGGATAGTCCGGAAAGCTCCACTGTATGTAGGACACCTACCTTTTTCTTACTTGCTGTCATGGCAATGAGGACTGTGTGCCGCTGAGTCAGAACCCCGTTTTAGGTACAAAAGAAATGACCACTCAAACGATCAGCAATATTCTCATTATTATTGTTTCCTTGTACACATGCATACACCCCATTTGGAAAGGTAGGGGTAGCTGAAGGACTTATTGTGAGGAAATGGGGATTTGCACAACAGGTTGTGAGGGGGGGGAGAGATTGATGTACCGCAACGTCTCCCATGAAATGGTTTTTGAGGGAATGGGGGGCTCTAACATGGGGAAGGAGAACACATGCAGGTGTGCCAGTGTTGTGTTATTTTGTCCAAATACTATCCTTGTACACAACTTTTAAAGCAGCACGATTGTTCACAATTGGGAAGAGATTGATGTACTGCAACGTCTCCCATGAAATGGTTTTTGAGGGAATGGGGGACTCTAACATGGGGAAGGAGTACACATGCAGGTGTGCCAGTGTTGTGTTATTTTGTCCAAATGATATCCCTGTACACAACTTTTAAAGCAGCAGAATTGTTCACCATTTTCTCCACTTTGACTTCCACGCTGTGCATTTCCCTATTCACAGAGTTTCTTTCCTTTCCTACGCTTGTATGCTCTTGTGCAAGGGTTGCTGCTTGTGCTACCTTGCTTTCCTTTCCAATATGTTGTCTTACCAAAATGAAAATGTGTTTGATGTACATGCATAAATATATATTACATTTTTGTATGGTTCACAGCACTGTGTGCATAAATGGGGTTACTATAGAAGGTACTTGCGTCATGAAGGAAATGTTCTTCCTGCCACTGTAAGGTGTTTGCCATTGCTACATTACACCAAGACATGTTTTGCTTTGGTACTATTGCATACTGCAGCACCGGTGCAATTATTTTAGGGTCCTTACTACATTGTACTGAGGTTCAGGTCTTTGTATTTTCCAGTAGTTACTCTGGCAGTTCGTTCTTTCTGGTGAAGGAAGGCATCCCTTGTGTTGTTGATGCATTCTGTTATGGTGTACACCCTATGCCTTTGCCCTGTTTGCTTCATAAGTGCACAATTTGCAAATCTACTCTATTTTCCCTGCCAATTTTTGCCCATGGTGATGTTTGTCTATGTTATTTGTGTTTGGTGATTGGTACAACTATGTAAGAGAGCACCTGCCTTACTCAGCCGGTTGAATGCCACACGATCTCTGCAAAGAGATATATAGTCTGCTGTCCGCATTAACATGGTGCCAGCAGTTTCACTATGTTGCAGAGTTCTTTCTTAGACACTAAGGGTATCCTGCTAAAAACCAATGAATTTCACTGACAAAAAAAGTTGTTAAAGGGATGTTATGGATACGTTGCACTAGTAAAAACCTATACAATTCAATGGAAAACCGTTGTTACAGGGATATTATGGTTACAGGTAAAACCGAAAAACCTCAGAGATTCGCCAGTTATGGTAAGCTAAGCAACCATAACTCACACTACCACTGTGCACTGGTAAGACTAACACCCGTAACATCTTTGTATTGGTTTTTACTAGTGCAACTTAACCATAACATCCTTTTAACAACGTTTTGGTCAGTGAATATATACATATATAATCAATAATTGAGACATGAGAACGCCTGCCCCATGTCGAGTTAGCTGGGTTATCTCCCTTTATGCTGCCATTTAGCCTGATGATCCTCTGGAGTCCATTAGTGCAGACCATCGTTTGCATCATACTCTAGCTGCAGAATTCCCTGTAATTTGTGAAGGTAAGTAGATGTCTACATCGTATGCCAGTTATTGAAGCATTTCCTAAACATGTGTCTACAATGTCCATCACATCATCCATAAAAACTGTGATAGAGATGGCAATTGGGTTCCAATATGCATTGATTACAACACAACTTCAACAAATATGGAAATCAAAATTTTTCCGAAGATAATATGGCTACTTAGGGGATTTCCAGTTACTAAACTCAAATCCTTTGCTATTATAACTAGCCAACATAAGACCTAATATAGGCCTTCCCTTAGCCCCTTTCAGGGCAGGAAAAAGTAACACTGCAAAACCATCTACGACAAAGACAGATTTCTTGCAAAAATAATAAATTTGCTTTCAAGAAAATGCTGCTGAAAGGTTGAAATATGTGTGCAAATCCTCTAGTATTCCAATCTCTGTTGGAGGTTATACTGGCCCTCATTACGACCCTGGCGGAAAGGGGAAAACGATGGCGGAAATGCAATACCGCCATCGAATAGCGCTCGGTGCGACTATGACCCGTCACCGCAAAGTACGAAGCCATTAGCGACACCGTAGTGAACGCCAACGCTAACTGCACCAAGCACGCGCGCGCGCGCCATGCCAAACCGCAAACACCACCATGGCGCAAGGGTACGCCAATTCCGACCCTAGCGGACATGTACCTAACGCCATCAGGCATGGCGTAATGTACCATTCCGCCATGGCGAGAAGTACGGCATCGCGAATCAACCGTAAACGGCCCCACTGAGTGCCTGTACACCGCTCCCTGCCCACAAAGTACAACTCCTCGTAGGTGCAATGAAGTCACAATGCAACCATTGAAATGTACAAGTCACCCATGCATGGCAACGAACAAAAGAAACACAAGAGGGGCCAATGGGAGCTGCAGGGCACAGATGGCACGAATACAGAAGCCATCCCAATGGACATGACCACAGTCCCCCACCAAGAAACGCACGCAAACACAGGCACCTGTGACCAGCAATATTCCGAAAATCACATCATTCCACCAGTCCACCTGGCTGACCGGCATCTGTTACACAAAACCCAATCCCCCGCCCCTGAGCATGACAACATTCAAACAGTCATATTGGCAGCCCCCATCCCTGACCTCACTGGGCTTCGTAGGCAAACGCGCCCAGCACAGTACCACGCAACTAAACCCCGAAGCTGGAACCCAATGCAGATCTCCTCACAATACATCGCCCCCCAAATAGGCATATGCCACATCACTTGCAAAGAAAAACGCTACACGGGCCAAATCAGAATAGAAATTTTATGCACATCAAAGTCACCAAGCCCATACAGCCATCAGGCCATGAACTCCAAAACACTAATCACCATTGTGGGCTGCATCCGCAAGAAATGACCAGCCACTACCTGTGTGTCGGCCTGTTCCCCCATGGTACACAGAGCCACATTCACGTACGAAAAGGCAACATGGAAGCGCACAGAACCGCAGGGCCGACCCAATGGGGAGGCACTAGTCCAGCTGAAAGGCCGAAATGTTGCTCCGAGCCACCAGTACTGCGTAAGGGCATGTGGGCCATTGGCGATCGTCCCATAAGATCGTAATGCTGCTCCACTGATTAACACAAAGCAGCAGGTGTCGGGAGTAAAATCCATCTGCAGGAGTGGCATACAGATGGCAGTGGCAAAAGGGGAGGAGATACCTGTCAACCAAAAGAAAAGAACAAGAACAGAATGGCCATCAGAACTACATTCGAACAACTCACTTCAATGATCACACGAAATCCACAGCCATATGCATGCTAGCCCACTCAAAAGGATCATCACCACCCCAAAACCACTTGCGACTCATAACCATCTATATCGAGGTGCAAACACCATCACAAACGAGTGTACCTGTGCATGCGTCTGTCAAAACAGAATCCATCAGATGGGAATGTTAACGTGCATGGACACAAGTGTCTGAGGGCGCGTCGAGACAGGGAGGGCTCAACAAGGCCAGATAGACGATGGTCCCACTATGGCAGCCCTGCATCACATAGCGTAGGGGAGGCGGATAGATCCCAAGAAGCCCTGTACATGGCAAACTCTGTATCAAATCACCTGCCCATGCATCCATTCATCATTCCCTCATCCCGGGATCAAAACGCCTGAATAATTACTCACATAACATTAGAAACATCCATTGAGTCTGTGCGTTATGCAGCCTGCAAAATCCACAGTGCCCCAGCCCGTAATTCCAGTGTTGTGAAGTAACATGTATTTGGGAACGGCCGGCCTCATCGCCCACGTAGCTATTGCGCATCCCAAACTATTCATATCAATCATTGCTCCCTCGCCATGGGCCCTGTCTCAAGGACATTGAACAATAGAACGTTACATTTGCAGTCAGACCTGTGGGCATCTCCTCGCCGCTAGCTGGAAACCGAAAGCGCCGCCCTTCGAATTCCTCATTTGCAACATCACGTCGAAAAGGCATCTGTGGCCGTTTGAAATCACTAATTATTCCATCGAGTGCGGCTGTGTGTGAAAATGGCAACTGCCTTCACCCACAAATGGGACGCCCCGCCCGTCGTTGCAACTCGGTACAGTGATGCATGAGGGCCCACCGTTACTCGAGTACTACGTTCCACTGACCCTTCACAAGTCTGTTCGCGACTGCACAGATAGTATGGGAAACAATGGGACCACAGCAGAATGAACATATCAACCAATCTTACACGGCCATCGGGTACAAATACATGATTGCAATAGCAAGATACCATTCCCCGAATTGCAGCGTTGTGCGCGGGACGTGCTCGGCCAAAGGGGAGAGCAGTTTGCACAGGTGGAATTAATCACCACAGGTGGAGGCCATACAGCCTGGAAACACATAAATTGCACAGCCAGTCTCCTCCCACAACCACACCGAAATGCTACCGGCAGGACTCGCGATGTTGGCCCTGGGGGACCTGATAGCACTGCAAGTGCTCCGACTCCAAGAAGAAGACGAACACCAACTACAACCAGCCGCACGGAGGAGACGCAGGAGGAGGAGGAGGCCAAGGCAGGGCCAGCAAGGCCCACCAGCACAGCCACTACCACCACGCAGGCAGCCCGCAATACCACGCCTCCGAGCACATCCGTTCAACCTCACTGATGAGCAGATCCACACCCTCTACCGTCTGGACCGGGACACCATAGCCCCCATTGTGGACATGACACAGGCTGACCTTGTCAGCATGATAGATAGCCCAACCGCCATCCCACCCCTACTGAAGGTGGTGTCTGTACTACACTTCCTGGCCACAGGCACCTACCAGCACACAGTCGGACAGTTGCATGGCATTTCTCAGCCACTGTTCTCACGGACACTATTGCAAGTGCTCGATGCCCTCCTGCAGCACGCAGACGACTACATCTCTCTACCACGCTCGGAGCAGGAAATTACCAACACAAAAGTGGGATTCCATGCACTTGCCGGCATACCGGGTTGCATTGGTGCCATCGACTGCACCCATGTTGAATTGGTCGTCCCACATGCCATGGAGGCCCAGTACCGCAACCGAAAACAATTACATTCCCTGAATGTACAAATGGTGTGTGACTCCAACAGGATCATTACACATTGTTGTGCCCGATTCCCTGGATCAACCCATGATTCTATGGTCTTGAGGAACTCTACAATACCACGCTACATGGAGCGACACGCAGGGAGCAGATCCTGGCTACTCGGTGAGTCTCATTACATGCATGATGATGTGGGGTATGTGAATTGGCAATGACCTGGCAGGAAGGGGGGGGGTGTGCGTACGTATCAATGGCATTCCACATCATACGTTTCTCGTCCACATACAGGTGATGCTGGATATCCACTGAAGAGATGGCTCCTCACACCAGTCCGGAACCCACGGGACCAGCATGAGGAGGACTACAACCATGCCCACTCACGTACCCGTGTAGTCATAGAACAGGCATTCGGCCTACTGAAGGGCCGTTTCCGCTGCCTCAGCAGGTCTGGCGGGGCACTCCTGTACCGCCATGAGAAGGTTGCAAAGATGGTCATGGCATGTGTCATGCTCCACAACATGTGCGTACGTAGAAATGTGCCCATGCCCCCTGACGCAGAACTGCAAGCACCTGATGATGGTCATGATGAGGGTGGGGATGTGGCAGCACCTCATGGAGTCTGCGAGGCACCGGAGGCCCGTGACATTCGTCAGCATCTCATTGATGTATGCTTCTAGCACTCACGCCTGGTGGCTGATACATGGACACGGGACTCGTGGCACTGCGTGTGTCTGGGACATGCACAATATGGACTCTACGCCTATGATGGCCTAGAACACAAAGATCAATGTCCACACATCTCATTGGTTTATCGTGCACTTTTTATGGCATATGTGATGTCATGTTGAACACCCTATCGACCCGCCACCCAAGTGAGCCCAACACACCCCCTCCACCCTCCTACCTCCCCCCCGAACACCAGTGTCCAAAGATGCTCATTGTCAGTGGTCTGTCGCTATTGCAAGCCCCCTCTGCGGGTATCAGGGGCACCCCTGCCTGTGGAGCGCAGGTTCCTTCCAGATCTACGTTGGGGGCTGCCCTGGACAGAACTTGCAACGGATGATGTGTCTGCCTGCTCACGTCCATGCATGTCCCTAAGGGTTTGCGAGAGCTCAGTGAGCACACGGCGCACTGCGGCAAGTTCGGCACATACGTCTTTGGACGTCGCATGCAGTTCCCCCCTCAGGCTCTCGGTGCTTCTCTCAATTTGTGCCCTTAGCGTCTCTGTACCTCTCTCCATTTCTGCCCTAAGTGTCTCAGTTGATGTTTCTATGTCTGCCTTAGTGCCCCCACATTCATCGGCATGGTCCTTGAGGAGTGTGGCCAGTTGCTGCTGTTGTTCGATCAACTGGTCGAGGGACTGTTGCCTCTGCTGGGCCATGGCCATTTGCGGGGGTGTCACAGAGGGGCTGTTGTCCTCATGTTGCCTTGCCAGAGGGCTTGTGGGGGATGGCCAGTCGTCGTCTTGTGGGTGCCCCTGCGTGGTATCCTCATGTTGTACGGGATGGGACAGACAGGGGGATTGGGACAGGTCATGGATGGATCTGACTTCGGCATCCCCGTTTTCTGTGTCCGAGCATGCTGCCATCAATGGGGTGTCACCTATGGTGCTGCTGCCACCAGAGGCAGTGCCTTCTGTGGCATCCATTGGGGGGACCTGTGGTGGTGGTGTTGTGGGCATGCTGGCTGCTGGGGTGCCTGTTGATGTTCCCTCCTCTGTGCTGCCACCTGATTTGTGCTGCTGCCGTGTCTTGATGCGTGCAGCTGAGGTGGAGGGTCTCTGGCCGTTGGTCTTGGCCCTCTTTGCAGGTGTGCTGGTAGGGGTGTCCTGTAGCTCGTCGTTTGGATCGGACCCTGTGGTGGAGTAAAGGAGGGCGAGGGTTATTGATGGGTCTGTGGGAATTGGAATGGCATTGTATCACATGCTTTGGGGTGGTACCTGAGGGTGATTTGGGTCAGGGCCTTGGTGGTGCTTTGATTTGTGTGTGGAGTGAGGGTGCAGTTGTTTGGCAGCCTGCAGTTAGGGTGTGCCTGCTGCACGTGTAGTGCGTGTATTAGGGGTTTTTAATTATTTATGTATTTATTGTGGGTTTTAACGTGCGCTATCAGGCCGATGTGTGTGGACGTTCTCCTGGACATGTGTTTCTGTTGCACTATGTGGACGCATGGTACTTCACATGGATGGACTGTGTGGATTTGGCATTGTTTTATCTGGCCCACCTACCTGAATCTTCGGATGTCTGCACTCCTTTCTCCATCCCTCCGACTCCCTCTATGCTCTCCATTCCGATGGTGGGGGCACAGATTTCTTCCCAGGGGGTCAACTTGATGGGTGATTCAGGACCTCCCCCGGTGGCTGTGGCAATGTTGCGGTTGGCAGAGAGTATGCTGCGGACGCGTATCCGCAGGTCGTCCCATCGCTTGCGGCATTGCTGTGGGGTGCGGGGTGCGGTCCCCACCGCACTTACCCGCTGTGCCACCAGAGCCCATATGGCCTTCTTGTTTGCAAGTGCCGTCCTGGTCATTTGCGTGCAGAAGACGACGGCAGCATTCTCCTGGAGGGTCTCTGTTAGCACGGTGAGTTCCTCACGGGAGAAGTGGACCTGCCGCTTGCGGTCGCACGCTTTCTTCGCTACTTTTCCCATTTTTCTTGGTTTCGCTAGGGTGGTTGACGGGTTGGGGTGTGTTTCAGGGTAGTGATTTTAGTGGTTGTGTGGTTTTAGTGTTTTTATAGGTGTACGCCGGGATGTTTCCCGTTCCGGGCCCATGTTTTAACTTCCGTTTCCGTATATTTCCGGTCACCGTACTTTCCGGTAGGCGCACACTGCGGTGACCGCTGAGAGGGGTGGCGGTATTGCACCTAGGGCGCCGTACGGCGGCGGTGTGGGCCGTTTTGGGGTCATTTCCGCCATCGCGGACTTTGCACTTCCGCCGTGGCGTGGTGCTCGTGCCCGATGGGTCGGAATGGGCCGCACTTTGCTCCTTCGTGCAATGGCGGAAACGCTATTTACGCTGTGGCGCTCCGGTCAGTCGCTTTCCGCCAGGGTCGTAATGAGGGCCACTGAGTTTTGATGATGTTGTGTTTTGGTTGACAACCAACACACTTCCTAGCCAAGCCGAAATCTTGTCACTAACTCTGTAAACTTTTATATTGGGAGGAGCTGTCAGAAGAACTTCCTTCACTTTCCTAATCCTTCAAACACACAATTCTCAGTTCCGACATTCTGGCATCATCATTATAATTTAGAGCTTTCCTTTCAACTTACAATACTTTCATACACTCTTCTCTGCAGACATCAGTAAGATCAAAGCTCATCAGCCGGAATAAAGGTGCTGCATCCAAAATGATCTCATTGATTAATTTGATTTGTTATGTAAAAATACTTTTTTTAATTGAGAGTCACAACAAAACTCCACTTGTGCTATGCCTCTTGTATCTGTTGATCCTAACTGTGGCACTGGATCAAAGAGTTTAAGAACATTAAACCTATTTAAAGCAATAATTTAGGTCTATATGGGCAATTGCTCTAAAAGTAAACATCTATAGGGATAACACCTTAGGTGAACTGCCTGTATCAGACTCCTCGATTCTTCTGGTTGTTTAGATTGAGTTGATTGCAGATTAGTAGTCCAGGATTGCCTCTACTCTAAGGCGCAAATATTTAGAGTATGTTGAGCTGATTTCAGTGGATTTATCTGTATCCTTAGGTCCGAGTGGGCCACTTTAGGTGGACATATGTCTATTGCTGTTGGGGGGCCTACTGGAAATGGGAGTTGATCTTTCTCATCACTTGATTGAATTGGAGGAGAATCCTCAGAGTTGACTGACATATTCATAAACTCTTCACAAAACGCCTCACTCACAAATTCTACTTGGTCCATATCCTGATCCGCCACACAAGGCTCCTAGAGGTTACCTTCTCTTTTGTGGTGCTCCTTCCTGAGGCAAGATATCATTAGAAGATTGGATGGGCAAGGAGGCAATCTTCTGCAAGAATTTTCTGGAGCCCTGATTCTTTGATCTTACAGGAGCTTTGAGTTCTCTGTTTTCTTCTGTTGTGCAAATTTCTTTCCTAAATGTCTCTGCTTCTTTCATTGACAAGAAATAGAGTAATTATTTTGAGGCTCCAAGGGAGGAACTTCTCGAGAGTCACAAATATGAGAGTAGTTATTTTGAGGCTTCAAGGGTGGATCTTTTTGAGATTCAGAAGTAGGAGAAACAACCACTCCAAACAAGGAGGAAGTCATCCCGGATCTCAATTGCTGAGTCCCTCCTTTCTGGGCTCAGCATTACTCTTTGCTGTGAATCATTTATCACACAATTACATGAGCAGCAACATCAGATATACCCTTAAAGGGTTGAGCCGAAACCCCCACAATCCTATCTCCTTCATGTGGATTTTGTTCTTTTTGATCGGCGCTGGCATGTAAGTTGGGAGTACTTTTGCGACTGATAAAAACCTTCCACCTATGCGATTTTTCATTTCACCGTGGTTAACAAAAAACATGATCCTGGATTGAAATTCAGTGTTGGAATAGCTGTTGTCACTGCAGAATTCTCATTTTGAATCTGCAATGTAAGCTCATTGCGTTTGTGCAGATCTAGAATTGTGCATCGATGAAAGGGAAGCAGAGGAGCTGGATGAAGAGAAAGCATAGAGCACAGGGGATGAAATGAGGGAATTGCCAGCTTATCTCCAATTGCTGATTCTGCAATGTATTGAACCCACGACCTCCTGCCCTCATTTTACATGTTCTTCCAAGATATTAACAATCGACTCAGCTTGAAGCACATTATCCCCTTTCATTCCCACTTACAAACATGGCCTTTGAAGTTGTGACATGGGTGCATTACCTGTGTTTATCACTATATGTCTCAAATTCAGAGCAACCTTATTTGGAGCTGCATCAGGTACATGAAAGGGAATCTCTGAGATCTTTCAAGCAACCTGCTCCTCCTCTAAATCCAGTGCCCCAGCCAGTAAGGCCAAGTCAGGGAGTTCAGGGACAATTTGTGAATGTAGTACTATCGTCAGTGGAGTGCTTGAAGGAGGAATAGCAGAATTTTGAAAATACCTAGTTATTTACATGGCAGAGGCTTTTGAGGTGCAAGGCGTTTAACTAGCAGGGATGTTAGTGTTAGCGGAAAGTCGGGCACAAACAACCAAGCTGCCTCAGATCCCAGAGCGCCTTTTCTGTCAGTGTGTACAAAAGTAGATGGATTCCCAGAACCCTCCTTAACTATCTCAGGTCCTAGAGCATCCGTTCCTTCTGTTTTTGCAAGGGTACATGGATTCCTGGCTCTCTCCTTGGAGGGTAAAATGTCAGGCTCTGCTATTAAATTGCTACATTGTGCATTACCCGCAGCTACAGCTGCTTTTCTTCGAAGAGTCGATGCATATGATGCTGACATGCGACCAAAATAGGATGACAACAAAGAGACAGGAAAGCCGGAAGAAGATGCTCACCACTTGCCTTGAAATTCGTTTTTCCTTTATTTGCTTTCAGCCGCTTCCTACTGCTGCAAACCTCCATGAGCCTGTCGGATGACTGCCCCAGACTGCCACTTCCTGCCTCCACTTACATACTGGCACTTCACACTCTGCTGGAGGTTAATTTCACTCCTCCTCTTCACTGATTAAAGGCACAATATTACCAAAAGCAAAGGTGAGTCATTCAATGTTCTTGCAAAGCCATTTCTGATGCAGACTGCCACTGCCTGCAGCCTCTTACACAGACCCACTGAATATTTCTTGTCGCTGTGCACCAATCCAAACTCTCATTTATCCTCATCCTTCTTGACTTGTTCACAGCCTTCAAAATGGTCAGGTTACTCTCTGTACTCCAAACCTTCTCTCAACCTGGCTTTCAAGATACTGCAGTGACATTGATTGAATCCTATCCCACTGATGAAACTTTTTTTTATCTCCTGGTACCGTATGAATTCAGCGACCTCTCATGGGGAGTGATCCAAACCTATTCCAACATCCACTCTTCTTCATGTCCTACAAATCCGCCTCCAGTTCGACTCGCTTACCTTTTCCCATCTCTTTGTCTCCCAACATACTATCACCATTCCCCAAAGCCAAAAATGTTGGGATCCTCTTTCACAGCAATGTAAATCTCCATCAATGTGTAACTTCAACTGGTATTGCTGTCAGGATCAACTTACTTAACACTGGGAAATTAGACACTTTCTACCATACCATTGTGCTAAGACTCCTGCTGCAATCCTCATATTCAGCTATTCCTCTGACCTTCACTGTGGTCTCTATAACTCCCCTCAATAAAATACAAAACTTTGCAACAGACTCAAAATACCACTGCCCTTGGTTCTCTCCACATCAGCACACTCACACCATGCTGGTTGGCTCTTTCAAATTCCTGGGCTCTATGACCCATCCTGTGCCACCTACAGATTCAGCTCTTTTGCTCTCCTTTTACCCTCTCCATTAAACCCTCTCGATAGACATACAAATATTACCCCTATGCTTGCTCTTAGTGCTGCTCTTAAATTCATCTTCTCTCCCATGAAAGCAAAAATATCCTGTTGCAACCTGTGAATGAGTGCCACGGGAGTGTATGATAAGCCTGTATGGCGCTGGGTGAAATACTAATTGTGTGCCTGGGTGAATGCCTTAGTGAATGCCCCATGAGAGTCAGTTAAGTCCTGAGAGCTGAATGAGATGGTATGCCTGTTGTGTCTTTCTCTCTCCCCAGTCTCTACATCTACTCTGGACCCATCCTCAGTCTGTAACCAGTGGTCTGTACCGTGATACCAGAATAAAGCAACCTTGAGAAGAACCCTGAGGATTCAATGTCTTTTGTCACAGACCAGCCCTTGGTCGTTCCATAATAAATACAAATATACAATAATCAGTGTGTTCTGGCGCTAGTTGGTGCATACACAGAGAATGAGGCTGGGCAGAGCTGGCCCACCACACCCATATCCTGCTAAATACAGTGGGGCACATTGACCCCGTTCTTTCCTGGCTCCGCTCTGTGGGACATTTTTGTTTTATTATATTTGCATTTAGTTGTGAAGGAGCATATAGTATGTAAACAAAACAAAAAGCAATGTATATAAGGGCATGTTGCAGTCAGAACAGTCACATTGCATGGCGATTTACAAAAACATTGTACAGAGGGCTGCCTCACTATGGTGCATAGTTTGCACTATATAATACACAAAATATAAACCAACAAATAGTTAAATGGCACATGGATGATGAGCACATTGCAGGATTCTTTTGGCAGAGGTGGAAATTGGTTATGTAGCGGGGGGCAGCACATTCGAGCAGTAGTTATATGAAAGACAAATTTTATGGTATATAAAGAATTTCTAGTACAAATAATGGGATAGCACAGGTTAAGGCTTCATGGGGAGGGTATGCTTTCTCATTCTACCTGTGGAAGCCAGTGAAACCCAGGAAGCAGACAGGACTGGGGGAACATCAGGATGCGTCAGTCCAGTCCCGCTGATACCTCCTCTATAACACAGATGGTGAGCGAAGCTGGAGGTGTTACAGGTGGAGCAGAGAATGGAGAGATTGAGTAGGGAACTAGAGGGGAGAATGCTAGGGCTGTGGCACATGCGGTATTGTTAGATGGGTAATAGGGGCAATGCCGTGTATCGATTTAAAGATAGAAAGTAGGAATTTGAAAATTGATTTGTGTTGCATAGAGAGCTAGCCATCATGGAAACTGTGGGACAAGGTGGGAGTGGATCAGGGGGTCGTAGGGGTGGAGCAGTAATCATTGAGTGAAATTTGCGAATTTTAGAATGTTAATGTTTTCTCTTCTGTACAGGAGGCTGAACCATGCTACAGTCATGGTGGAGGTGACAAACTGGTGAACTTACTTTGAAAGATGATACCAAGGGTGCATGCATTGAGGGATGGGGTGAAAAGGTCAGGGCGAAAGAAAATGTAAGAGACGAAGGGCCTCATTACACGGATGGCGGTAAGGGATTACCGCACCGGTAAGGGCACCGGTGCTGGTAATCCCCTACCGCCCTTCTACGAGGTCCCTCAGCGTGTCCCGTCGTTAACGTGTGGTCAGACCACACGTTAAGGAAGGGACCCGCTGAGGGACTTCAGAGCAAATAACAGTACTGCAAATTGCGGTACCATTATTAGCTCTTTCCCCATTCCCATTGATCCCTAGGCGGGCTCAAATGGGAATGGGGAATGGTATTTGGCATGGGGACTTACCGGATCCCCAAGGGTCCGAATGACCCGGTAAGTCCCCATACCGCCAACCCGGACCCAGAAGGCGGTAAGGGGTAGCCATGGTGCTAATAGCACCATGGCTACCGCCTACCGTGTAATGAGGCCCAAAGTGGCACTGTGAGATGTCAGAGAGGTAGATGACTTCAATTTTGGATGATTGTTGAAGTCTGGGCTGAAAGGGGCAAGAGAGAAGACGATCTGGACAATAGGTGTCAGGAGAAACTAAATATGAGCTTGTCCAGGTAGGGGTGTGGAGGGTCCAAATCAGATTTCCCAGGGCAGATCTTCGAGTTACACCCAATGAGAGGGGGCGCAATGGTTTCAGATTCTGGGGCAAGGAGTGAGATCAATTAGAGAGGTATGATGCACTCCAGGCAAATGCCAAGTCCAAAGAGGGTACAAAGATGGCTGCTTGTCAATTTTGAAGGCAGAAAGAGGTCAAGATGGCTGAGGATACATGAGCGCTTGGAGTGTCGAGCACCTTTAGGAAATTAAATACATGAGTGGGAGCCAAAAAATGTCAGATTGAATGGGGTCTCAGAGCGTATTCTATATATACGTGTAGTTTATTTCGGATAACAATATGTGTTCATAAAACCAACAATAGCAAGCACATATAACATTCACAGCAATTCTGAAAAAAAAGATATATTAATAATAATAATAATTTTGCATATATATAGCGCTAAGAACCCACCGTAGCTGAGCGCTGATTATTATTCCCCACAGTGTGTGGTGCTCATTTATCAATCTCAGAAGGATGAAAGGATGAGTTTGTCCCTGCCAGGATTCGAACCTGCGTTGGCAGGCTCTGCACGGATGACAAAACAAGCGCTCTACTCGCTGTGCTATCTGACTGCGTGCCAAGGTATTATCATGCTCACATTCCATTGGCCACTGTCAAAAGGTAAAAATCACAGGGTTAAAAAGACCACAACATCAAGTCTAAACACTCAAAATGAAAAGGTGCGGTACATTTAAAGTCAACAGAATACATGTAGTGAAGTGCTAGTGCAGAATCATCTAGCTTGTTCGCTTCTAGGATGATGGTAATCTGACTGAAGATAATTCATGCAAGACCGTTAGAGTAGTTGGGAAGAGCAGGGAGCCTAGCTTTTTTATGTTTATTAAGTAATCCAATAATGGGGGTAATTCCATCTCAGAAGGGGTGGTCTGCGGAATAGACCCCCTTTCAGAAAGCTACATGCCAAAAGCATAATGAACACATGTGCCCTGCAGCATCGGTCTCCTGATCTGCAGCTCCTGCTCTTCAGTGGCACAGAACAGATTCCAGGATAACTTGTCCTGTTTGACAGCTGTGTGATATTAAAGTCACTACAGGAAGAGGCTGCATTCAAATGTGCACCCCAGATCCAGAACCATGATAAATGTGCAGAACTATCCATCTAGTGGCAGGGTAATCTCTAAGTATAAGCCAATGCCTGTGTTTTGGTAGTCTGACTGATAGATCACACAATTATTAAAGCCACAATACGTGTATCATACTCTTGTCAACCCTATGAGCTCAGAGTAGCTATGGAAAGGCTATGTGTATTTGCAGCACTATGTGGATTGGTAGCCAGTCTTCCTGGACATTAAGCAGGAAAGATGCCTCTCTTTCATTACTTGGGAGGTTGGGTAAGGTCTCCCCAGCACAGGAAACTCTCAGCAGGAAGACACTGGGGACCATCTTTCAAAGAGATACACCCACAACACAAGGGCCTACACCAGGCTGTTGCATACTAATGCGCCTTTGACGATGCAGGCATGGAAAGGGGTGTCGTTGGAACAGTCAGACTGAGCCGAAGGCACTGGAGGAATGCTTCCCCATCTTGGTTTTATGTGGACTTGTCTTTTCTTTGTGTCTCCTCCATTTACCACCGAGCTGAGCACTTTGGGTACGCTGCAAGGACGCACACGTTGGTGGTCACCTTGATAGAAATTGGAGCCTTTAAAACAGGTTTGCCTTTACCTAATCCCTGTCACATTTTACCTTTAAAAGGAAGACGTGTCCGCTCCTTATTTGATTCATGCTGTACTCTTAAGGACAGAAGAATTCATTTGGACCCCGTTGGGAGAGCTGTCCTTTCAGACTTGATGGCAGGTGTTCCAAGGCAAAACATGATATATTTTGATTAAGTGCTGTGTTCCTGCCTGCATTTCTTCACAAAAATATATTGGCAAACCTTGGTTAACATTTAGCACCCATGCAGTGTACTGAAGTATAGCCCCATTGAATGTAACAATATTATTTTCCAGTGTGGAAAGCAGACTGCTAAAAAGAATTAGATTCTCGAAAAACAGGAAGCTGAGTTCTACCCTAAAAAGAAAGCTACTGCCTTTCAACAGATATGTTTCAAATACAACTTTTCTATGTCAAATGTAAGGTTTTCTGTCATGATGTTGTTATTGAATTTGTTCAGAACAATCAGGACATCTCTTATTTATGACTTGAATTGATGTACATTTGGACATAATAAGATATCAATATATGTTGGTAAAGGTTTGGTATGCTGATAGAGGTTTCTGTGCTAGGAATTTCACTTATAACTTGTTCCTTTCATAGAGAAAGGTTTAGGTAATATAGGTATGGCTATAACACTAATTACAAGACTATTTGAGCAATAAAACATTATTAGCACCCTGGCGAGGGCTAGGAACGCAGGCTTGAACCACCGGTGAAATCCCATGTTCCATGCCACCTGATGGGTAGCACCCCTGCCGCCATCTTCCCGTAACCTTCCGTCCTCGTTTTTTATTTATTTTATTTTTCTCCTCCCCTAATTTACCTTATTATGGCTGCAGGCGCACTCGCTGCCGCAGCCGCACATTTGCTCTGCTCACAACAACCACCATGGAAAGAGAAGAGAGGCTCAGATTGTAGCCCCTCTTCCCTTTCCATGGCAGCCATCTTTTAAAAGATTTTTCTTTGTCCAACAGGAGGCCACACGTGGAAATTCCTTTTTTTTAGCACCCCGGTTTACCACTTTCGCAACCCTGGGGTGCTAATAGCCTTAAGCCCCATTTCAAGTGTTGGAACGGGGCTTAATGGCCCAGAGCCCAGAGACCTCTTTATCTGCCCTTGATTTGTTTGGGATGCCGGGCCATTAATCGCCGTTGTAGCCCTTGGAATGAGGGCTTAATGCCATATTCATGCCAACTAGCCACAATTTATTTTATATTCCCTATTGTACAATTGATATGATATGATAGTTATTTATAACACGCTTAATACCCAGAGGTTTCTAAGCGCAGACCTGGGGATTGAACCTGTGTTGCTCAGTGTCTTCTTGCTTCCAAGGCGAGCACGTTGCCCCTGAGCTATCCTCCCGAACGCATTCTATCTAAAACAATTTTAAATATGCAAACAATACTATTAAGTATATATCAATGTGTACTTCCTTTCTGGATGCATTTCAAAGTAGCCATTAGAAATGAAATGTACTTTAAAAAACCCGAAATAACAGACCTTAACAATGTACCAAAATTAGTGTAAAAAGTAAGCAACTTTGAACAATGCAAAAATGTGTTGCTCTTAGGTCAATTTGTTGAAGGAACTAGTAACTTACCTGTAACATCTTTTTTCCAGCATTAGTATATTTCATAGATTTACATGCTGTGAATATTCCCCATCAGTAGGTTTAATTTTAAACTGAAAACTTCAGTCACTTTAGTGCACTATTATAGTAATGTTGGGTCATACTGCCCACAGCCAATAGAAAGGGCTGCATTAGCTCCAACTCTTTAGGCCCTCTTCAGATGATGGCATAGTGCACATAAAGTGGCAGCATGAGCCAAGAAGAGCCACGCGGGGTAGATGGGAGGGTTGCATGTGAATCTATGAAAGATACTAATGCTGGAGAACAGGAGTTACAGGTAAGTAACTTGTTTCCTCTTCAGCATTGGATCTTTCATAGATTCACATGCTGTGTATAGATTACATAGCAGTACCATATAACCATAACGGGCGGAGAAAAGCTCCGTGCAGCAAACACCACAGGAGACACTAACCTCACACAGACAGGTTATGTTGTACCACCTGGCCGACTCTAGACTCTGCAGCTGAATCCCTGTCAATGCAGTTGAACCTAGTAAACGTGTCCATCGACCGCCATGTCGCTGCCCTGCAGATGTCCAGAAGGTGGTTGTCAGAAAGAAATGCCGTAGTAGCAGCCACCAATCTTGCAGCGTGAGCCCTGGGCCGGCCAGTGAGAGGCCTGCCACCTTGTTGGTGGCATAAAGACATGCAGGAGGAAATCTATCTGGCAAGAGAAGATTTTTATAGTGTTTTCCCAATTCCAGATGTGCCAAATGTCATGAAAAGCAGTGATGTCAGCTGCAAGAGTTTAGTGCGGGAGACGTAG
This sequence comes from Ambystoma mexicanum, assembly GCF_040938575.1. Taxonomy (NCBI): domain Eukaryota; kingdom Metazoa; phylum Chordata; class Amphibia; order Caudata; family Ambystomatidae; genus Ambystoma; species Ambystoma mexicanum. The sequence continues at coordinate 1,242,985,301 of NC_090937.1, read as the reverse complement.
TATTTTAAAGAGTGCACAACGTCTGACATGTGCAAAGAGTGCCTTTCTGAGGTAACCAGTGAACAAAAGAACATTGGCAATTCAATGAGTTGATTGAGATAAAACGTGCATGGGACCTTGGGCACAAATGAGGGGTTGGTGCGTAGAACCACATTGGATTTGTTTAACCTCAGGTAAAGTAACTTGCAGGAAAATGTTTGTACTTCAAATACATACCGAGCAGAGGTGATGGCCACTCATAAAACAGTCTTCCAGGATAGAAATGCCAGTGGGGCTTCATCAGAATGCAAAGGACCACATTAACATCCGAAGCTGGTACTGGTCATTTGATTGGTGGGAAAGAACAAAAGAGGAGCTCTTTGACTAATCTTTAGGATCACAACAAAGGTGAGGCAGGATAGCAGGTACACTTTGAGATAGCTGCTAAATGCACATTTATGGAAGAGTGAGCCAAGCCGGCGTGCACCAGAGACAAGTATGGCAGGATGTTGGCTGGTTGAATGGTTAAAGGATTTCCCTTTTTGGTTCTGGACTATATTTTAAACCTTTGCTGCTGTAACAAGCAAGTGTAGAGGGAGTGCCAGCCTGTGCCAGAATGTCCCTGCCGTCTTGAGGTAGTAGCATAAAGCCAAACTCTAGGAACAGAGGAGGCAGGCCGTTAGGTTGATGAAGGGCAGTTTGTGGTGGGCAATGTCCCCTTTATTACTTCGTAATGTAGGTATAATTTTATTAGGGAAACCAAGGAGAACTCTAGGAGGTTGGACTAGAAGAACTGCCTCGGCAATGCAGGGGCCATTAACATTATTCTGCACTTCTATTGTCTGACAGTTAGGACTTGCACCACCACCAGAATCAGTGGGAAAGCATAGAGGAAATTCCTGCTCCAAGGTAGTGAGAGGAATCCTCTAGGGTCTCCAGGTGGGGAAACCTGCTGGCGAACTCCCACTTGTGACAGGAGAAAAGTTCCCTGCTGAGGGAATCTGCCATTGTATTTTGAAGTCCCGGGAGGTGAAAAGGAATGAAGCACATGTGGTTTTTTAATGTCCAGTACCACAGGAACGGTGTTTCCAATGATAGGGAGGGAGATCGTGTTCCCCCTTGCTTGCGTATGTAGAACATTGTGGAGGTGTTGCATGTAAAGATTTGCACCACATTTTCCTTGACTCTTGGAAGTAACGACTTGAGCATCCAAAAGACGGCATGCATCTCCACAAGATTGAAATGTCCTCTTCTGTCCAATGGCCTCTAGCATGTAGGTTATTTGAATGTGCACGCCGGCCTTCTATGGAGGCGTCCGTTGTGACTCAGACTTGGTGAAGGGGAAGCTGAAAGGGGGATTCCTGAACCAGATGAGCCTTGACGGATCACCAGGGCAGTTATTTTCTGAAGTGCTGGGTCAGCTTGATTTGATCCTGCCAAGGCCTGCCAAGGCCCCAAAACCTGCTTCTAAACAGCATTGAGGAACTCTTGCAGGGGCTGCATGCTGAGCCAACAGAGTGATGCAGGAGGACATCATGTCCAGCAAGGACTAGTAGCTGCGGACATATACTGCTGCTGACATCGGGAGGCATTGTACTTTGGCAAGGAAGGTTTGCACCCCCTCCCTTGATGGGTCACTTTGTAAGATAGTGTTTCGAGATGTGCCCCCAGGCACAGAGCCTGCAGAGACAGAACGATTTCGGGCAGTTTATGAAGATACCTTGGGATTGCAGACAGTGAATAGTCAGAGTAGTGCTGGGTGCCGCCTCGGCTTTGTTCGTCACCCTCACCATCCAGTTGTCTAGATACAGGCAAAGGTGAGCTCCTGCCTGGCGGAGATGTGCTATCACTGGGGTAAGGCATTTGGTAAATACCCACGGGGCAGACCGCAGTCTGAAGGGTAGAGCCTTGTACTGGTAATGTTGACTGGCTACCACAAAGAGCAGGTAGCGGCGCTGTGTCCGATGAATAAGGATGTGAAAATAGGTGTCTTCTAGATCTATAGATCCAGGGAAATCTCTGTGCTGCAGCTTTGATAGGACCTGCTGTTGTGTGACCATACGGAAGGTTTTAGCCTTTAGATATTTGTTTAACACGCTGAGATCTAAAATCGGTCACCAACCCCTGACTCCTTTCTTACCAAGAAGTATCTACTGTGTGTTTGGGGCTGTTTGAATGGGTCCCTTGGACAACAGAAGCCAGATTTCCTGTTGGAGCAGACAATGGGACTGTTCTGCCTTTTTGACTGGTGAATGGCAGGTGGTTGCTTGATAAATTCCAGCATATGGCCCTGCTGGATGAGGGATAGCACCCAATCTTCGGTGGTGATGTTTCCCCACTCCTGGACGAATTGGGAGGTGAAAAGGAATGAAGCACATGTGGTTTTTTAATGTCCAGTACCACAGGAACGGTGTTTCCAATGATAGGGAGGGAGATCGTGTTCCCCCTTGCTTGCGTATGTAGAACATTGTGGAGGTGTTGCATGTAAAGATTTGCACCACATTTTCCTTGACTCTTGGAAGTAACGACTTGAGCATCCAAAAGACGGCATGCATCTCCACAAGATTGAAATGTCCTCTTCTGTCCAATGGCCTCTAGCATGTAGGTTATTTGAATGTGCACGCCGGCCTTCTATGGAGGCGTCCGTTGTGACTCAGACTTGGTGAAGGGGAAGCTGAAAGGGGGATTCCTGAACCAGATGAGCCTTGACGGATCACCAGGGCAGTTATTTTCTGAAGTGCTGGGTCAGCTTGATTTGATCCTGCCAAGGCCCCAAAACCTGCTTCTAAACAGCATTGAGGAACTCTTGCAGGGGCTGCATGCTGAGCCAACAGAGTGATGCAGGAGGACATCATGTCCAGCAAGGACTAGTAGCTGCGGACATATACTGCTGCTGACATCGGGAGGCATTGTACTTTGGCAAGGAAGGTTTGCACCCCCTCCCTTGATGGGTCACTTTGTAAGATAGTGTTTCGAGATGTGCCCCCAGGCACAGAGCCTGCAGAGACAGAACGATTTCGGGCAGTTTATGAAGATACCTTGGGATTGCAGACAGTGAATAGTCAGAGTAGTGCTGGGTGCCGCCTCGGCTTTCTTCGTCACCCTCACCATCCAGTTGTCTAGATACAGGCAAAGGTGAGCTCCTGCCTGGCGGAGATGTGCTATCACTGGGGTAAGGCATTTGGTAAATACCCACGGGGCAGACCGCAGTCTGAAGGGTAGAGCCTTGTACTGGTAATGTTGACTGGCTACCACAAAGAGCAGGTAGCGGCGCTGTGTCCGATGAATAAGGATGTGAAAATAGGTGTCTTCTAGATCTATAGATCCAGGGAAATCTCTGTGCTGCAGCTTTGATAGGACCTGCTGTTGTGTGACCATACGGAAGGTTTTAGCCTTTAGATATTTGTTTAACACGCTGAGATCTAAAATCGGTCACCAACCCCTGACTCCTTTCTTACCAAGAAGTATCTACTGTGTGTTTGGGGCTGTTTGAATGGGTCCCTTGGACAACAGAAGCCAGATTTCCTGTTGGAGCAGACAATGGGACTGTTCTGCCTTTTTGACTGGTGAATGGCAGGTGGTTGCTTGATAAATTCCAGCATATGGCCCTGCTGGATGAGGGATAGCACCCAATCTTCGGTGGTGATGTTTCCCCACTCCTGGACGAATTGTGATAGTCTTCCGCGAACTGGGTGCTGAAGTGTGAGGGCACAACCCTGGTTGGGTCAGGGCTGTTTGGATGATTTTCCCCTGTATTGTGAGGAGTCACGTTAGTGCTGGTTTCCTCAGTAGGCTTGGGATTTACTTCTGTAAAGATCTGATGAGGTGTAAACCGGTGTTTTGTAAGACAGAGATTGGTAGGGGGGGTGGTACTCCCATGAAGTTCTGGAGTATCTAGATTTTCCACAACAAAAGGACTGGTGCTCTTATTGTAAGGTCCTTAGGGAGTGTGCCGTGTCTGTATCAGTTTTAATGGCCTGCAGGGTTTCATCTACCTACTTCCCAAACAGATCCACTCTGTTGAAAGGCTTGTCAAAGACCTTTGTTTGGACCTCTGGGTGGAAGTGTGTCACCTTCAACCATCCTTGTTGATGCACGACAGCCCTGTGATCAGATGCTGATTTACTCTTGTGGAGGATGTCTAATGCCTCCTGTCTCTTATCGTATGGAAGGAACTAAAGAATGGGTCCCAGCTTAAACAACAATTCTCAGTCATACCTAGTGAGGATGGCCATAGGATTAGCCGCCTTTATGGTGGTAGCAGCCATGGTGATAATCCTCTTCCCAAAGGCATCAAATCAAAGTACTTACCCTCTTTATCAGGTGGGACTGGAGGAAGAAGGGTTTGTGTCCTGATTGCATGCCGCTGCAGAGACGCTGTTCAGTCATAGTTTCGAAAAAATAGTTTTTACATGCAAAAGTTTCGACACAAAGCATCGAAAAAAAAAAAAAAATTGAATGCATTTTCTTTCATGTTACAGGTTTTATTTATTTTTTCGTGTAGAAAAAAAAGTTTTTTTAAAAAGGAAAACAGGGTTTGGCGGGAACCCACCATTAAATGTTTTTTTTTTTTTAAATGCATTAAAAACTTTTGTTTTCGATGCTTTTGTGTCAAAACTTTTGTATGTAGAAACTTTGACTGTCGAAACAGTCACTATAAACCGCAGAGACTACAGTCTGGCATTGGCTGCATTTGCCGGCAGGTGGGCACCGAGTCAGCGACTCTGTACTTTCTATTCAGTCTCTCCTTCTTGGGAGATGCTGATGATGGGCTGGTCATGGTAAGAAGGCCCTCTTCCCATATGGCATCCAAAAGGGGTATAGCTAGGTCAGACTTTCTGTGCTGCTCGCGCCTTTGGTAAAGGAAGCTTTTTTGCTCTTACAGCACTAACCCAAACATCATGGTGGCCCATCAAGGTGTGAAAAGAGCCGATCTCACCATGAGGGGAATTGCTGGCGGGTGCCTCCTCTGGTTCACTATCTGGTGGAACTATGTCAATGAACTCATTCAACATGTCCGTGCTGTGGATGGAGTGTTGCTGGTCCTGAGATTCATTGTCATATTCTGTGTCTGACAACTGTAATGACCTTTGGAGATGCTGGTCATCCCTTGTGGGGCAAGGAGTGGGCATTCTACTGGTCCCCAGCTGTGGTACTGAAAACACCTGGTGTGGGTGAGGTACAGATTGATCTGGAAGCCTTTGGGGGAACTCTGACACAAGAGCTTTCAGGGTGGATAGGATGTCAATTGAGATGTCTCTAGGTGGTGGTGGCACTGGGATCCCCAATGGAACTGATGCTCCTTGGCATGGTGGCACTTGTACGGGTGTTGACCTAGGAGGGGGCATGTCTAACCCTTGACTACAAGTGTTGAGCTCCCCCTCTGAAGAGACAGAAAATTGGCTCCATTTGAGAGTTGTCTCACAACGTGCAGAAGGTTTAAAGGCTGTTTCGGGGTTGCTCCCAAAGGGCCAGCGGGTGGACAGGTTGTGGGAGTGCCACTAAAACTGATGATTTCAGAGGTGAAAGTGAAATGGATGCAGATTGTGTTGCTGTCAATGAGGATTTTGTTGCTGCTCTGAAGAATTTAATGGCCGTCTGCATGGATGTCGTGGTCATGGATCCAGTGGCACTTGCATCCACTCACAGAAAAGTTTCAGTCATCGATGGGGCCGGTCTTTTAGTAGTCAACAAGGTTTTCGCATTCGACAACAAGGTTTTTGTAGAGGACGACAACGATGAGGCCTTTGTGGCCTTAAACAGTGTGGTTGATGATGACAAGGCCATCATGGTTTTAGACAGAGTGGTCGACGTTGATGAGGCCTTTGTGGTCATAGATGGTGTGGTCGACAATGACGAGGCCTTCGTGCCAATTGATGGTGTCGACAATCTTGGCATCACCAATGCCAAAGTGGGCCCTTTGTCTTTTAAAGATAAAGATACTGGCCTACCATGCGTGGACAGCGTGGACGAACCTGGAGATTTCTTTGATGTCCCAGATTGCACCATCGCCGTCTGCAGCAGGAAACCTGCAGGGGTTAATGCAAGCACCCTTTTTACACTTTTCAATGTCACTTTGTGCGATCTGGACATTTTACTATAGGTAGTTGGTTGGGTAGATCTACCGTGCCTAAGCAAAGCATGACTCCATACTGAAACAGAGTCAGAGGCCTCACTGGCATTGCAGAGCAATTCCACCAATCTCTGATGACGGTTCCTCATGGTCTTATCTGAAATAGACTGACAAATATCACACTATTCGATGATGTGGTGTGGATGGAGGCAGTAGAGGAATTTCTCTTGGAGGTCTTCTACGAAAAAGTTCTTTAAGCCACATCGTGAGAAGGCCTTATTTACTTTTATTCCTGTACTCAGACATTTTAGTATGCCCAAATGTCGAGAGTATCAAAGACAGGGCTACCGTGAGTGGGAAGGTCTACAGATGGGCTGGAAACAGTCGGACAAGCGCATTCTAACAGTGGATACTGGATCCGTTAACGATAAACCGTAAATATTTATTTTAAATACGAATAACTTCGAATCTAGAGAGAGAGAGAAATATTGGGCATTCCCAACATGAAAATTTGCTGTAAAAATCTGAAGATGGCCTCCAGGTGTGGAGCTAAGGGAGTCCTTTCTGTTTGCTGTTGGCAGTATGACCCAAAATGACTATAATAGAGCACTAAAGTGAATGAGGTTTTCAATTTAAAATTAAACTGCTCTATGTAACCTAGGATTCCCAGCCTAACAATAGACACTATTGACAGCATGTTAATCTATGAACGACTGAATGCTGGGCAACCATGAAAATAAGTGACTGACAGGAGACTGACATGAGACAAGAAAATGTAAGATGGTTGAGATCCATATGGACAAAAGACAAAACAAGCACTGATTTTTAAAATCTTGAGGACCTATATTTTGTTATGTGATATGTAAGAAATTATTGACTTTTCTCTTGTGTTGATTTTAAAACTCAAACTCATATATTGTTCTATAAAACACCACAATTCAAATATTGAGTGCATATGTAGAACGTTGGGTGGAACAAATGCGATCTCTCTTCCTCTATTTATTTTGTTCAATTTCTTCAAAACACTGGACAAAATTGTGCACCATACATCCAGAAGTCAATTAAATTTGAAACAAATGTCAAATTCTAATCCATGGATACGTTGACGTGGAAGGTCTTGGGAGTATCCTGGTTCCTGTAAACTGGATACTGTTGGCGCAGAGGGAAGCTAACTGATTAAATCCTCCAGTGCCCAGTGAATGTGGACGGCTTCTGGCAGCAGAGCTTGCAATGGGCAGATACTGACCGAATGAATCCTTGGCCCCAGGAATCGAGCATACAAAGTTATCCAATGTGCACACTCCAACAACTTAATGACAGAGATCAAAGCCAGTAGCCATAATGTATCCAGATGCTTACGCCATTTGCCAGCTGTTGCCCTCTGAGGGCCAGCTAATAACATTATGACTGTGCCTACACACAAGCCAACATTGCAAGCTTTTCCAATGCTTGTTGATATGATTTCTGCGGGCTAATTGACTATATTCTGTGCATGTATTATTTTCCCAATATTCGAGAAAGAATCTGCAAATTGCTGATCCCAGCAATAACAATATAGAAGCAGCAATAATCATAATTGTCTCCCTATTGCAATCGAGCTTTCAAAACTTAATAGTTTCCTTTCATGAACTGCTCTAAAACTCTTTGCTGACTCTTTTGCTATTAGGCTTGTTTCTATTACAAATGAACATTTCAGAGAGGTTTATGAGCTCCCCGTGTAATGAGACGGCCCGCATTCACCTTGTTTTTGAACTGCGTCCTCTCCACTCTCCCCCCTCATGAGCCATCTAATTCTGCATCTCGCTAACAATTCTTCGCAGTGCAGGTCTGTTGATCTTAATCTACATACCAAGCCATTAGCAACACAAGTCTGCATAATGATATACCAATTATAATTAAGAGATTTAGGACTAATGTTCCCTGTCTGTGACCAGTTTGCATACAAATTATAATTTGTCAGATGTATCAGCTGAATGAAGAGGCACTAAAATGTTTTGGGAAATTTAATTCCATGGCATTCTATGACCCGGCAATACCCAGGGAATGGTTGTAGGGCAATTTGCACATTTGTTTTAACATCCCTGAAAAAACTGTCTAGCGTACTGCCTGTTTTGTTAGTCATTGCATGTGCAGTGAAGGGAGCAGCGTAATTTCTCCCAACCAAGTGAGCTGCAATCTACATTTTTAGGGCTCAGCCATTTGCAGTGTTGCACGCACAGCTTTAATATTGGGTCAATGTCTAAAGAAACTTTAAAAGAAACAGGTTCGGGTTTTAAAAACAATAGCTCCTCTTGTGCCGCACTTGAAGATGATAAATGAGCAAGACATTTATCAGAATTAGTCTGTGCATAGTGTCTGAAAATGAGTGGATTCTTGGCACCAAAAAAGATACTAGTTGTATATTGTGGGAAAAGATGATATCGACAACTGATGTATCTATCATCTCTGTGGATAGCGCACAGTAGGGTGATCACGCAGGTTTGAATCACCTTACTGCATTATTCACTCATTCATCCTTCCAAGATCGATCAAATAAGTGCCATTAAATGGGGTAAAATGACAGCCAGTGGTGACCACTCCATGGCGGCAGGACATTTTAACTCCCCACGCTGCAACCCGGAAATATCAGGGGAGGCACTACCCCGCCCATGGGGAATGGCCATCTGCTTTGGCTTAAAGAGGCTGAGAAGCAGCCAGGAATACTGCTTAAACTTTTCTTTGTTTGCTCTGCCCACAGTCGCCACGCCATTGTCAACTGAGAGCAGACAAGGCAGGGTCATCAGCTGTGTGTTGGAGGGCCATTAACACATCAGTGGAAATACCCGCCTGCTCTTACAGTCGCATACCTCAAGCAGAGCCAACTTCTAAAGACCATGTTTTTTTTTTCTTTTTGCTTAAAACAGAAATAAACTGGTATAGCACAAAACAATTTTTTGCAACTTAAAATCATGAGCTAATGTCATGTACTATATACTTAGTTATTTTGTGAGAATGTGACTTGTATTCACATGATCAATGTCAATAAGCCAGTACATGATGCAGCGTGAGTACTGGTTTCTAGGCTACCATAGGGTTTCATTATGGCACGTTACATACTACTGGCATCACAAAACTACAAATACTGTGCACGAATACAGAATGATTACAATTGCCACGACTTAAAAAAAAACATCCATCCTTTACCTAGGACAGTGAAACATACAGCAGAACAATGTGCAATGTAAAGCATAATCATTTGTGAACTGTGCAACAAGAAAACCAGGAAAACCTCTGGTGGTCTCCCCTGTTTGACCAGTCTATGTTGTCCTGAGCACATCACCGTACCTAAATGCATCTCATTTTCTTTGCCTGCCAGATCTGGGATCTACAAGTGGGTCTGAACAACACAGAATGCCCTACTCAAACCTGGTTAAATAGACCATGGTGCTTTCTTTGTGTATACAAATAATACTAATGATCATTTATATAGTGTACAACACATGCTGAATTGTCTCTTAGCTTGATTGTGGCTCCTGGCACTATCACTTGTGAGGAGATAAATGCAAAAGCAGGTATCCCTCAGTCTAGAACCGGGGAGGAGTAAGTTTGAACAACGGAAAAAGGGTTCCAGGTAATTATTTATCAAAGATACTTGTATTTAAGTTTCTTTTGTTTATATAATAGAAAATCCATACAATTATTTCAAAAGGCACAACCCAAAGTCAAAATTTAATGGACAGACAAATTGAAAAATCAAGCAACATTTCTGTCCTCAAACTCTGATTGAGTATGATTGAGTATAAGATTTGTATGCTTTGAGAACAGAAATGTTCCTTGAGTTTTCAAGCTTTCTCTGCTAATGACCTGAGCCTGATCATCTTGCATCAATGTTTGACTCCGGGTCTGACTGCATTAGCCCACCTAGAACTGAATCCAGGACTCTGAGCTTTCACCTTAGTCTGCTTGGACCCTAGAGACACGATTGCTCCTTTTTCAACAAGATATCCTTTTTATGGTAGTACTTTACATTCCTCCCCTGGAACTATGCTCAGAGTGCTACCTTCTCCATCTAGTCTCATCTTCTCTGTTGATCCTTTTGGGTGGGCTTTTGTATAGTAATCTCTTTACGTTCTACGTGCAGATGGTGTGTTTAATTAAAACAAAAAAAGGGGGGACTCCAGGGTATACTGCAACAAGGTCATCCCTGGTAACTTTGGCGACAACTTTAAGCCAAAAGACCAATTTGATATATGTGTTTATGTTAATATTTGTGATACAAGAAAGTGGCACTACTTCATTATAGGTAAAAAATTCAATTACCAAAGATGCAACTGTCAAAAAAATATACATTTTATTAATATGTTCAATACAATTAAAAACACTTGCGCATAAAAACTATGCAAGCAACACAATAGCGTTTAAGTGGCATGTGCATCTAAACACCAATTAAACACATAGACAAAAACAAATCAATTGCAACAAGCGAGACGTGCTAAATATTGTGACTTGATCTGCACAATCTCTCATACACAGTTCCCACAATGACATGCACCCCTTCGAAATAGGTATACAAATTAACCCAACATGTTACTTCACTCTAAAAATGTCAAGAGATATCAGGAAAGTCTTCAGGGGTAAAAAAAGCCTTCTGTGTTGTCCACCATGACCCTATAATCAAATATATATGGTTGTCTCCATCTCTCTAGATACTCTGGACTGGTAGGCTGCTGTCACTTCCTGTATCATGAAAAACACACAAGAACAGCTATCAAAAATGCTGTCTAATCTATACATTAAGCACTACATATAAAGACACAATTGTGGCCTAACAAAGAGTGCTAACCTCAGGCAAATTAATGGACTGGTCAATCACATAGGTAATGAAGAGTTAATGTTTCATTACACAGCCACGGTAGTGGCTGTTTAGTTATGGTTAAGTTGCTGTTTCCATAGGAAGAGCCCTTTTTGGGTGGCTTATAACTTCACTCTCCCTGGACGAATCCTCACCAAACTTTGCAAAGTTTGGTGAGGTTTGGTCCAGGGGGGGCAAAGTTAAAAGGAGGGGGGGCACAAAACTTCTTTTTTCCCATAGACTGAATGGGGAAAAAACTTTGCTCACGCCTACAGCCCAAACCGCTGGACGGATTTTCACCAAATTTGGACCAGGAGCAGCGGAATGGTCCCAAAAGCGTGCTTTTGCAAATTTGGTGAAAATCCGTCCAGTATTTTTTTTTTTAAATGACCAAAAAGTAGGTCACAAAAAATGAGTGATATCTATGTTCGGTCCGCGGACACACTTCCCTGTTCGCTCCGCGGACAGTGTCCTGATTGGCCAACCGGCTTGCGTCATGTCTGCGGACATGCAACGTGTTCACTGATTGGACGGTGAAGAGCGTGAAACGCGTCAGATTTTCGGGGACGCCCGCCATCTTGGATTGGCGGATGTCCGCGGACAGCGCGGTGAAACTTGGTGGAAAAATACTATTTAGGAGAGTGTGTTGGTGTGTAAAACTGTTTGAGGAGGGTGGGGGAGTAAGAGATGGGTTAAATGTTGTATTTATTTAGGAGGTAGACCCTCCTGTTGTGTTCGCTTTGTCCGCGGACAACACAGATGTCCTGAAATGTTCGAAATAAACTAAATGGGGGGTGTCCTGAGGACACTACGCCTGTATGTATGGTTCGTAGGCAAGTTGAAACTGTTCTAAGAACACACGCAGTGTCCTGAAATGTTCTAAAATAAACTAAATGGGTGTGCACTGAGGACAGTATGCCTGTCTGTTTTGTTCGCAGGCAAGTTGAAACTGTTCTAAAAACACATCAAGTGTCCTGGGATGTTCGTCAATAAACAAAATGGGGGTGTCCTGAGGACGGTGGATGTTCGTCAATAAACAAAATGGGGGTGTCCTGAGGACGGTATGCCTGTCCGTACTGTTTGCAAGCAAGTTGAAATTGTTCTAAGAACACATGTGTGTCTTGGGATGTTCGCAAGCAAGCTGAAACTGTTCTAAGAACACTCGCGGTGTCCTGAAATGTTCGTAAATAAACAAAATGGGTGTGTCCTGAGGCCGCTGTCCGTATTGTTCGCTGGCAAGTTGAAATTGTTCTAATAACACATCATGTGTCCTGGGATGTTTGTAAATAAACAAAATGGGGGTGTCCTGAGTCCGCTATACCTGTCCGTACTGTTCGTAGGCAAGTTGAAATTGTTCTAAGAACACATGCAGTGTCCTGAAATGTTCGAAACTAAACGAAATGGATCTGTCCTGAGGACGATATGCCTGTCTGTTTTGTTCGCAGGCAAGTTGAAACTGTTCTAAGAACACACGCAGTGCCCTGAAATGTTCGTAAATGGACGAAATGGGGGTGTCCTGAGGAAGCTGTCCGTATTGTTCGCTGGCAAGTTGAAAGTGTTCTAAGAACACATCATGTGTCCTGGGATGCTCGTAAATAAACACAATGGGGGTGTCCTGAGGACGCAATGTCTGTCCGTACTGTTTGTAGGCAAGTTGAAACTGTTCTAAGAACACACATCATATCCGCGGACATTAAAAGTTTCCATATGGCATAGTTAAAATGTTTGACTCTATGGGTGTGATATGCTGCAGTGGTTGTGGGCAGGGCCTATAGTCTTGTGTGCATGGACAAGACCAAATTTATAAGCACCGAAGTTATAAGTCACTATGGGTGTGATTTGCTGCGATGATTGTACTTATTATAATATACTTACTGTTTGATTTAGTAACTGGAGTACATGTATTTCTTGTTCATTTCTGTGATAAAAGAAAAGATCATGTTAGTATTGGTATTTTGTAACGACTTATAACATTGAATAATCAACATTTTTTTTTGTTACCCTCATATTTAGTAGATTACAAAGCAGTGTACTGTGCAATTTGCTCAGTTTCTGTGTTTGTTGCTAAAATCATTGGGTCTGTGGGAGAAAATAAAATCCATGTTGGATTAAAAAAAAAAACTTTTCTGTTATGCTGCAGTCTATTTGTTTGTTTGTTTTCAGTGTTCACTTGTTGTTTCTGGCTAATGCTCTATATATTGGCTGGTTGCAGATTTTTGGAGCAGTTAGATACCTGTTGACAGAGTCTAACAGTCTATTTTTTGTTATAATGAAATGGTATTGATTTATCTGTTTGGATATTGTAAGATTTTGGGGCAGTTAGAGACCAGATGGCGTATTCTAACTGTCTATTTTTTGTTATAATGTAGTGGTATTGATTTATCTGTTTGGTTATTGGAAATCTTGGGGTAGTTAGATACTAGTTGGCATATTCTAACTGTTTATTGTTTGATAGAATTTAGTGGTATTCATTTATCTGTTTAGTTGTTGTAGAATCTTGGGGCAGTTAGATACCTGTTGGCATATTCTAACAGTCTAGTTTTTGTTATAATGAAGTGGTATTGATTTATCTGTTTGGATATTGTAACATTTTGGGGCAGTTAGATACCAGTTGGTGTATTCTAACTGTCTATTTGTTTTATATGATTTAGTGGTATTCATTTATCTGTTTAGTTGTTGTAGAATCTTAGGGCAGTTTTATAGCTGTTGGCATATTCTAACAGTTTATAGTTTTTTATAATTAAGTGGTATTGATTTATCTGTTTCGTTATTGTAAAATCTTGGGGCAGTTAGATACCAGTTGGTGTATTCTAACTATCTATTTTTTGATATAATTTAGTAGTATTCATTTATCTGTTTAGTTGTTGTAGAATCTTGGGGCAGTTATATAGCTGTTGGCATATTCTAACAGTTTATAGTTTTTTTAATAGAAGTTTAGTTAATGTTTAAGTACAGTTTAGTTAACACATTTTGGTTTTAAAAAGATTAAGTAAGCGTTTGTAAGATTTGCAGGTAATCTCTGCTTTAGAGTAATGGTACTATCATTACATTCGAACCATCCAAAGTTATTTTATATATTCAGTATAGTGACCTGCATTGGTTGTGGCTCCTGTGTGGTAGATTATACCTATTGTTGTGAAGGTTTTCTTACCAAGTGATACGTGACCATGTGTGAATCCAGTCAGCTTGCAGTTGTTTTTGGTACCATCTGCATTGTAACGTAGAAGCATTAGTATTACGTATTTACTATGTGTTTGTATTAGTAAGGTGGAGCGATTATCCGAATTGCAGGTAGTGCATAATCTACCATGGTTTGCATTTTGTACAAGTTGCTGAAATGGAACAGATTCACAATTAGGTATTGATACATACACAAATCGCTCATTGGGGGATTGTTCTTTTGTCACAGTGTTGCAGAGAGTGCATGTATGTTTCCATATGTATGAAATCTGGAAGATTTCATTTATAGGTATGTTTTTGTTTTCCAGTACTTGTAGTAAGTACATTAGAAATTCTTGAGGATCTTCCTGTGAGTTTATAGTGAATTTCACCATTCCAGCACAGTAGTCCAATTGTTGTCTTATTCCATAAACACTATACGTGTTGTCAGGATTATTTGTTGCCTTTCTATGAAGTACTAACATTTGCAAACACAATTGGTCTGTACTGTGTAAGTAAATGTTGTCAACAATTGGTGGTAATTGAAATAGAATATTCATTGCTACATTTGCATAGGAACTTACACCAATTTCATTTGAAAGTTTAAATGGGCCAGGTAGTTCTGTATCTGAGTGTTTTTTTTTTAGTTTGTCTTCCTTTTTTGAAGAAGTACCTGGTTTACTTTCCCTAATAGTTTCTTTTTTGTTTGTGGTACTTGATGAAGTATTCCGTTTTTTTATTATCTTTGGAGGATTTGCAGTTACATCCTGTTGCATTTCTGTTTGATTTAGTTTTCTTTTAGAACATTTTACTTTTTGTGGAACAGGATATGTTTTTAGATGGGGGTGTATAGTGAACGAAGACTATTGTATTCTAAAATGCAAGGAATATCAGCGTTTACTTTACTTGCATCAAAGTTGATTAGAAATAGACCATCAAGTTTACGTAAGCGTGATAGTGCTACGTATCTCATGCCTTCTTTAAAGTCACTGTTACCAATGTCTATCATTGGTTTGTCTAGGGTAAGACCTTGTGATTTATGAATGGTCACTGCGTATGCAAGAGTTAGAGAAAATTGTTCTCTGCGTACATAAATGTCTTTGAAGAGAAGGAATCAAGCTGTTGAACGTCCAATCATTTTCACTTCAGAATGTTTGTCAAAGAGAATATTGACAAACTGAATGTTGTTGTCACATGGGTATGTTTGAAAGCCAACAACTGTACCCAGTGCTCCATTAACTAGTCCTTGATCCACGCCAAGCTTACGTTTAAGCATTATTCTGCAATTTAAGGATAATTTTTATATTTTTTCCAATCCAGCTGTGTTGGAGATTGAATTTTCTAATCTATTTAGTCTTGTTGTGGCTTGTTCACACATGAGTAGTGTCATACGATGTATGTCTAGTTTGTCTGTGGTGCTAATTTCAATTATTGGTTGCATTTCTTTTTTTTAAATTGTTTCATTGAATTTGAAACAGCTTCCAAGAGTTGGCATTAAGGCCATAGAATTGACATTTTTGTGGGCTAATTGTTCCATAACATCCGTAGCACATGCATTATCGCCATAAAGTGCATGAATGTGCCGTGTTTTCAATATTGTTTGTGCTTCTTGAGATAATATACCAACTCTAATACTTTTTAAGATGTTGGCATAAGTGTGATCTGTAGATTGCTGCATGTTTTCTGTTAATTCTTGGTATTGGAAATATTGCCAAAGGTTGACATGTCCAATGCTGCCAACAGTTTTACGGCAGAGTTTGTGTCCTAAGGTTTTAAAAATAGTCTCACCTTTCACTGGTGTCAATTGAAGAAGATCTCCGAAAACAATAATGTGTTTTCCTCCAAAGAGCTCTTCGTAGTTTGTTTTGAGTACTTCTTGTAATTGTAATCTGATGTGAATCAAAGCCAACATTAGGTTGGAGACCATGCTCCCTTCATCTATTATTAGCATTTTCATTTGTTTTAATACTCTACGTAGTTCCATTGCAGCTTCTGTAGAAAGTTTGTAATAGTCTAATTTATTTTGGTGTTCTACTGGCAGGAGTAGTAATCAGTGTAAAGTGACACTGCCTATGTTGTAGGCA
The DNA here is from genome assembly GCF_040938575.1 of Ambystoma mexicanum. NCBI lineage: Eukaryota > Metazoa > Chordata > Amphibia > Caudata > Ambystomatidae > Ambystoma > Ambystoma mexicanum. Next base: position 1,242,969,175 of record NC_090937.1, on the reverse strand, counting down.
GCTAAACCTGTGGGGTTAGTGACAACAGCTGACAGTTTGTTTTTTGTCAATTGTTGAAGGAATTTACTGATGATTTTGATTAAGAATGTTTTGCCAGAACCAGCTTCACCACTGACGTACAGTAGTATAGGTTTGTAATTTTGGCAGGTGCATTCTTTGTTTTCATGTTGTACACCATGTGCAATTTCTTGTGTTACTTCTTGAAAAATGCTACTTGTTCATTGTTTAGTTTTGATTGTAGTATAGTTAAGTCTTCTTTATCTTCATACTGACATATGGTGTTTTCTACTTCCGTCATAGCTAATTCTGCCTCATTTGTTATTAGTGGCTCTCCTAGTGGTTCCTGGCTTCCTGTTACAGAAGGTTGACTACTGCCAGGAGTGTCCTTATCTAGTTGGGCCTGGAGGTCTTCTTCGTGTTGCTGTTCATTGTGCACCATTGTTTTGTACTGTGTAATGTTTACATCGGTTATAGTGTTTTCATTTGCTTTGAAAGCGTCTTCATAGGAGTCATAGTTATCTAGTATTTCTTCTTCTTTTCTCCATGGTTTAAAGAGTTGTAGCAGGGACATGTAATATAGTTCTTTATGTTGAGGAGTCTTTAATGACAATTTGATATGATTAATTAAATTTGGTCTGGTGAGTTTTACTAAGCTGCCTTCACAATTTGACACTCTGTATTTATCTTTTTTTCATCAGGTTTTATATTATTTTTGTATGTGAAGTCTTGGGCTATGTGGTATAGACACATGGTTTCCAAAGTGATACTTCTGTTTGGTTAGTATGTGTCCAGTAAATTGTTTTTTAAAATGTCTTGGCTGTTGGGATCATGTTTCGCTATTGTTTCTATATCGTCGTATGATTTTAGAACTCTTTTTCTAGATTTAGCAGGACCAAGTCTTAGCCACGCTATATTTTCAGATTTTCCATACAAAGCAGTACCAGTTAAACGATCTGCTGCTTCATAGGACCCACATTCTCTATGGGAGAGCATTTTTATGCCCAAGCTGTATAATTTCTGAGACAGTGTTTTGTCTGATGACAGGTCATACCAGAGGTCTTGGAGCTCTGTTTTTTCTGCTTTGGATAAGTATGCTGTAACATATCCTGCAACTAAAGTGGAATTGTCTGCAATGTACTGCACATCTATGTTTGCATTCCATAAGTGGGCAATGATTGCATTGTAATCATTGATATATTTTTCTTCTTCTGTTCTCTTTATGTAATATTTATTTTTAGGTGATTTACCTTTAACACTATGTCTAACTGAAGACATGAAGTTGTTTACTTGACCTGTTTTTGTAACCGTTCTAGGGAAACCAAAGCGGCATTTGGTGTAGTATTTTCTTTAATTTTTATATTGCGACAACTATATTTACCACATTTGTGTCTTTGAAATTGTAAAATTTGTGCATGAAGATCACTATTTGTTGGTTCTGATGGAATTTCACAAGTGACATATTTTTCAATAAACTGTAACACAGTGGCGCCATCCTCTTGACCAAATTTAGGAGCATCTTTAATCCATAAAAGCATGTGGATATGTGGTGCTCCTCTAGCTTTGTATTCTTTTCTCCAAAAGAAGTGTTGCACTTCTCCGAGTGGAGGAACAGTTTTATTACAAATAAATTGTAGCATAGCAATGAAGCGATGGTGAAAATATCTTGAAACATTAACAGGATCTAGAGAACAAAGTTCTCCAGGTGTTAGTATGTCTATGTTTGTTTTGTTTTTGTTTGATATGCGTAGGAAATCATGTAAATCTTCCCATGCATATTCTGCACAACTTAATGTAACAAACCAAGTGGGTGCGCCAAGGTTTCTTATCATACAACGTACATCTCCATGAAACCAGTACTCTTTAGTACCACGCATGTTTGCTAATAGATTTGTATTACTTGATTGTAAAGCCTCATCTTTTTGTTGCACTTTTTGTAATAATTGTGTAGCTGACATATTTTGAAAGTGGGATCCTGATTTTAATGTGTGTGCAACACCGTAATATAAAGTTGCTAGTTCACTTTCAAAGAGTAGGTGGAATATGTATTCCACATTTTGTCTAAATCTGGGATCTTCAGAATACATCCGTAATGAGCTGTATTCTGATGCTGTTATTTGAATCGGTCTATCATCGTATCTTCCTCCTTTGCCAGTAGGAAAGAGTAGCGGAAACGCACGTGCTTCTATACTTTTTTCCCATATGTTGATTGGTGATCCTTTTGTTTGTCGCATTTGGTACGTTTCTAGTGCATCTTCTACAGTGTCATTAGAGTGCAATGGATGAATTGTATAATGGTGTAAAGTATTGGATACTGTAGCAGGATCTGGAAGCTCAAATTGACCAGCTTCTGGTGACTCTTGAATTATTTCAGTGGTTTCCGTCAAGTTTTCTTCAATATTAATTTCTTTCTACTATTCGTTATTGTCTTTTAGGTATTGCAAGGCTTGTCTAACTTTATGTAAACATACCAAATGTCAATTTTATTTGTCTTTTGTAGGCACACCATTTACTAAGATAATTAAAGATTGCTCCATTGGACGTTGCACTCCCAGAGTGTGCACATTTTTTTTTAGTTCTAATGGTAATTACACTACTTTTCCACGAATACCTTTCACTAATTCAGAGGGTGGTAATTTTGCTGTTTTTGGTTGAAGGCGTATTATTGCTTGAAAGGGGTGCACTGTTTGAATTATGATGCTTTCATATAAATTGAGTTGTTGTTGGGGTTTTGGTAGTGGAAATGATTCCAGATTATTTGTGCTAGCACATGAAGGAGTTTGGTTGTTGTCAAGTTTTGTAGTGCAGTAACTGCAAAGTATTAAGGGCTCAGTTATTTTGTATTTGTTTTCTCCTATAAGGTAGAGAGCTAATTCAAACCATTTAGAATCTTCATTGTCTTCTATTTTGTATGTTAGGTCTACAGTTTTTGTGTTACTTTTATAAAAAGTTCTGCAGCAACATATACACACATGGTTTGGTACTTCAGCAGATGTACTTATAAATTTCAGTATTTCTTTTTTGTATGTGTGTAGTAGAAGGTTGCCATTCATAGAATTGTTGCTAATCCATTTTAAAGCTATTTCATTCTGTAAGTGGCTTTCACTTCCAAAATATCTTTTCTGGATATCGTCGATTTCTTCAAGTAGGTCTTTTGCTGTACCATGTAGAGAATGTTATTTAAATTGGCTAGTGCTAAAGCAGGACGTTTAGCATAGTACAGTTTATAGACTAGATTTATTATAGTTGAATGATGAGTTGATATCATTTTGATATAATGGAAGGTGGTTTTGCAAGTAGGTCCTGAAATGCAGGCCAATGAATGTCCTTGTAGTCCTGTGTACTTGCGCACTGGACAGGTATCCATATTTTGTAGTAGTTTAATTTTGATTTTGTCTTTGCCTTTCACATATTGATTGAGGAATTGGCGTAAAGACTTGAAAGATTTTTTGGGAATGTTACAGATTGACGAGCATGGCCATTTGTATACTAGACGTTCTGATTCAGTTGAATTGAGGGGTAATTCTAAATTTTCTGGGGATATTTTTGTAAGCAGTATTTCTTGTTCCATTATGGTATTATTAACTTTGTCATAACCTCGTCCACTGCTATGTATGGCAATTGTATTTGTTTGCTTTTGTTTGTATGCTTTTTCATTAACATATGGTTCTGTGCTTGTAGTGTGACTCCACTCACCTCCACAGATATTTTAAAAGTTATTTCTGTTGACATTTCGTTTATTGAGAAGTCTTTTTTGTAATTTAGTCATTAGTTTTGTTAGTGGTTTCATTTTGTTTATCACTTAAATAAATAACTTTCTTTTGAGAAGGATTGCACTGTCTATCAAAGCTTCTAAGATTAATTTCCTACGATAGGTTTTAAGGGTTGTGCCTGATTTCTCTCCTGTTTTTATAAGATTTTGAAGGACTCTGTGACGGAACATTTTTCCTAAAATCCTTTTTTTGGTATGCTTACTTGGCACTATATCAAGATTTATAGGAGCAGTTTTATCAGTAGAGGTAGCTGAATTTTTGTTAATTGTTTTCTGTTTCGTTTTACATTTTGATAGAGGAGGCAACGTTTCTGTACTTGAAGCTTGTTTTGTTTCGCTAAATGACTGTATTAGCTGTTTTGTTTGAACTTTTTTTACAAATTCTGCTAGAGATGGATGCTTATTTTGGACACTTCTATTTTCATTTGCTCTACTTCTGCGTTGCTTTCTACGGACTTGATTTTTGGTAGGCATTCTTTAGGGTCTGTTGAAAAAAATAAAGAAGGTATGGGTTGGGTGTTCTGCAATGTATGTGTGCTGTGTGCATGAGTGTCTGAGTATGATGATAACGATGTATGTGATGGTGTGTAATTGTGCATTGGGCAACTACAACTAGTTAGGTTGGGTATTCTTGAATTTATGTGCTACTGAACTGGAGTTCAGATGACAGTAGAAAATAAGCTAGTGGTGTGGAGAAGTACAAATAGTATATCTAATAGCCAAATGCCTCGTCATCTACTTTGGACACGCATGAATGGATGAACGAGGTTCCCACTGTCCCTACCTACTATCTAGCGAAACCACAGCCAAGGGAACGGGCTTGGCAGAATCAGCGGGGAAAGCGTTGAGCTCGACTCTAGTCTGGCACTGTGAAGAGACATGAGAGGTGTAGGATAAGTGGGAGGCCCTCGGGCCGCTGGTGAAATACCACTACTCTTATCATTTTTTCACTTACCCAGTGAGGCGGGGGGCGAGCCCCATGGGGCTCTCACTTCTGGGTCCACGCGCCCGGCGCCTGACGGGTACGACCCGCTCCGGGGACAGTGGCAGGTGGGGAGTTTGACTGGGGCGGTACACCTGTCAAACGATAACGCAGGTGTCCTAAGGCAAGCTCAGGGAGGACAGAATCCTCCCTCGGAGCAGAAGGGCAAAAGCTCGTTTGATCTCGATTTTCAGCATGAATACAGACCGTGAAAGCGGGGCCTCATGATCCTTCTGACTTTTTGGGTTTAAAGCAGGAGGTGTCAGAAAAGTTACCACAGGGATAACTGGCTTGTGGTGGCCAAGCGTTCATAGCAACGTCGCTTTTTGATCCTTCAATGTCACCTCTTCCTATCATTGTGAAGCAGAATTCACCATGCGTTGGATTGTTCACCCACTAATAGGGAACAGGAGCTGGGTTTAGACCATCGTCATACAGGTTAGTTTTACCCTACTGATGATGTGTTGTTGCAATAGTAATCCTGCTCAGTACGAGAGGAACCGCAGGTTCAGACCTTTGGTGTATGTGCTTGGCTGAGGAGCCAATGGGGCGAAGCTACCATCTGTGGGATTATGACTGAATGCCTATAAGTCAGAATCCCCCCTAAACCATAACGATACTGCAGCGCTGTGGAGCCTCGGTTGGCCTAGGATAGCCGGCCTCTGGGCCGGTGCGTAGAGCCGCTCGCCTCGGGTCTCGAGTGTGGACAGAAGGGGGCCACCTCTCTCGCCCATAGTGCACCGCATGTTCGTGGGGAACCTGGTGCTAAATCATTTGTAAACGACCTGATTCTGGGTCAGGGTTTCGTAAGTAGCAGAGCAGCTACCTCGCTGCGATCTATTGAAAGTCATCCTCTGAGCCAAGCTTTTGTCGCAAGGGGCCCTCTCCCCGAGGGTCTCTGTCCTGCCGCGGGGCGCATGGAAACCTCCCACCCGCCCTAGGGGCACACCCGCGGGGGTGTGCGGGCTGGGCAGGGAGCGCTCTACTCCCACCTTTCCCGGTCAGCCCGGCCGACCAGATGGCCTCGGTCCCAGTGTGGCGGAGGGAAGAGAGACTGCAAGCCAGCCCCAGGGCGCACGGAGCGGGGGCCTTGGAAACTTCCTCAAACCCCATGCCCCCGGACGGTGGGTTGGGGTCAGGGCAGGCGCAGACGGCCGGGCCGCCGGGCCAAACATCCCAGGCAGTGGGACCAGATGGCCTGAGTCGCAGCCAGCGGACCAGATGGCCCGAATCCCGGCCGGCCCGGCT